>NC_041393.1:262753741-262915660 GCF_002162155.2 Triticum dicoccoides
CGTGTCATCGCCCGCCCCGGCCGGTCCAGCCTGACCCCATCGCCCCCGCGCCCGCGGCCTCCGGCCGGCCTCCCCGCCTCCGGCCGCCTCGCCGTCGCCGGACCCGGCCTGCTCCAGATCCAGTCCGGGTGGACCAGATCCACCCGTCCCGGAACCAAACGGCCGCGCCACGTCTCGGTTCCCTCCATCCCGGACGGCCCCATCCAGTTTTTCTACGAGGTTGAATTCCACTAAATTCTTTTCCTGTCACATTTTCATGCCATGTTCATCGCATCATATCTCCTTGCATACTGCTCCGTTTCGTGCATGTAATATGTCAAATTGTTCGTCATGAGATGCTCTTCATTTCATATCATTGCACCATGTACATTTGAGCTCATCTTGACGCCCGAATCATCGTTGCAAGAGTGCTAGGTGATGTTATCTGCTATCTGTTAACAGAACATGTTCATTGGTCTTTTTTGCCATGTTTGATGTGTGCATCCTATGAGGTTGATGTCTACATGTGTTTTGATCTATGTCATGCCATCTTTACAGTGGTGTATGCCATGTATTTTTGTGATCAATGTGGTGACAAGCACAAGCATGTAAACTAGACTTCGTGATGTTGCTGATTTTAGTCCCTGTTCTGCTATTATTTTGATGCCATGTAAACATGATGCTATAGAGAGATCCATGCTTATTTTGAGATACTTCAGTAAGGGTGTTTCGAACATATGGTTATGCTCTATCCATTCATGCCCCTGTTTGCAATTATGGTGTAGTCTATCATGTCATTTTCGTGCTCTACTTTTGCTACAAAATGTTTCCTGGCAGATTGTTTACATGTTATTCAATTTTGCCAAGGTTGTTGTAGTTGATCCTTGCATGCTATGAACTTGTTATTGTCTTGGTTAGTTTCATAAACATGTCTTCTTGCTTATGCTATTATTATCTTGTCATGCAATGACTTGTGGTGAGTGAATCGAGCTTGTTAAGTAGGGTACTCGCTGTTGCTGCTTTGCTAGGCTGAATCTGTTATTTCGGGATCCTATGTAAACCTGCTGCTACAAGTCATTCTATGCATAATCTGGAGATGTTCACTAAGGGTGTTTTGTTCTACATGTTATGCTCTATTCATCCATGCCCCTGGTTGCAATTATAGCCTGCTGTAGCTTGTTGTAACCTTGCTCCAAAGTTGCTAAATAATGTTGCTGTCAGCCTGTTAACATTAAGTTCAGTTGTTGCCATGATTGTTGTTAGTGATCTATGAACTCTATGAACTTGCTCTTGCCATGCTTAGCTTCATAAATATGTATTCTTACTGTTGGTTGCCTTGCTATGCCATGTAATGCTCTGTGGTGAGTGGTACAAGCTCACCAACATGCCTTCATAATTCTGTTCCTGCCATGTATGAATTTGTCATATAACTTGCCATGTTTACATGGGTGCCATCATATTTTCTGATCCTTTTTGGCTCATGGTCAGTAAGGGACTTTTGTTCTATGCAATTAGTAGATTCATGCCATGCCTTTGTTTGCCATGATAAGTTTCTGTAACATGTTGTTTGATAGCTCTAAACATTGCAACCTGATGTTATTTCTGCAAAGTCTGAAACTGATATTATTTGCAATCTTGCCATGTGTTTTGGAGCATGTTCTAGTGATTTCTGGAGTTAGCTCAGTGTTCATGTTTTGTTATGCTTTACCTGTACATCATGCCCATGCCTTTTGTTTTCTTGTTGAGGTCCTGTAGCATATTGTTTTGATGTTGCAATATGCCTAGTTGCTGTTTTGGACAGATTGTTGCTATAACTTGTTTCATGTGTGTGTGTTGAACCGTTGCTCCGTTTTGAGTGTGCTCTATATGAAACTTGCTTGATTTTGCATGTAGTTTCATATTATCATGTTGCATCCTTGTTTTGAGGTGTTTGCTTGATGTTTGGGTGCATTTTGCATCAATGCCATGTTTAACTTGTTTTGCTCATATCTTCTAGGCCGTAGCTCCGAACTAAATGAACTTTATATGTAACTTGACTAGAATCTCGTGTAGATCATCTTGTGCATCTTAACTTGCTGTTTAACAACTTGAACATAATGTTTATTCAGATCTGGACCAATTTCGAAATATGCATATTAGGACTTACCGGAATTGTTATATGTTGTTCCCAGCCTCATTTAAACTTGCCTTGATGTGTTGTTCTTGTTTGCATCATCTCTTACCATGAGTAGATTCACGTAGCTTTGTCATGTATCATGCTTGTTGTGCATCATGTCTTGTCTATGAGTGGTGCGTTTACTATGTTGTGTGTTTCTTCTCGATAGTTCCTGTTTTGTTGCGATCGTGAGGATTCGTTCGTCTACGCTGGGTTCGTCTTCGTGGCTTCATCTTCTTCATGGACTCGTTCTTATTCCTAGCGGGATTTCAGGCAAGATGACCGCTACCCTGGATCTCACTACTATCATTGCTATGCTAGTTGCTTCGTTCTATCGCTTTGCTGCGCTACCTATCACATGTTCTTCAAGCCTCCCAAATTGCCATGAACCTCTAACCTTTGACACCCTTCCTAGCAAATCATTGCTTGGCTATGTTACCGCTTTTGCTCAGACCCTCTTATAGCGTTGCTAGTTGCAGGTGAAGTTGAAGATTGCTCCATGGTGGACAGGATTTTGGTTGGGATATCACAATATCTCTTATATTATTATTAATGCATCTATATACTTGGTAAAGGGTGGAAGGCTCGGCCTTATGCCTGGTGTTTTGTTCCACTCTTGCCGCCCTAGTTTCCGTCATACCGGTGTTATGTTCCTGGATTTTGCGTTCCTTACGCGGTTGGGTGATTTATGGGACCCCCTTGACAGTTCGCTTTGAATAAAACTCCTCCAGCAAGGCCCAACATTGGTTTTACCATTTGCCTCACCACCACCTACTTTTCCCTTGGGAGTCGCTCTCTCGAGGGTCATCTTTATTATAGCCCCCCCGGGCCAATGCTTGTCTAAGTGTTGGTCCGAACCAGAGCCACTTGCAGCGCCACCTCGGGGAAACTTGAGGGATGGTTTTAGTTGTACGTAGTGTTCATCCGGTGTTGCCCTGAGAACAAGATATGTGGAGCTCCTATCGGGATTGTCGGTGCATCGGGCGGTCTTGCTGGTCTTGTTTTACCATTGTCAAAATGTCTTGTAAACCGGGATTCCGAGTCTGATCGGGTCTTCCTGGGAGAAGGTATATCCTTCGTTGATCGCGAGAGCTTATCATGGGCTAAGTTGGGACACCCCTGCAGGGTATAAACTTTCGAAAGCCGTGCCTGCGGTTATAGGTAGATGGCAATTTGTTAATGTCCGGTTGTAGATAACTTGACACCAGATCCGAATTAAAACGCATCAACCGTGTATGTAGCCGTGATGGTCTCTTTTTGGCGGAGTCCGGGAAGTGAACACGGTTTTCGGTTATGTTTGACGTAAGTAGGAGTTCAGGATCACTTCTTGATCATTGCTAGTTTCACGACCGTTCATTTGCTCTCTTCTCGCTCTTATTTGCGTATGTTAGCCACCATATATGCTTATTCGCTGCTGCAACCTCACCACTTTACCCCTTCCTTTCCCTTTAAGCTTTGCTAGTATTGATACCCATGGTAATGGGATTGCTGAGTCCTCGTGGCTCACAGATTACTACAATAATAGTTGCAGGTACAGGTTATGCGATGATCATGATGCGAGAGCGATGTTTGCTTGTCTTGGAGTTCTTCTTCTGCTTCTTCTTCGATCAGGGGATAGGTTCCAGGTCGGCAGCCTGGGCTAGCAGGGTGGATGTCGTTTGAGTTTCTGTTTGTGTTTCATCCGTAGACGGATGATGCTCTAATGTATTGTGATGTTGTATTCGTGTGACATTGTATGCCTCTTGTATGTATCCCCATCTATTATGTAATGTTGATGTAATGATATCCACCTTGCAAAAGCGTTTCAATATGCGGGTCTATCCTTGGTGGGACCTTCGAGTTCCTTTTGGATAGGGTCATATATTGGGCGTGACAGGCGCCCCCAGGTATCTTATGCCCTCCTCGAAGGTCGGTTGGAGCCCTTCTTCAGGCGCAAGAAAGATAATTTATGAACAAAAATCGCATAAAAATTTCAGCGCAATCGGAGTTACGTATCTCCGAGAATTTAAGAGACTATGAAGGGTCAGATCTGGGGAACGCGCAACAGAAGAGAACAGAGAGGGACATCCAATCTTGGAGGGGCTCCTGCCCCTCCACCACCATGGAAGCCATGGACCAGAGGGGGAACTCTCCTCCCATCTGGGGAGGGAGGCCAAGGAAGAATAAGAATAAGAAGGGGGCTCTCTCCCCCTCTCTCCTCGTGGCCCGGTGTGCCGGCGGGGCTAGGATCGTGACAGCGATCTACATCAACAATCTTGCTACCGTCAACACCAACTTTGTCCCCCTCTATGCAGCGGTGTAACACCCCTTCTCCCCGCTGTAATATCTACTTAAACATGGTGCTCAACTCTATATATTATTTCCCAATGATATTTGGCTATCCTATGATGTTTGAGTTGATCCGTTTTGTCCTATAGGTTAATTGTGATCTTGGTTGGTATGATTGTATATTTTATTTATGGTGCTGTCATATGGTGCCCTTCGTCTCGCGCAAACATGAGGGATCCCTGCTGTAGGGTGTTGCAATACACTCATGATTCACTTATGGTGGGTTGCGAGAGTGACAGAAGCTTAAACCCGAGTAGGTGGGTTGTTGCGTATGGGATAAAGAGGACTTGATACTTAATGCTATGGTTGGGTTTTATGACCTTAATGATCTTTAGTAGTTGCGGATGCTTGCTAGGGGTCCAATCATAAGTGCATATGATCCAAGTAGAGAAAGTATGTTAGCTCATGCCTCTCCCTCATATAGAATTACAAGAATGATTACCGGTACTTGTTATCGATTGCCTAGGGACAAATAACTTTCTTATTGACAAAGGCTATCCACTTTTATTGTCTTGAAATTTATTCGTAGTTTTATTCTTGCAAAGTACTTGTAGTTTTATTCTTGAAAAATAGTTTCATACTTGTTTTAGGTAAAGCAAACATCAAGTGTGCGTAGAGTTGTATCGGTGGTCGATAAAACTTGAGGGAATATTTGTTCTACCTTTAGCACCTCGTTGGGTTCGACACTCTTATTTATCTAAGAAGGCTACAAATGATCCCCTATACTTGTGGGTTATCAAGAACTTTTTCTGGCTCCGTTGCCGGGGAGAAATAGCGTGGGGTGAATATTCTCGTGTGTGCTTGTTTGCTTTATCACTAAGTAGTTTTTATTTTCTGTTCTAAGTTGTTCTCTATCTTTAGTCATGGATATGGAACACGAAATACCAAAAAAATTAGTGGTACTTGCTACTCATGGAGATGGGGAACCTCCTAAAACCCTCGATGCTCGTTATGAAAAATATTATGCACTACTTTGATAATCCTGAGAAAACCCCATTCAACATGATAATGGGAGACCCGTTAGATCAACGTGAATACTTTAGGGATTATCGCTTGACACAAAAAGGGAAACTGTTATGGGATCAAATTGATATGTTGCATGGTATGCTTGTAATTTATGCCAGATATATGATTTTACTTGTCACTCTAGGATGAATGCTCCACACCTTCCCTTTTCATGCAAATTTAATGATAATGAAACCTTAGCTTCTTATGCTAATGGTAGATATGATTACTATGATGTGGAACGAATAGAAGAATTTGTTGCTTTTAAGGGTGCTTATGAAATTGAATCTTTGTTTTTAAAGTATGAAGCTTTTGATGATGATGTTTATAGACCTAATTTTTTTGCCATCCTTAAATATTGCTATTATAATTGTAAACATAATTCCGATATTGATGAATTTATTGAGAAAATCTCTGCTGTCTGAGAAGAGACTAATATTTTTCAGGAGTCTATGGAAGAAAGAATTGATTAAACTACGAGCTCATTGGATGAAAAAGATGATGAGGAGAGGAAAGAACAAAAGGAGAAAGCGCAGATTAGCTACCCAGGCCCACCTTCTAAGGAGAGTAAATCTTCAACTCATACATTGTTTAATTTCCCTTCATGCTTACCGAAGGATGAATGTTATGACAATTGCTATGATTGCATTGATTCTTTTGAAATATCCCTTTTTGATGATGCTTGCTATTCTTGTGGCCAAGATGCCAATATGAATTATGCTTATGGAGATGAACTTGCTATTGTTACTTATGTTAAGAATGAAATTGTTGCTATTGCACCCACGCATGATAGTCCTATTATCTTTTTGAATTCTCCAAACTACACTATCCGGAGAAGTTTGCACTTATTAAGGATTACATTGATGGGTTGCATTCTACCATTGCACATGATAATTTTGATGAATGTAATATGCATGTGCTTGCTGCTCCTACTTGCAATTATTATGAGAGAGGAACTACATCCCCACCTCTCTATGTTTCCAACACGATAAAATTGCAAGAAACTGATTATGCTATGTATTGGCCTTTACTTGATGTGCATGAATTGTTCTTGTATGACATGATGATGCATAGGAAGAGAGTTAGACTTCTTCATTGCATGATATATGTGTTCTTTTGCTCACTAGTAAATGCCAAATCATTGCTAATTAAAATTGGTTTTGATATACCTTGGGATCTGGGTGGATCCATTACCTGAGCACTTTTATGCCTAGCTTAACGGCTTTAAAGAAAGAGCTACCAGGGAGACAACCCAGAAGTTTTAGAGAGTAATTTTATTTTGTTGAGTGATTTTATAAATTTTAAAAACAAAAAATATAGAGGGGAACTTAAAACTTCACAAAAAGAAAAGTGAGAGTGAGAGGGACGAGCATTGTGAAAGTGGGAGCTAGCCTTGAATTTTTTCATGCCCATGGAAACTTTGTGAATATCAATTATAGAAAGTTTTCAACAAAAATAATTATCCCCTTGTACAAATCCATTGTATTATATCATGTGCCAAGATTTGCCTTTAGGATGATTAGATTTTTTGTTGGTATGTGCGGTACAGAAACAGAAACTTTTTCTGTAGTGCGTGAATTTACATTTTTTACTGGAATGTCAAAATGTTCTGTAAGTTTTTGCACAGTCATTCTATACAAATTGTTTATATCTTCCTAATTGGTCAGAATTTTTGGAGTTACATAAGTATAGTAGTGTTCAGATTACTACATACTGTCCTGTTTAAGACATATTCTGTTTTTGATGCATTGTTTTGCTTGTTTTGATGAAACTATCGATTCTATCGGTGGTATAAGTCATGGAAAAGTTATATTATAGTAGCTACAATGCAAAAACAAAATATGAATTGGTTTGCAACAGTACTTAGAGTAGTGATTTGCTTTATTATACTAACGGATCTTACTGAGCTTTCTGTTGAGTTTTGTGTGGATGAAGTGATCAAAGATCGAGGAGGTCTCGATATGAGGAGAAGGAGGAGAGGCAAGAGCTCAAGGTTGGGGATGCCCAAGGCACCCCAAGTAAATATTCAAGGAGACTCAAGCGTCTAAGCTTGGGGATGCCCCGGAAGGCATCCCATCTTTCTTCAACAAGTATCGATATGGTTTCGTCTTTGTTTGATTCACGTGATATGCGTAAATCTTGGAGCGTATTTTGCATTTAGTTTTCACTTTTCTTTCATGCACCATGCTGGTATGAGATAGTACATGGTTGATTTATAGAATTCTCATTGCACTTCACTTATATCTTTTGAGTATGGCCTTATAGAATGATTCATGTGCTTCACTTATATCATTTGAAGTTTGGATTGCCTGTTTCTCTTCACACCGTTATTTTTAGAATGCTCTTTTTCTTCACTTATATTTATTAGAGCATGATCTTTTTTAGAAAGAATTAAACTCTCTTGCTTCACTTATATCTATTTAAAGAGTCAACGGGAATAGGTCAATTGCATGGTTAGTCATGAAATCCTACATAAAACTTATGGATCACTGAATATGATATGTTTGATTCCTTGCAATAGTTTTGCGTTATAGAGATGGAATATGTGGGAGGTACTAGTAAACGGTTGTGGTTAGTAAGAATATTGGTGTTAAGGTTTGTGATTCCCAAAGCATGCACGTATAGTCTCTCGTTATGCTATGAAGTTGGAGCATGATTTATTATTGATTGTCTTCCTTATGAGTGGTGGTCGGGGACGAGCGATGGTCTTTTCCTACCAATCTATCCCCCTAGGGGCATGCGTAGTAGTACTTTGCTTCGAGGGCTAATAAACTTTTGCAATAAGTATATGAGTTTGTTATGACTAATGTGAGTCCATGGATCACACACACTCTTACCTTTCCACAATTTGCTAGCGTCTACGGTACCGTGCATTGCCCTTTCTCACCTCGAGATGTGGTGCAAACTTCGCAAGTGCATCCAAACCCCATGATATGATACGCTTTATCACACATAAGCCTTATTATATCTTCCTCAAAATAGCCACCATACCTACCAATTATGGCATTTCCATAGCCATTCTGAGATATATTGCTATGCAACTTCCACCGCCTCCGTTTTGATGACTTTAGTATTCATTTTCATATTGCTTTGCATGATCATAAGATAGCTAGTAGGATATTTCCATGTCTTGTCCGTTTTTTGATATCGTTATTACGCTAGATCGTTGCACATCCTGGTACACTGCCAGAGGCATTCATATAGAGTCATATTTTGTTCTAGGTATCAAGTTGTAATTTTTATTTCTTTTGAGTTATAAGTAAATAGAAGTGTGATGATCATCATTATTCATTATTATAGCATGTCCTAGTGAGGAAAGGATGATGGAGACTATGATTCCCCCACAAGTCGGGATGAGACTCCGGACAATGAGAGAAAAAAAGAAAAAAGAAAAAAAGAAAAAAGAACAAAAAAAGAGAAGGGGCATTGTTACTATCCTTTACCACAGTTGTGCTTCAATGTAGCACCATATTTTTCACATAGGGAGTCTCCTATTTAGTCACTTTAATATACTAGTGGGAATTTTTCATTATAGAACTTGGCTTGTATATTTCGATGATGGGCTTCCTCAAATGCCCGAGGTCTTCATGAACAAGCAAGTTGGATGCACACCCACTTAGTTTTCATATTGAGCTTTCATACACTTATAGCTCTTAGTGCATCCGTTGCATGGCAATCCCTACTCCTCACATTGATATAGATTGATGGGCATCTCCGTAGCCCATTGGTTAGCCGCGTCGATGTGAGATTTTCTTATCTTTTTGTCTTCTCTATATTAACCCCTATCATCATACTCTATTCCACCCATAGTGCTATATCGATGGCTTGCGCTCATGTATTGCATGAGGGTTGAAAAAGCTGAAGCGCATTAAGAAGTATGAACCAATTGCTCAGCTTGTCATCAGGGTTGTGCATGATAAATACTTTGTGTTAAGAAGACAGAGCATGACAAGACTATATGATTTTGTAGGGATATCTTTCTTTATCATTGATATTTTGAAAGACACGATTGTTTGTTGGGATGCCTAAGTATTGATGTCTTTATGTCAAATTATAGACTATTGCTTTGAATCAATCGTGTCTTAATATTCATGCCATGATTAGATATATGATCAAGTTTATGCTAGGTAGCATTCCACATCAAAAATTATCTTTTTTATCAGTTACCTACTCGAGGACGAGCATGAATTAAGCTTGGGGATGCTAATACGTCTACGCCGTATCTATAATTTTTGATTGTTTCATGCTAATATTATACAACTTTCACATACTTTTGGCAACTTTTTATATGATTTATTGGACTAACCTATTGATTCAGTGCCCAGTGCCAGTTCCTATTAGTTGCATGTTTTTTGTTTCACAGAAAATCCATATCAAACAAAGTCCAAACGTGATAAAAATTTATGGAGAATTATTTTGGAATATTTATGATTTTTGGGAGGTGGAATCAACGCAAACGGGGGCCCATAGTGAGCACAACCCACCAGGGCGCGTCGGGCACCCCCTGGCGCGCCCAGGTATCTTATGCCCTCCTCGAAAGTCGGTTGGGGCCCTTCTTCTAGAGCCAGAAAGATAATTTATGGAAAAAATTGTGTAAATTTTTCAGGCAATCGAAGTTACGGATCTACGGGCATTTAAGAAACCGTGAAGGGCCAGATCTGGGGAGCCACCCCTCCATCGCCATGGAGGCCATGGACCAGAGGGGGAACTCTCCTCCCATCTAGGGGGAGGCCAAGGAAGAAGAAGAAGAAGGAGGGGGCTCTCTCCCCCTCTCTCTCGGTGGCGTCGGTGTGCCGCCGGGGCTAGGATCGTCACAGCGATCTACATCAACAATCTTGCTATCGTCAACACCAACTTTCTCCCCCTCTATGCAATGGTGTAACACCCCTTCTCCCCGCTGTAATATCTACTTAAACATGGTGCTCAACTCCATATATTATTTCCCAATGATATTTGGCTATCCTATGATGTTTGAGTAGATCCGTTTTGTCCTATGGGTTAATCGTGATCTTGGTTGGTATGATTGTATATTTTATTTATGGTGCTGTCATATGGTGCCCTCCGTCTCACGCAAACATGAGGGATCCCTGCTGTAGGGTGTTGCAATATATTCATGATTCGCTTATGGTGGGTTGCGAGAGTGATAGAAGCTTAAACCCGAGTAGGTGGGTTGTTGCGTATGGGATAAAGAGGACATGATACTTAATGCTATGGTTGGGTTTTATGACCTTAATTATCTTTAGTAGTTGCGGATGCTTGCTAGGGGTCCAATCATAAGTGCATATGATCCAAGTAGAGAAAGTATGTTAGCTCATGCCTCTCCCTCATATAGAATTACAAGAATGATTACCGGTACTTGTTATCGATTGCGTAGGGACAAATAACTTTCTTGTTTACAAAGGATATCCACTTTTATTGTCTTGAAATTTATTCATAGTTTTATTCTCGCAAAGTACTCATAGTTTTCTTCTTGCAAAATAGTTTCATACTTGTTTTAGGTAAAGCAAACGTCAAGTGTGCGTAGAGTTGTATCGATGGTCGATAGAACTTGAGGGAATATTTGTTCTACCTTTAGCTCCTCGTTGGGTTCGACACTCTTATTTATCCAAAAAGGCTACAAAGGATCCCCTATACTTGTGGGTTATCACCCGCCGGCGATTTCTAGTAGGAAGCAGTACTGGTGACACATATCTCTCGCGGACGCCTGGTGTGATGCCCCGACTTAATCGTGCACTAACCATACATGCAAATGCTCATGATCAAGATCAGAGACACACGGGAAGATATCATAACACGACTCTAAACACAAAAATAAAGTCATACAAGCTTTATATTACAAGCCAGGGCCTCGTGGGATCGAATACATAAGCTCGAATACAATCGGAGTCAACGGAAGCAACAATATCTGAGTATAGACATAAATAAACAAGTCTGCCTTAAGAAGGCTAGCAAAAACAGCCACAACATGGATCGAAAAGGCAAGACCTCCTACCTAGGAGCCTACTATCTACTCTTGATCGTCGATGGTTTCCACATAGTAGTAGGCTCCGTTGGGGTAGTAGTAGTCTTCGACGGTTTCAGCTGGCTCCTGGGATCCGTCATCTGATTGCAACAATCGAGTAAGAAAGGGGTAGCAAAGCAACCATGAGTACTCATCCAAAGTAGTCGCAATACTTACATCAGATCTATACTAAGTATGCATCAGTATCAAAGGAATGGGACTATCTTTGGACTGAACTGCAAAAATGCCAGAATAGAAGGGAAGACCTAGCCTATCGAAGACTAGCATCTTGAAGCATCTTGCAGCATTAGAAGAGTGCAGATTAGAATAAGATATACTAGTAAGTAAGTTGTAGTAACGCCCAGTGATCCTTTTTCGACTCCCTGCGAGAAAGCAATCCCAGAGCCATCATATCCATTTCATGTCTCCAGTATCCAGTTCTAGATGTATAGATCAGGATACAACTTCGAGCGTCCGTTACCGTGGATACGGCTATTTGAATATATTAACTTCCCTGCAAGGGTGCACAAACCTACTCAACACACTCGATTAACTCCGGCCGAACACACTTTCCTGGGTCATGCCCGGCCTTGGCTGATCGACATGTCGTAGTCCTACCTAGGCTCAACAGAGAGGCCACCACGCCGGTCTACATCCTAAGCGTGCAGGGGTCTTGGGCCCATCGGCCTTTGCACTCTTGCATGTTGTGTATGTGGCCTGGAGCAGACCCATCCCCTAATACGAGCGAAGGTGGTTCCCATCCAACCGGGCATGCGTCGCTCAATCGCTGACGTCCAAAGAGCTTTTGGAGAATTTTACGAACGCAGAGTACCAATACTTATTCCCGTGTGGTGGTCAGTGCGAAAAGGCCAGAGGCCTACTCGGATCACATATGCAAACCGTTAGTGTCTTGGGAGCGCGCGGACATGATCAATGATCCACGATCTATGGTCCCTTTGCCCCGTCTCATGGACTTACGGCAAGGGCTAAGAATGGTCGGTCGCGCCACGTAATTATCTTGCAGGTACCCTCCAGGTCACCTGACTCCACATCACTCGTGGGTACCCTCACGGTCAACCAGATTTCACATTTCTCTCATGGGTACCCCTCGGGACCGACCCGTCTTTAAGATGGTTCTGGGGGTAAAGTCATAGTAATTGTGTGTTCATAACATCAAGGGGAAAACCCGAGGAATCACCCTCGATGGATTCCTACTTGATGTATCCGTCAAGGTGAACTTGGAGGAATCACCCTCGAAGGGTTCACACTTGAGGTGTTGCACGACAGAGTTGTTATCGGGAGTGGTGAAGAAGGAATCACCCTTCGTAATCCATGACCGATTAGCTAACTATAGAGATATCATCAGGAGTGCATTACGAGGTATCACTCTCAGCACTCGATAGTACCTCTGTAGAGTTGTACAACTAAGGGGGAGGGGGTGTAGTGATGTGTCTGTCTCTGCACATTGATCACGTCGATCGAGTTGTTGGTGCTGAAGCGGGGGCAATAGGGACAAGGTGAGGGGTCACTAATGGAGCACTAACCAATCTATACTAAGCATATAGGATAACAGGTAAAGTATCAATAGCAGGTTACAAAAGCAGTTATGCATCAGAATAGGAGCTATTGAACAACAGTAGCAAAATCTAAAGCAAGCATGAGAGAGTAAGAATGGGCGATATAGGAATGATCAATGGGGTTTTGCTTGCCTGGAAGCTCTACTGAAAGGGACTGAACGTCAGGGGCGTAGTCGTACTCTGGAGCAACATCAGTCTCGGGGTCTACCGGAGAGAAGAGGGGGAAAACAATAAATATAAGGCATACAAATGCATCACCGATGCATGACATGGCAATTTGCAGTGCTAGGGGTGACCTAACGTAGTGCTACACATTACAGACGAGTCGGGAAAACATCTTGGACTGTTTTCCCAGCGTTTTGCAATTTTTGAAAAGATGAATCGGAGGGGAATGATCCATGTTCATCATGTTAGAGGCATGTGGGAGATGAATGGATAGCATATTCAGATTCTTCATATTTTTCTAAACAACTTTCATATATAAATTATTTTCATCTGACTTACATATTATTTTATATGATTTTCCAAAGATTTAACATTTTGAAATTTCTAGAATTAATTTAATTCAAAAATAATTTTATTGTGCCAGCAGTACGTCAGGATGATGTCAGCAGTCAACCCAGCTGGTCCGAGTCAGACCTGACCGCTAGGTCCCACATGTCATTGACAGAAGTGTTAACAGGGTTTAAATTAGTTTCATTGACAGAAGTGTTAAGAGGGTTTAAATTTAACTAATTTAGTTAATTAGCTAGCAGGGCCCACTAGTCAGTGACTAATTAGATTAACTAATTAATATAATTATTTTTTAGTTAATTTAGGGGGTGGCCACATGTCACTGACTAGGGTTGCCCAGTCAGCAGGGTTGACCGGGTCAACCCAGTCAACGGGACCCACTGGGGCCACTGGCAGTGACCCAGGGTGGACCCCAAGTGGTGCCACATCGGCGGGCGGCAGGCCTTCGCCGCCGGCAACAAAAACGCAGTGGAGGAGGTCGGGAGGTGATCGGCATTCGCCTACGGTGGGTCGTTTGGTGCGCGGGTGGGCTCATTGGAACGTGGACGGTGCGACGCATCAAACAATGGCAGTAGCCGGAGCTAGGGTGACGAAGACGGCAGGCGGTAGCCGGAGCACGGGATGGTGGGTTCCAGCGCTATGAGGTAAGGCATGGCGCGGCAGGGGCATTTTCGACTACGTGGGAGGTGATGCGTCCAACAGTGGTGGTGGCAGTTGCTGGGGAGGCAGGAGCTGGCTGGAGCTACGACGGCAGGAGGCAGCAGCTACGGGTGCTCGATGGAGTTGATGACAGTAGGATCGAATTATGTATAGAGGGGGGGGGTGATTAGACTACTTGACCAAATAAAAATCTATCCTTTTGCCAATTTTAGTTGTGGGTAGATTTTAGCAAGTTGTCCAAGTCAAGCAATCTACCTACACATGCAATTCTAAGAGTATAGCAGCGGAAAGTAGAACATTGCATATGAAAGTAAAAGGTTGGGTTTGGAGAGAGCAAACGCAATGGATACACGGAGATTTTTGGTGTGGTTTCGATAGGTGGTGCTATCGTACGTCCACGTTGATGGAGACTTCAACCCATAAAGGGTAACGGCTGCGCGAGTCCACGGAGGGCTCCACCCACGAAGGGTCCACAAAGAAGCAACCTTGTCTATCCCACCATGGCCATTGCCCACGAAGGACTTGCCTCACTCGGGTAGATCTTCACGAAGTAGGCGATCTTCTTGCCCTTACAAACTTCTTGGTTAAACTCCACATCTCTTGATGAAGGCAAACAGGCGACACCTAACCAATCTAGGAGACACCACTCTCCAAAAGGTAATAGACGGTGTGTTGATGATGAAATCCTTGCTATTGTGCTTCAAATGATAGTCTCCCCAAAACTCAACTCTCTCTCATAGATTTGGATATGGTGGAAAGAAGATTTGAATGGAAAGCAACTTGGGGAAGGCTACAAATCAAGATTCTTGTGGTAGGATTGGAATGTCCTGATCTCAACACATGAGTAGGTGGTTCTCTCTCAGAAAATATATGGTGGAAGTGTAGGCACGTTCTGATGGCCCTCTTCCAAATGAAGAGGGGTGGAGGGGTATATATAGCCTCCACACAAAAATCCAACCATTACACACTTTTGACTCAACTCGGTGAGACCGAATAGAAGAACTCGGTGGCACCGATTTGTTTAAATAGGTGAACGTTAGGAGTCTCGGCGGGACCAACTGGAACAACTCGGTGAGACCGATGTGCTAGGGCTAAGGGCAACACATCATCTCGATGGCGCCGATCGCATAAACTCGGTGAGACCGAATTTAGCAAAGAGCAAATAGAGAGCCTGTCAAGCAAACGCGGTGAGACCGATCGCTCATTTTGGTGAGATCAAAATGTTACAATGGAAAACAGAGAGATTGCAGGACCATCTCAGTGAGACCGAGATCCTTATCGGTCGGACCGAACCGTTAGGGTTTCTAGCAATGGCTATGTCAAGTAAACTCGGTGGGTCTGGGTAGGAAGTATCGGTGTGGCTGAGTTGGAGTTTAGGGTTTTGACATATCTGGATGGAGAAAGTGGTTGAGGGTTTTGGAGCAATATCACTAAGCATTTGAGCAAGCAAGCCATTAAGTAACACCTCATCCCCTTTTAATAGTATTGGCTTTCCTATGGACTCAATGTGATCTGTGATCACTAAAACAAAGATGATGAGTCTTGAGCTTTTGCCAATATGTGTCCTTAGCATTTTGAGGGGTCCACATTTCTAGTCCATGCCATGCCATGAAGGAAATATGCCCTAGAGGCAATAATAAAGTTGTTATTCATATTTCCTTATATCATGATAAATGTTTATTATTCATGCTAGAATTGTATTAACCAGAAACTTAGTACATGTGTGAATACATAGACAATACATAGTGTCCCTAGTATGCCTCTACTTGACTAGCTCGTTAATCAAAGATGGTTATGTTCCTAACCATAGACATGTGTTGTCATTTGATGAACGGGATCACATCATTAGGAGAATGATGTGATGGACAAGACCCATCTGTTAGCTTAGCATTATGATCATTACAGTTTCATTGCTACTGCTTTCTTCATGACTTATATATGTTCCTTATATTATGAGATTATGCAACTCCCGAATACTGGAGGAACACCTTGTGTGATATCAAATGTCACAATGTAACTGGGTGATTATAAAGATGCTCTATAGGTGTCTCCGAAGGTGTTTGTTGGGTTGGCATAGATTGAGATTAGGATTTGTCACTCCGTGTTTCGGAGAGGTTCTCTGGGCCCTCTCGGTAATGCTCATCACTATAAGCCTTGCAAGCAATGTCACTAATGAGTTAGTTGCAGGATGAAGCATAACAGAACGAGTAAAGAGGCTTGTTGGTAATGAGATTGAACTAGGTATGATGATACCGACGATCTAATCTCGGGCAAGTAACATACCGATGACAAAGGGAACAACGTATGTTGTTGTGTGGTTTGACCGATAAAGATCTTTGTAGAATATGTAGGAACCAATATGAGAATCTAGGTTCCGCTATTGGTTATTGATCGGAGATGTGTCTCGATCATGTATACATAGTTCTCGAACCTGTAGGGTCCGCACGCTTAACATTCGATGATGATTTGTATTATGATTTTGTGTTTTGATGACCGAAGTTTGTTCGGAGTCCCGGATGAGATCACAAATCTGACGAGGAGTCTCGAAATGGCTGAGACATAAGGATTGATATATTGGAAGGCTATATTTGGACAACGTAATAGTTCCGAAGAAGTTCGGGTATTTCCCGGAGTACCGGGAGGTTACCGGACCCCCCAGGGAGTTGTTGGGCCTTAATGGGCTTTAGGGGTAACGAGAGAAGGGCCTCAAGGGGTGGCCGCATGCCCCCCCATGGGATGGTCCGAATTGGACTAGGAGGGGGCAGTGCCCCCTCCTTCCTTCTCCCCTCCCCCCTTCCCTCCTTATCCTAGTTGGACTAGGAAAGGGAGGGCGAATCCTACTTGGACCGGGTGTCCAAGTAGGACTCCCTCCTTTGGTGCGCCCCTCTAGGGCTGGCCTCCTCCTCCTCCCTCCTTTATATACGGGGGCAAGGGGGCACCCTAGAACTCACCAAGTTTTGCCTTAGCCGTGTGCGGTGCCCCCCTCCAAAGTTACACACCTTGATCATATCGCCGTAGTGCTTAGGCGAAGCCCTGCGCCAGTAACATCATCATCACCGTCGCCACGCCGTCATGCTGAAGGAACTCACCCTCGTCCTCAACTGGATCAAGAGCACGAGGGACGTCATCGAGATGAACGTGTGCTGAACACGGAGGTGACGTACGTTCGGTACTTGGATCGGTTGGATCGCGAAGACGTTCGACTACATCAACCGCATTACTACTCCTTCCGTTCTGAATTACTTGTCGCTCAAGTAGATGTATCTAACACTATTTTAGTGCTAGATATATCCATTTGAGCGACAAGTAATTCAGACCGGAGGGAGTAAACGCTTTCGCTTTTGGTCTAGGAGGGTACGTGGACACACTCTCCCCTCTCATTGCTATGCATCTCCTAGATAGATCTTGTGTGATCTTAGGAAAATTTTAAAATAATACGTTCCCCAACAGTGGTATCAGAGCCAGGTCTATGCATAGAAGTTTTATGCACGAGTAGAACACAAAGAGTTGTGTGCGATAATATAGTCATACTGCTTACCACCAACATTTTACTTTGATTCAGCGGTATTGTTGGATGAAGCGGCCCGGACTGACATTACATGACAGCATTCATCAGACTGGTTCTACCAACGTGCTTTTGCACATAGGTGGTTGGCGGGTGTCTGTTTCTCCAACTTTAGTTGAATCGAGTTTGACTATGACCGGTCCTTGTTGAAGGTTAAAACAACACACTTGACGAAAAATCGTTGTGGTTTTGATGCGTAGGTAAGAACGGTTCTTGCTAGAATCCCGTAGCAGCCACGTATAATTTGCAACAACAAAGTAGAGGACGTCTAACTTGTTTTTGCAGGGCTTGCTGTGATGTGATATGGTCAAGACATGATGTGATATAAATTGTTGTATGAGATGATCATGTTTTGTAATAGAGTTATCAACAACTGGCAGGAGTGAGGGAGTCCTGGATTAGGGGGTCCTCGGACAGCCGGACTATGTACTTGTGCCGGACTGTTGGACTATGAAGATACGAGATTGAAGACTTCGTCCTGTGTCCGGGTGGGACTCTCCTTTGCGTGGAAGGCAAGCTTGGCAATTCGGATATGTAGATTTCCTTCTCTATAACCGACTCTGTGTAACCCTAGCCCCCTCTGATGTCTATATAAACCGGAGGGTTTGGTCCCTAGAACAAGAACAATCATAATCATAGGCTAGCTTCTAGGGTTTAGCCTCTACGATCTCGTGGTAGATCAACTCTTGTAATACTCATATTATCAAGATCAATCAAGCAGGAAGTAGGGTATTGCCTCCATAGAGAGGGCCCGAACCTGGGTAAACATTGTGTCCCCCGCCACCTGTTACCATTAGCCTTAGACGCACAGTTCGGGAACCCCTACCTAAGATCCGCCGGTTTTGACGCTGACATTGGTGCTTTCATTGAGAGTTCCACTGTGTCGTCACCATAAGGCTTGATGGCTCCTTCAATCATCTACAACGATACGATCCAGTGTGAGGTTTTCCTCCCCGGACAGATCTTTGTATTCGGCGGCTTCACACTGCGGGCCCACTCGCTTGGCCATCTGGAGCAGATCGATAGCTACGTCCCTAGCCATCAGGCCAGGTTTGGAAACCTGAACTACACCGCCAACTTCCGCAGAGACTTGATCTTCGACGGATTTGAGCCCATGACAGGTGCGCCGAATAGTCACAATGAGCATGGCTTAGATCTGCCATCTGACGATGTTCGGGAGATCACACATGTAGCTGCCCCGGCTCTAAATCCGGAGCAAACCGTGCCGTCCGAGGATGGGAGGATAGACCCCGCCACGGAGGCGCCGAACACAAACTTCGCCTCTAATGAGTTTCGTGTCATCGGACCCTCGGACTCATCTCCGGCCATAGGCTCCGAACCACGCGCATCCGTGCCTGTCAAACCTGAGTGGGCACGATCATGGAGTTTACCTCCACGGATATCTTTCAGCACTCGCCCTTGGGCGACATGCTAAATTCGTTGAAATCTCTCTTCCTGTCAGGAGACTCTTGGCCGAACTATGTCCGGCTTGAGTGGGAAGCGGACGATGAAGAAATTCATTTCTCACCCACCACCCACTTAATAGCCACTCTCGACGACTCAACCGACATGCTTGATTTCGACTCCGAAGACATTGACGGTATGAATGACGATGCCGGAGAAGAATAGGAACCACCACCCATAGGGCGCTGGACAGCCACCTCATCATATGATATATATACATGGTGGACACACTCAAATAAAACAATGGCGAGGAACGGAAGGATGCAATGGAGGATAATCCTCTTGAGAAGCAACCAAAGCGCCGATGTCAGCGGCGCCGCTCTAAATCTCGCCACAGCAAAAACATCGATAACGACACAAGAAAGAATCATACCCCAGACGATTCCAAAGACAACGACGACCCCATGGACCCAGTGATGGAGTAGGATGAGCCAGGGTATGGCGAGCACAGTCCGGGGCCACTGTCTAATCACAGCGATGCCGAAGACAAAACGTATAAACCTGTCCCCTGAGAGGAGAACAGTCCGGACGATGATGCATTCATCATCCCGGAAAAGCACTTGGAACAAGAGAACCTCCACAAAAGGCTTATCGCCACCGCAAGGAGCTTGAAGAAGCAGAAGCAAAAGCTTAAAGCCACGCAGGATACGCTCAACCGCAGATGGAACAAAGTGCTCGACACTAACGAAAAATATGGTGGCGATCGCCACACAAAGAGCTACCCAAAGCACAAGCTGCTGCCCGTATTCGACGACGAGGCCATAGAGCCCATCCCGCCGAGAAACAATACGGCCGATTTGCCGGACCGACTACCCCGTGGCAAAGACAGAGCGGCTAATGACGCCGCACACAAGTCAGCACACGATCTACGTGAGCACCTGGACAAAGGAGGCGGTATGGCCAAGTCCATCTATGGATACAGGAAGCGTGCTCCTACGCAGCATCACGGCCACCAAAACGACTACACCGATCGAATACCAGCTTGGAATCAACACCGAACACTACATTCGTCGGAAGCATGCCACGACACATCAAAATACAGGGGTGCCGTGCACCCCCTGTGCTTCACCGATGAGGTACTAGATCATGAATTTCCAGAGGGGTTCAAACCCGTGAACATCAAGGCATACGATAGAACAACAGACCCTGCAGTCTGGATCGAGGACTTCATTCTTCATATCCACATGGCTCGCAGAGATGATCTCCATGCCATCAAATACCTACCCCTCAAGTTGAAAGGACCAGCTCGGCACTGGTTGAAAAGCCTCCCCGAAAATTCCATTGGAAGTTGGGAGGAACTCGAGGACGCTTTCAGGGCTAATTTTCAAGGGACATATGTCCGACACCCGAATGCAGACGATTTAAGTCACATAATCCAACAACCCGAAGAGTCAGCCCGTAAGCTTTGGAACAAATTTCTCACCAAGAAGAACCAAATTGTCGATTGCCCGGATGCCGAAGCCTTAGCGGCTTTCAAACACAGTGTCCGGGATGAATGGCTTGCCAGACACCTCGGCCAGGAAAAACCGAGGACAATGGCAGCCCTAACAAGCCTTATGACCCGCTTTTGCGCGGGCGAAGACAGTTGGTTAGCCCGCAGCAGCACCAGCAACCCAGGCGCATCCGAAATTAGGGACGACAATGGGAAGCCGTGACACAATAAAAACAAGCGTCGAAATAATGAAGACAGCCCAGACAACACGGTGGTTAACGCCGGATGCAGGGGCTCTTGACCCGGTCAACGGAAAGAGCCATTTAAAGGCAGCAGAGATGGACCGTCCAGCCTAAACAAAATTCTAGACAGATCATGTCAGATTCATGGCACCCCCGAGAAACCTGCGAATCACACCAACAGAGATTGCTGGGTCTTCAAGCAGGCCGGAAAGCTAAACGCCGAACACAAGGGGAGGGAGCCGCCAAGTGAAGACGAAGACGAACCTCGCGAGCCGAACACTGGGGGACAGAAAAAATTTCCACCTGAGGTCAAAACAGTAAACATGATTCAACCCATGAGAGGAAGCGCAAACGCGCACTCCGAGATGTATACACCGTAGAACCAGTTGCCCCCAAATTCAACCCATGGTCGGCCTGCCTGATCACTTTCGATCACAGGGATCATCCGACTAGTATCCGACATGGAGGTTTGGCTGCCTTGGTGCTCGACCCAATAATTGACAGATACCATCTCACCCGAGTCCTCTTGGACGGCGGCAGTAATCTTGATCTGATATATCAGGACACTGTCCATAAGATGGGGATAGACCCGTCAAGAATCAGCCAAAGCAATACTACCTTTAAAGGAGTAATACCAGGCGTAGAGGCCCGCTGCACGGGCTCTCTCACACTAGAGGTTGTATTCGGTTCTCCCGACAACTTCCGAAGCGAAGAACTAATCTTCGACATCGCTCCATTCCGAAGCGGCTACCATGCACTACTTGGTAGAACGGCCTTCGCTCATTTCAATGCAGTTCCGCATTACGCTTATCTTAAACTTAAGATGCCTGGTCCACGTGGCGTCATCACAATTAGCGGAAATACAGAGCATTCCTTGCGTGTGGAAGAATATGTGGCGGCTCTAGCAGCCGAACCACCGAACGGCCCCCCCAACCCGAATAAATGATCGGCCGTCAAGACCACGGACGCGACTAGAATTGTCCAACGCACCACTAGTTGTAGCAGCCTAGATAAACCTGAGCTTGGTCGACGGATACGCCCCCATATGTGGTGCTAGGAGCTGCCCGCATGTAAAAGGGTCCATAGTTCGGCTCGACCCCACTAATACACAATAGATTGAATTCTCATGGTTCATTAAGAATAACCAACTTTTCGCACGGTCACACAAGATTCTTTCACCTGGGTTTTTCTCTTTTCTTACAGTTGTGCTACACCCTTCCAGGATACGGCACAACGGAGAAAAAGGCACAGACACGCAGCAGGGCCCCGTTCAAAGGTTTCTTTTTAGGTTAAGACCCTGTGTAAACCTTTTTTATTGTCTCTTGTTGCCTCCCACACTCTGGGAACTTAAAACAACCAAGAGGGATACTGGCATTACTGGCAAGCTCTTTTGTCATGCCAGATTAATGCACGTACCGGGAAATTCAAGGCTCATTATCGAGGGCGGTACTCACGCAGCATATCCGAATACCGTTGGGAGTTTTCGGCGTCGCGAGTTTGGCCTTATATGCATCAGCTCCGAATCATGTCTTTGGTCAATAGTTGGGTTTGCCCGACTCCCGTGTTTTGCTACCTTACGTTCCACTCTATAGGCTAAGGTGGCACCGGGAGAACTACTACGATTGTGCCTTGGTTCATCTGGATGAGCACCTCAGTAGAGAAAGCCGAAAACTGACTGTCATGATAAAGCGAGAGACTGGTCAACCACTCGATGAGTCAGCGGAATCTTCGCGATTCCTCCACATTAACGAAGGACCTGTTTCCCGGTCATGTATGTACGCGCACCGTATTCGGATGAACGCGGACATACCAGGGGCTATATAGTAGCCCCACCATCAAACTCCTATGGCTATGTGAAAGTGTTAAAGCTATATAGTCCGATTGCCTTGTTCGCCGCGCTATCACCTCCTTAACGGACCAAGACGTTGGATAAAGTGTGATTACGCGCTTTACCGAACACCTCCACATTATATGCATGGGGCTGAAGCCGACGACTGTAAACTTTCAGGTTATATACATACATACATAAACGGCCGCATAGGAGGCACTACAATACTTTACGGGCAAAAGTATAAATATAGCCTTTATTATAAAAAAGCATTGTTTTTACAATCAAGATACATGTCACTGGAACATGGTACTCTTTGAGAACTGAGCCTCTACTAAACGAGCACCTTCTGGGACTTCTTCAAAATAGTGCTCGGGCGAGTCCCGACCCCCGGACGGACCCCTGGTTGCAACAGCGATGGCCTCCATCTTCGCCCAATATGTCTTAACACGGGAAGAGCCATCCACGCACCCTCTATGCACGCTGACCTCTTGACAGCGTTGATATGCGGCACAGCACAAAGAAATCGTTGCACTAAACAAAAATAACTATCCGGACTTGGTTCCCTTGGCCACAGATGATCCACGACAGCCTTCATGGCAAGCCCGGACAACCTATGGAGCTCGGCCCACTCGGCCATTTGCTCATTCAACAGCAGCGGACGCCTTGGATTACTAAACTGCGACCAGAACAATCTTTCCAGCTCATGTTCTTTCTCATCTTTGAAATACTCAGTCGAATCAGCAGCACTTTTTGCTAAATCCAAGTATGCGTCTGCAGAACTCCACAATTGATCAAGAGGGGCATACTTTGGATCGCCGAACTTCGACGGCAATAAAAAGGGCTTGCAGCCGCGATATCTCCGGCTTGACGAAGCTCCTCCCACGCGGCTCTGATTTCAGAGCGAGTTTCCTTGGCTACTTCCAAGGCCTTCTTTAGGTCATCCACTTTCGCTTGGCTTAACCTTTCGAGGAGCTCATATCGGCAGGCGGCATTTTGTAGCTCAAGAGCCATGTTGGCTATTTTATCTTCGCTCTGGCGATGAGCAGCCTGTTCGGCTGCCTTCAGGGCAGCCGCATCACTTCTCCTGGCTTGTTCCTTGGCTCAGGCAAGTTCTGCCCGAAGGATCTCCATGGTGCCAGCTCCATCTACAGTCAAAGCATATTACAAATACTAGCATCATGCTCTTAATATTTGCTGACCACCCGAATATACATACCCTGGGCATCGTCAGGCCGCTTGTTCACAAGCGTGATGTCCGCATCCGCCACGTCAAGCTGCCGCCTCAATTCGGCAAAATCAGCAGTTTGGTCAGCCGCCGGATCTGCAGCCGCCTGTGCACGAAAGGACCGATGTTATTACCTGAGACTATGATCCTCTGCTCGCCGCGTCTAGACGGCAACCAGAGTCTCAGGGGCTATAATCTATACAAAGCACACCTAGAATGTGTGGTACAGTCAAATATATATATATATATATATATATATATATATTACTTTGCGTACCTCAAAGCCTCTTAGCAGGCTCATAAAAGCTTCATTCAACCCGCTTTTGGCGGATGAGATCCTCTCAACCACCATACCCATTAAGGTAAAATGCGCCTCTGAGATAGCCGCTTGCTCCAGAAGATCCATCAATGTGTCCGGTTGTACACCGGACAGTCACATGCTTTTTCTGTTGGTCTCCTTAGGAGCCAAGAACTCCGGACATCGAGCAGCCGAAGAGTTACCTTTTGGCCTTTGCGGATCAGGAGAAATCCTCCATGACGACACCTCAGGGTTGTCCGTCTCACGAGGCGGGGAAGCAGGAGGAGGCGTTTCGCTCTCCATCATCTCCGGAAGAAGATCCCCCGAAGACAAACATTATGGAGAAGGGCTATGAGCCGGACTGCAAAACATATGTCTCGGTTGTTATTCTCAGGAAAAGAGCAGGGCATATTTGCCAATGTGCCTTTGTTCACTTACAGCTCGGCTGACGGCTGACCCCGTTGTGGGCGCTGTGCGGTAAGGATGCCCTCTGGGGGAGGGCCCCCTGGTGAAGGTTTCTTCCCTCATTTGGAAACCTCCATTTCCAAGTCTTCAGGGCGACCCTTTTCTTCCTGTGGGGAGAGGGGATTCTAGATTCACCTCCCCGATCATCCTCCTTCACGGAGGCACTAATTCCCCCGGTTTGGATGTGTAATGTATGAAGCCTGCTTTTGGCTTCCCTATTCCTCCCCTTGTCTTCTCCTGATGGCACTTGATACGGTGCACGAGCCAGCATCCTGGTTGGTATAGGATCCGGCGAGCCTTTGGGAAGAGGGGCCGAACACCTAATCCTCTCTGCCTTTCTTATCCAGTCCTGGCTGAGGGTAGTTTTTCAGAATAATGTTGTGACAAATATAAAGACAGGATGTTGATAACCCACAAGTGTAGGGGATCGCAACAGCTTTTGAGGGTAAAGTATTCAACCCAAATTTATTGATGTGACACAAGGGGAGCCAAAGAATATTGTTGAGTATTAGCAGTTGAGTTGTCAATTAAACCACACCTGGATAACTTAGTATCTGCAGCAAAGTATTTAGTAGCAAAAGTGGTATGATAATAAAGGTAACGGTAGCAATAGTAAAGATAAATGTTTTTGAGTTTTTGTAGCAGTTGTAACAGTAGCAACGGAAAAGTAAATAAGCAAAGAACAATATATGAAAAGCTCGTAGGCAATGGATCAGTGATGGATAATTATGCCAGATGCCATTCCTCATGTAATAGCTATAACATAGGGTGATGTAGAACTAGCTCCAGTTCATCAATGTAATGTAGGCATGTATTCCGTAAATAGTCACACGTGCTTATGGAAAAGAACTTGCATGACATCTTTCGTCCTACCCTCCCGTGGAAGCGGGGTCCTAGCGGAAACTAAGGGATATTAAGGCCTCCTTTTAATAGAGAACCAGAACAAACAATTAGCACATAGTGAATACATGAACTCCTCAAACTATGGTCATCACCGAGAAGTATCCCGATTATTGTCACTTCGGGGTTGTCGAATCATAACACATAATAGGTGACTATAGACTTGCAAGATAGGATCAAGAACACACATATATTCATGAAAACATAATAGGTTCAGATCTGAAATCATGGCACTCGGGCCCTAGTGACAAGCATTAAGCATAGCAAAGTCATAGCAACATCAGTCTCAGAACATAGTGGATACTAGGGATCAAACCCTAACAAAACTAAGTTGATTACATGGTAAATCTCATCCAACCCATCACCGTCCAGCAAGCCTACAATGGAATTACTCACGCACGGCGGTGAGCATCATGAAGTTGGTGATGGAGGATGGTTGATGATGACGACGGTGACGAATCCCCCTCTTCGGAGCCCCGAACGGACTCCAGATTAGCCCTCCCGAGAGAGATTAGGGCTTGGCGGCGGCTCCGTGTCGTAAAACGCGATGAAAATTTCTCTCTGATTTTTTTTCTCCCCGAACGTGAATATATGGAGTTGGAGTTGAGGTCGGTGGAGGTCCAGGGGGCCCACGAGATAGGAGGGTGCGCCCTAGGGGGGGGGCGCCCCCCTGTCTTGTGGACAGCCTGTGGGCCCCCTGGTCTTGATTCTTTCGCCAAAAATTCTTATTAATTCCAAAAAGTGCCTCCGTGGATTTTCAGGACATTCTGAGAACTTTTCTTTTCTAAACATAAACAACATCATGGCAGTTCTGCTGAAAACAGCGTCAGTCCGGGTTAGTTTCATTAAAATCATGCAAGTTAGAGTCCAAAACAAGGGAAAAAGTGTTTGGAAAAGTAGATACGTTGGAGACGTATCAACTCCCCCAAGCTTAAACCTTTGCTTGTCCTCAAGCAATTCAGTTGATAAACTGAAAGTGATAAAGAAAAACTTTTACAAACTCTGTTTGCTCTTGTTGTTGTAACATGAAAAGCCAGCATTCAAGTTTCAGCAAATATTATGAACTAACCATACTAACAATAACACCTAGGTCTCACAATTACTCATATCAATAGCATAATCAGCTAGCAAGCCATAATAATAAAACTCGGATGACAACACTTTCTCAAAATAATCATAACATGATATAACAAAATGGTATCTCGCTAGCCCTTTCTGAGACCGCAAAACATAAATGCAGAGCACCTTTAAAGATCAAGGACTGACTAAACATTGTAATTCATGGTAAAAGAGATCCAGTCAAGTCATACCCAATATAAACCAGTAGTAATAAATGCAAATGATAGTGTGCTCTCCTGCGGGTGCTTTTTAATAAGAAGGGTGATGACTCAACATAAAAGTAAATAGATAGGCCCTTCACAGAGGGAAGCACGGATTTGTAGAGGTGCTAGAGCTCGATTTTAAAATAGAGATTGAATAACATTTTGAGAGGCATACTTTCACTGTCAACGCAACAACTATGAGATGGCTGTATCTTCCATACTACATGCATTATAGGCAGTTCCCAAACAGAATGATAAAGGTTTATACTCCCCCAACCACCAACAAGCATCAATCCATGGCTTGCTCAAAACAACGAGTGCCTCCAACATACAACAACCCTGGGGGAGTTTTGTTTAATTATTTTGATTTGCTTTGATCTTTTTGGATCATGGGACTGGGCATCCCGGTTACCGGCCCTTTCTCGTGAATGAGGAGCGGAGTCCACTCCTCATGAGAATAGCCCACCTAGCATGGAAGATATAGGCAGCCTTAGTTGTAACATGAGCTGCTCGAGCATACAAAGCAGAATTTCATTTGAAGGTTTAGAGTTTGGCACATACAAATTTACTTGGAACGGCAGGTAAATACCGCAAATAGGAAGGTATAGTGGACTCATAAGGAACAACTTTGGGGTTTAAGGAGTTTGGATGCACAAGCAGTATTCCCGCTTAGTACAGGTGAAGGCTAGCAAAAGACTAGTAAGCGACCAACTAAGAGAGTGACAACAATCATAAACATGCATTAAAATTAATTCACACCGGATACAAGCATGAGTAGGATATAATCCACCATGAACATAAATATCATGAAGGCTAGGTTGATTTGATTCAACTACATGCGTGAACATGTGCCAAGTCGAGTCACTCAATCCATTCAAAGGAGGATACCATCCCATCATATCACATCATAATCATTCCTATAGTATGTTGGCAGGCAAGGTAAACCATTATAACTCATAGCTAATCAAGCATGGCACAAGCAACTATAATCTCTAAATGTCATTGCAAATATGTTTACTTCATGATAACCGACTCAGGAACGATGAATCATCATATTTACAAAAACAAGAGAGGTCGAGTTCATACCAGCTTTTCTCATCTCAATAAGTCCATCATATATCGTCATTATTTCCTTTCACTTGCACGACCGAACGATGTGTATAATAATAAGAGTGCAAGTGCATTGGACTAAGCTCGAATCTACAAGCATTCAACTCAAGAGAGAAGACAAGTAATATGGGCTCTAAGTTAAATAAATAATCATGCATATAAGAGCCACTAAGCATTTTCAATATAGTCTTCTCGACCCCCGAAGGAAAGAAAAGAAAATAAAACTATTTACACGGGAAAGCTCCCAACAAGTAAGAAGAAGAACTAGAAATCTTTTTGGGTTTTCATTTTAATTTCTACTACAAGCAAAGAAATTAAACTAACTAATTTTTTTGTTTTTTCTTAAAGTTTATCAAACACACAAGAAGAAAACTAGAAAAAGAAATTTAAACTAGCATGGATAATACAATGAAAGAGTATGAGCACCGACGACTAGTGTGTGAACATGAGTGTAAAGTCGGGGAGAAATACATACTCCCCCAAGCTTAGGCTTTTGGCCTAAGTTGGTTTAATACCAATGACCGCCTGGCTGATATCCATAAGTGAAACTGGGGTTGTACTGAGATGCAGAGGCAACAGCCTCCTGAGCAGCAGCGTGTTGGCGAGCTGCCTCCATTCCTCTCTCGTATTCAGCTGCTTCTTCCCTGGTGAGGGAGTCCCGGACTAGGGGGTGTCCGGATAGCCGAACTATCATGGTCGGCCGGACTCCAAGATTATGAAGATACAAGATTGAAGACTTCGTCCCGTGTCCGGATGGGACTTTCCTTGGCGTGGAAGGCAAGCTTGGCGATACGGATATGTAGATCTCCTACCATTGTAACCGACTTTGTGTAACCCTAGCCCTCTCCGGTGTCTATATAAACCGGATGGCTTTAGTCCATAGGACGAACAACAATCATACCATAGGCTAGCTTCTAGGGTTTAGCCTCCTCGATCTCGTGGTAGATCCACTCTTGTAACACACATCATCAATATTAATCAAGCAAGATGTAGGGTTTTACCTCCATCAAGAGGGCCCGAACCTGGGTAAAACATCGTGTCCCTTGTCTCCTGTTACCATCCGCCTAGACGCACAGTTCGGGACCCCCTACCCGAGATCCGCCGGTTTTGACACCGACATTGGTGCTTTCATTGAGAGTTCCTCTTTGCCATCACCATCAGGAAGGATGCCTTTTCCCGTCTTTAAAGACGGCACCGTCCTCAAGGGAGCTTTGGCCGCCGGCCAGACTATCCGGCTAGGCGGTTTTCTTATGACCGCCTGTTCGGCCACCGCTCCGACAATGACCTCTCAGGTCATTAAAAGCGATCTTCATGTCAGCTCGGAATTCGCCGAGCAGCTAGATCCGATTGAGCTCTGCTCCGTAAACGAGCTCTTGGATCGCATCGCCGCCCTGGGAGTCGCTACCGACTACGATCAGATTGGGCTTAAAACCGATCTGAGAGAAATTAACTCTCCCCAGGTTACCCACCACGTTGTTGTGGTAGAGGAACAATGCAGCGACTCTTCTTCTATGTTAAAAACCAACTATGTCCGGATTCCCGATCCCTCCATGCCGGATTCCCGCGGAGGGACGGACGCTAATCAAATACTGAACCTAAAGTCAGGCATCGGACCAAATTTGTTGGAAAGCGTCCAGCAAACCAAGTTTCCGAATCCGGAAGCTTCTTGGCCTTTGAGCCTCAGATCGGGCGGGGTTCCGAACTTGATTCCACCCGCCCACCCAAACATAAGCAATCTATCTCAAATACGGCAAGAGCCCGATGAAACAGTACATCATTACTGGGCCAGATTCCTCCTGGTTATGAACAGGATAATGGACTGCCATGAAGAAAGCGCGATTTCAATCTTCTGCAACAATTGCATGGACAAGGGAATCATAAACTCCATCAGTCGTCGTGAAGTTACACGCTTTGCCGACCTAGCGACCATTGTACAAAAATACTGCGCGATGGAGAGTGCCTGGAAAACCGAAACTAGGTTTTGGGACAATCCGGCCCTGAATACAACCCCAGTCTGAAATAAAAGGGTGCGTCATACTCAAGCACCTGGGTTAAAAACCAAAAAGCAAAACCCCCCTAAAGGGTACGGAACCGTACTGGAGGGATGGCTCAACGGACCCTGCAAAATCCACAGTACGGAGGGCGCCACTCCAACACATAGCCTTCGAGCATGTTGGATATTATGGCAGGTGGCCAAAAGTGGCGAAGGCTTTTTAGCCCCGGGCAACCAGCCCAGCAGCACCAGTACGGTATTAACAGTCTTCGAGACTTTCACATCAAATAACATGCGGAAACAAACAATCCGCAGCCTCGCCGAAGTCTACCAAGTAGCAACAACAAATCCATGAAGTGACACGGCTATCACCTTCAATGCCAGCGACGAACCTAAATTCCGAACAGCTAGAGCACCAGCCGCATTGGTCCTCAGTCCGATAGTGGACGGCTTTCGTCTTACCAAGGTACTCATGGATGGCGGCAGCGGATTAAACCTCATCTACGAAGAAACTCTTCAAAAAAATGGAAATTGACTGGAGCCGCATCGAGCGGAGCAGCACAACCTTCAGGGGAATAATCCCTAGTCGAGAAGTACGCTGCACAGGAAAAATCACACTAGTTGTAGTGTTCGGCTCGCCGGACAATTATAGGTCCGAAGAGGTCACGTTCCAAGTGGCCCCATTCGGCAGTGGATATCACGCCTTGTTAGGGCGAGAGGCATTCACAATCTTCCAAGCTATACCCCATTACGGGTACATGAAGCTCAAAATGCCCGGACCCAATGGAATAATCACTCTCGCCAGTGATCCAGATACAACACTCCGCGCTGAAAATAAGACAGCCGCACTGGCCCTAGAATCATTATCCGAAGCCCTAGCGGCAGAGGAACTAACTGCGCCGCACTCCACGGTGGATAGGGACGATGTGATACTCGACAAGAGGTCCAAGTCCACCTCTTTTAAACCAGCAGATGAAATAGTCAAATTCCAGGACCCCACAAAGACGGCATCCATTGGGGCACAATTAAATCCTGATGTAGAAGCCGCACTACGAGAATTCCTCCGGGAAAATTGGGACATTTTTGCCTGGCACCCTTCAGACATGCCAGGAATCCCACGCAGGCTGGCAGAGCACAACCTAAATATCCTAAAAGGATTCAAGCCAGTCAAACAAGCTCTTCGGCGATTTTCTGAACCCAAAAGACAGGCAATGGGAGAGGAGCTAGCCAAACTCTTAGAAGCCGGATTCATCAGAGATATCAAACATCCGGACTGGCTAGCCAACCTAGTAATGGTACCAAAAAAGGACAAATCCTGGCGCCTCTGCGTCGATTTCAAAGACCTTAACAAGGCCTGTCCAAAGGACCCTTTCCCTCTCCCTCGCATCGACCAAATCATCGATGCTACCGCAGGGCACGACTCATTGTGCTTCCTCGATGCATACTCCGGATACCATCAAATCAAGGTGGCGGAAAAAGACCAGGCCGCAATGGCATTCATTACTCCATATGGGCCATTCTGCTTCAACACAATGCCCTTCGGACTCAAAAACACCGGCGCAACATATCAGCGCATGATTCAGACATGTCTGGCTACCCAGATAGGCAAAACAGTAGAGGCATACGTAGACGATGTGGTCGTCAAGACCAAACACGTCGAAACTCTAGTAGACGACTTGAGGGTGACATTTGACAACCTCCGAGCATATGACATTAAGCTCAACCCGGAAAAATGTGTCTTCGGAGTACTAGCCGGAAAGCTTTTGGGCTTCATTGTATCCGATAGAGGAATTGAAGCAAACCCAGCCAAGATCCGATCTCTGTCACAATTGGATATCACAAAAGACCTCAAGCAAATACAAAAACTAACTGGGTGCATAGCGGCTCTAAGCCGCTTCATCTCCCGTTTGGGAGAAAAGGCTCTGCCCCTCTATCGCCTCCTCCGGCGCACCGAACACTTCGAATGGACGGATGCCGCCACGGCCGGACTCGAAGAAATCAAGGCCATACTGGCAACAAATCCGGTCCTGGCTGCGCCCAACCTAGGTGAACCTATGTTATTATATATCGCAGCAACACATCAAGTTGTCAGCGCGGTACTCGTCGTTGAACGAGAAACAGAAGGGCACAGATTCCCTCTTCAAAAACCAGTGTACTACGTATCCACTTTCTTAACTCCATGCAAGTCCCGGTACCCACATTATCAAAAGATAGCGTATGCGGTGTTCATGGCATCCCGGAAGCTGCGACACCACTTTCAAGAGTGTTCCATAATGGTGGCCTCCGAAGTACCTCTCAACGATATTATAAACAATCGCGACGCAATGGGCAGGATTGCAAAATGGGCCATTGAGCTCTTACCATTTGACATAACCTACAAACCACGGCGAGCTATAAAATCGCAAGTTCTGGCTGACTTCGTCACCGAATGGACCGAAGCCGAACTCCCTAAAGAGTATGGCGCGTACTCCAATTGGATCATGCATTTCGACGGATCCAAAATGTTGGCTGGCTTGGGGGCTGGCGTCGTCTTGACGTCCCCAACTAGATACACAGTCCAATACGTACTTCAAATAATGTACATGGACTCCAACAACGCAGCCGAATACGAGGCCATTCTACACGGCCTTCGGACGGCAATCTCCATGGGCATTCAACGCCTAGAGGTGCGCGGGGATTCAAACCTAGCAATATCCCAAGTAAATGGAGACTTTGACGCCAAAGATCCGAAAATGGCAGCTTACCGCAACGCCGTCCTAAAAATGTCAGCTCGGTTCGAAGGACTCGAATTCCACCATGTAGCCCGGGACAATAACCAGGCAGCAGACATGTTAGCACGCATCGGCGCAAAACGCGACGCCGTCCCTCCAAACATCTTCCTGGAACAGCTCTTTAAGCCATCTGTATTATGGGAAGAGGAGTCCGGAAATAACAATCCGGAGCCAGCTGCAGCACCTAACTCAGACAATTCTGACACAATCGGCGGCTCAGCAAATGAAATAACACCTTCAGCTCACGAAATAATGGCAGTAATTGCCCCGTGGACGGAACCATTCCTAGCCTACTTAATTAGGCAGGAACTTCCCGAAGACCAAAATGAGGCCCGCTGCATAGTTCGGCGATCTAAAGCCTACAAGGTCCATGAGGGAGAACTTTATAAGAAAAGCACAACCGGAGTCCTTCAAAGGTGTATCTCCGAAGAGGAAGGGCGAAATCTCCTGGCTGAAATTCACGCCGGACTCGGCGGGCACCACGCTGCAGCCCGGGCCCTTGTAGGCAAGGCCTTCCGTACAGGATTTTATTGGCCGACAGCCCGGGCAGATGCTCAGGACTTAGTCCAACGATGCGTCGGTTGCCACCTCTTTGCTAATCAGAGCCACATGCCACCCATCGCCCTCAAAACTATACCCATCACCTGGCCGTTCGTGGTATGGGGGCTTGACATGGTTGGACCCCTTAAAGGGGGAACCCACAAGCACAAAAACTTATTGGTCATGGTGGACAAATTCACCAAATGGATTGAAGCCAAGCCGGTTAAAACGGCAGAATCCGGACCTGTGATAGATTTCATATCCGGGGTAGTACACCGTTTTGGCGTCCCCCACAGCATCATCACTGATAACGCACGAATTTCACGGCCGACGGGGTTAAACTCTGGTGCAAAAATATGGGCATCAAGCTCGACTACGCTTCAGCCTATCACCCCCAAACTAAAGGTCAAGTCGAGCGAGCAAATGGTCTAATCATGAGCGGCATCAAACACAGACTAGTGCGGTCCCTCAAGGAATCTAACACGCATTGGGTAGAGGAGCTCGACTCCGTACTCTGGGGGCTGCGGACCACGCCAAACCGAACTACCAGATTCACACCATTTTTTATGGTGTACGGCGCAGAGGCAGTTCTGCCCTGCGATATAATTCATGACTCACCTCGCGTGCGCATGTACGAAGAAAGAGAAGCCGAGCTAGATCGGCAGGACAGTTTGGACGCCTTAGAGGAGGAGCGGGATGTGGCAAAAGCTCGTTCCGCATTTTATCAACAACAGGCTCGAAGATATCAAAGCAGAGAAGTACGGGCCAAAGCTTACAATGTTGGCGAACTTGTTCTACGCCTGCCGGACAAGAAAAATGTTTGGGTCAGCCTTCGGGTACCGCGTCTTCACCATGGCCCAGGCCTCCCTGGCGCCTTGAAGGTAGGCCGATATCTTCCACAGACGGAGGCATCACCGTGCTCCCTGAAGCTTCTCAGCAAGCCCTCCAAGGCCCTCGGGTAGGGAGACGGAAGGCCATAAAGCCTGCACGACGCCACTCATCGCCTGCCGAACACGTTCGAGCAGTTGCACCAGCTCGGGAAGTTGGTCACCAGTTGAACCAGGCATTTCCTCCGCAGGGCGACCTGTGAGCACACCTAAAGACACATTTCTGTCAATCGACTTCCTCGCCGAATTCTTCTTTTCAAAGGAATTTGCTCAAGCACTTACTATAAATGCCGCGACGAAGCCGCTGATTCTCCTTCACGGAGCCAGACAGCTGGGCCCGAACACCTTTCAGCTCTTCTCCTAGGTGGGTGTGGGCATCTTGGAGCTTGTTTCTCTCCTGTTGCACCTTCATAAGCACCCTCTCGCCGGCCTTTAGCTGACGCAGTAGCTGTTGCTTGTCCGGATCTAGTCCGGCGCCCTCTGCAATATTATTGTCAGATTTACGCACACGCTGCACTTTGTTAACTACTTATCTTTTCGAAGTATGTATTACCAGCGGGGGTCTCTGTGGCTCCCCCTGTGGTGGCTAGTGCGGCCTCAAGTTGGGCCTTGCACTCTTGGAGCTCCTGGGACAGGGGGGTATTCTTCTCCGTAAGATCCTGCATAATAAATGATCCTTAAATCAGTTATTTTAACTATTTTAAGTCTCGGGGGCTACTAGCATATATAACTATTAAAATTACTTACCCGTATGTCCTTCACATACTGCTCCGTGGCTCTGGTTAAACCATCTTGAGCAGCACGGAGGTGCGCGTTTCCCGCATCAAAGGCATTCAATGCCTCCGGGGAGAAACACGCGTCACGAAGAACTGTCCGGCGACGCCTGTGATTCATGGCGCTCTCCACCTCAGACCGGGTGGCAGACAGCCTGTCGGCATCCTCCGTCGGAGGAGCATCCGGCTCTTGCCTTGTGTTCGCCTCCACTTCCGGACCACGCGCTGGAGCATGGCTGGCGGAGGCTTGATTGGCAACCTCTCCGGACACTGTCCGGCGAGCGCTCTTTCTCCTGGAAAAAATTATGAGCATTAATATACCTCCTAGGGATCCTTCCCTTAAAAACAACGGTGCGCTGTACCATTGTAGCGACGTTTCGATTCGCGTCGCACTCCTCTTCCGCCTGCTGGGCCGAACTGACCCTTGCTGGTCAACCGCCGCAGGTTTGGCTTCCCGCCTCAAAGGCACCTCCTACGATGCACCATCAGTATAGGATGGTCAGAGTTGAGCATGGATCAAATGATGGTGTCAAGACCTCGGTTATAGTCACCTGGGAGGCCGGAAACAAACCGGGGTAGTCAGCCGTAATGGCGACTAGGGCATTGTCCATGCTAAGTTGGTGGAACGTCCTGGCGCAGCTCCTGCGTCGAAATCACAAAGTAAGATACTTGACTTTGGAAGTATGGATCGGGTAGATAAACGTCCGCTTACCCAGCTCCGAGGGTTGTTCATGGAAAATCCGTTCAATGGATTCGTGCGGAGAAAGTCCTCCTCCTCCCCCTTGTACAAGCCAGACATGATCTTTGCCAAATCGGCTGCCGAGCTCGGCCCTCTACGGCCATGACGGGTGGCGTCATCTTCCCCGTTGAAATCCCACATAGGGTGGCCCCTATATTGGAGTGGCTGCACCCCTCGCATAATGCACGTGGCCATGATTCTGATCATGGTCAATACGGAGTGGGCCAGTAACCTAATCCGGCCCATCAGATGATGGACGCTCTCATCATCCTCCCATTGAGGGCTCCACGGGCGCCAACTCAGGCGTTTCTTCAAAGGAGCATTGCTGAACTCCGGGAGGCCGATCCGAACTTGATCTGGTAGAGGGGCGTCCTCCATGTAGAACCATTCCGAAGGCCAGTCTTCGGACGCCTTCTTCGGGGTGCCGGATAGATATCCGGTCCCGGCGATGCGCCATATTTCGGCTCCGCCCACTTGATATATCGACCCCTCATAAGAACGGGGTACAAGGCAAAGCAATATCTTCCACAATGCAAAATGGGGTTCAATGCCCAGGAACAGCTCGCAAAGAGCTACAAAGCCCGCGATGTGCAAAATGGAGGCAGGTGTGAGGTGGTGAAGCTGGAGTCCGTAGAACTCCAGGAGCCCCCGGAGAAACGGATGTATGGGAAATACGAGTCCCCTTATTAGATAAGGGACGAAGCATACCCGCTCTCCTTTGGAAGGGTTGGGGACGCTCTCCGCCTGCTTTCCACCCTTGAAGGTGGCTAGTTCGGCTCGAACCGGAACCATAAAAGCTGGGGGAAGATATCCCTCGGTTTGGAGCGCCACTAGCTCGCTGTGTGGAACTGAGCATCTCCCCCAATCTCCTGGCTTAGGGCTGGGAGCACGAGAGGAGGAGCCGCGTCGACTATCCATGATAGAATGGATTTTTGTCAGAGGCGCTTCGATGAGAACTTGCGGATGGAGGATGGTGTGAGCTGGATCTAGATCCTCGCCTCTCTTATAGGCGGCTCGTTCGCACGGCTAGGGGGTAAAATGTAAAAATACCCTAGCTTTTCGCATTCATACGACACGTGGAAGAAGGCCATTATTGGGCGTAGAAGCCAAGGAGCGCAACATTTATAAGGAAGCCGGATACTATTCGACAGGAACATGAAGTTTGAAGGAGAACCCGCCTTGCAACACCGAAGACAATATACGTGCCGGACTCGTCGTCGCTGAAGCCCGGTTCGGGGGCTACTGAGGGAGTCCCGGACTAGGGGGTGTCCGGATAGCCGAACTATCATGGTCGGCCGGACTCCAAGATTATGAAGATACAAGATTGAAGACTTCGTCCCGTGTCCGGATGGGACTTTCCTTGGCATGGAAGGCAAGCTTGGCGATACGGATATGTAGATCTCCTACCATTGTAACCGACTTTGTGTAACCCTAGCCCTCTCCGGTGTCTATATAAACCGGATGGCTTTAGTCCATAGGACGAACAACAATCATACCATAGGCTAGCTTCTAGGGTTTAGCCTCCTTGATCTCATGGTAGATCCACTCTTGTAACACACATCATCAATATTAATCAAGCAGGACGTATGGTTTTACCTCCATCAAGAGGGCCCGAACCTGGGTAAAACATCGTGTCCCTTGTCTCCTGTTACCATCCGCCTAGACGCACAGTTCGGGACCCCCTACCCGAGATCCACCGGTTTTGACACCGACACCTGGTGACAACATATCTTCCTTTTGCCTGATAATCAAAAAGGTAGGGGGTAGGAAGAGTAACAGGGACGACGTTGCGCCTGTCATAGATTAGTCGATAATGGAGGAATTGTTCATTCCTCTCAAGAAAATGATGATCGAACATAACTTCTTTATCCAAATAAACAGGAGGTAAAATCATATCCCCCTCTCATGGGGCTATATTAAGAAAATTAGCCACACGGGTTGCATAAATTCCTCCAAATAAATCCCCCCTTCTACTATTATTCTGCAACCTATGTGCAACTATTGCCCTCAAGTTATAACCTTTATAACCTGACACAGCACTCTTGAGGACACAAAGATCAGGGACACACATGTGACATGCTTCGTCCTTACCGTTAATGCATCTACCAATGAAGAGAGCAAAATAATGTATAGCATGAAAATGAATGCTCCCTATGGTAGCTTGTGCTATATCCCTGGATTCTCCCACAGTAGTACTAGCAAGAAAATCTCTAAATTCAGATTTGCGAGGATCACTAATATTACCCCACTGCGGGAGTTTGCAAGCAGTTGTGAAATCCTCTAAATCCATAGTATAAGATGTATCATAAATATCAAATATGACACTAGGAGAATTACACGCACAGATATATTGGAACCTCCGCACAAAGGAATCAGTCAAATGATAATATTTAGGACACTTATCTTGTAAGAAGTCCTCCAGCTTGGCATTACGCACATATGCGTCAAGTTCCTCCTTGAAGCCTGCTTCGACCATAAAATCATCGGATGGCCACTCACAAGCTCGTACATTTGCATCCCTCGGCAATTCAACGTCTTGCTCACGTATAGCAATCCTTGGCCCTTTCTTTGCCGAGGAACCACCTTGGTACATTCTTCTAAGCATAATTCTTTTTCTGAAAATTTCTTAAATTTTAGTAAGTTCAAAATAAAAGTGAATAAAACTAAACAAGATTGATAGCAACAACTCCTACAAGTGCCTAGAGCCTATATCATGCATTGGAATTGCTTGGGACCTCAAAAGTTTAACATGCAAGCTCAAGAACATGGTCACCTATGCAGCAAAAATTTGCAATGAATAAAGCACTAGAACAAAAACTAATTGGACCAATGGAGGAGTCACAAACCAAGCAACAATCTCCCAAAGCAGTTTTGTGAAAGGAGCTTTGAGCTAAGAGATCGAAAATCGCAGCAAAACGAGCTAGAATTCGTGCTTGAGCTGGATGGGGATTTTTTTGGGTAGAAGATGAAGTGTATGGGTGCTGGCATAAGTGGAGGGGGGCCACCAGGGGCCCACGAGACAGGGGGGTACGCCCTATGGGGGGGCGCCCTCTACTCTCGTGGTGTGGTGCTTGCCCCTCCTGCAGTGTTTTCAGTGCCTAAAATCCTCAAATATTCTAGAAAAAATCATACTAAATTTGCAGGGCATTTGGAGAACTTTTATTTTCGGATTATTTTTTAATGCACGGATAATTCAAAAAACAGATAGATAATACTATTTTTGCTTTATTTATTCTAAATAACAGAAAGTAAAAAGAGGGTATAGAAGGTTGTGCCTTCTAGTTTCATCCATCTCGTGATCATCAAAATGAATCCACTAACAAGGTTGATCAAGTCTTGTTAATAAACTCATTCCGAATAACACGGAACCGGAGAAATTTCGAATGACACTAAGTTACCTCATATCCCAACAATAAGAATATCATACTTTTTCTTGACAGTAGGGAGAGGAAATTAAAAATCTCCAAAAATGATAGTTGGAACTTTTTCAATTGAATTGATGCTATGAACTTGAGATTGTTTCCTCAGAAAGTGTACCATATGCTCATTACCATTAACATGAAAAGTGACATTGCCTTTGTTGCAATCAATAACAACCCCTGTAGTATTAAGAAAAGGTCTACCAAGGATAATAGACATACTATCGTCCTCAGGAATATCAAGAATAACAAAGTCCGTTAAGATAGTGACATTTGCAACCACAACAGGCACATCCTCACAAATACCGACAGCTATAGCAGTTGATTTATCAGCCATTTGCAAAGATATTTCGGTAGGTGTCAACTTATTCAATTCAAGTCTATGATATAAAGAGAGAGGCATAACACTAACACCAGCTCCAAGATCACATAAAGAAGTTCGAACATAATTTCTTTTAATGGAGCATGGTATAGTTGGTACACCCGGATCTCCAAGTTTCTTTGGTATTCCACCCTTAAAAGTGTAATTAGCAAGCATGGTGGAAATTTTAGCTTCCGGTATCTTTCTTTTATTTGTAATGATATCCTTCATATACTTAGCATAAGGATTTACTTTCATCATATAAGTTAAGCGCATACGTAAGAAAATAGGTCTAATCATTTCAGCAAAGCGCTCAAAATCCTCATCATCCTTTGACTTGGATGGTTTAGGAGGAAAGGGCATGGGTTTCTGAACCCATGGTTCTCTTTCTTTACCGTGCTTTCTAGCAACAAAATCTCTCTTATCATAACGTTGATTCTTTGATTGTGGGTTATCAAGATCAAAAGCAGGTTCAATCTCTACATCATTGATTTTGCTAGGTTGAGCATCAACATGAACATTATCATTAACATTATCACTAGGTTCATGTTCATCACCTGATTGTGTTTCAGCATCAGAAATAGAAATATCATTGGGATTCTCAGGTGTGTCTACAGTAGGTTCGCTAGAAGCATGCAAGGTTCTATCGTCTTTCTTTTTCTTCTTTTTAGAAGAACTAGGTGCCTCTAAATTATGTCCCTGAGAATCTTGCTCGATTCTCTTAGGGTGGCCTTCAGGATACAAAGGTTCCTGAGTCATTCTACCAGTTCTAGTAGCCACTCTAACAGCAAAGTCATTTTTATTATTTAATTCATCAAGCAAATCATTTTGAGCTTTAAGTACTTGCTCAGCTTGAGTAGCAACCATAGAAGCATATTTGCTAACGCGGTGAAGTTCATCTTTAACTCTAGCCAGATTATCGCTTACACGTCCTATCTCGAAAGCATTATTCTTTAACTCTCTACCAACATAAGCATTAAAACTTTCTTGTCTAGCCATAAAATCATCAAATTCATCTAAGCATGGGCTATGAAATTTAGTAGAGGGGATTTCAACTTTATCATATCTATAGAGAGAATTTACCTTTACTACCTGTGTCGGGTTATCAAGACAATATGGTTCTTCAGGCGGTATATTAACACCATGTATTTCTTTAATAGGAGGTAAATTCTTAACATCTTCAGCTTTAATACCTTTTTCTTTCATTGATTTCTTTGCCTCTTGCATATCTTCTGGACTGAGAAATAAAACACCTCTCTTCTTCGGAGTGGGTTTAGGAATAGGCTCAGGAGTTGGCTCAATTGGTTCAGGAATTGCTTCGGGAATTGGCTCAGGAAGAGTCCAATTATTTTCATTAGTCAACATATTATTCAATAATATTTCAGCTTCGTCGACTGTTCTTTCCCTGAAAACACAACCAGCACAACTATCCAAGTAGTCCTTGGAAGCATCGGTTAGTCCATTATAAAAGATATCAAGTATTTCATTTTTCTTGAGAGGATGATCAGGCAAAGCATTGAGTAACCGGAGAAGCCTCCCCCAAGCTTGTGGGAGACTCTCTTCTTTGATTTGCACAAAATTATATATTCCCTGCAAGGCAGCTTGTTTCTTATGAGCAGGGAAATATTTAGTAGAGAAGTAATAAATCATATCCTGGGGACTACGCACACAACCAGGAGCAAGAGAATTATACCAAGTCTTAGCATCACCCTTTAATGAGAACAGAAATATCTCAAGGATATAAAAATAGCGAGACTTCTCATCATTAGTAAATAGGGTGGCTATATCATTCAACTTGGTAAGATGTGCCACAACAGTTTCAGATTCAAGGCCATAAAAAGGATCAGATTCAACTAAAGTAATAATTTCAGGATCAACAGAGAATTCATAATCCTTATCAGTAACACAAATAGGTGAAGTAGCAAAAGCAGGATCGGGTTTCATTCTAGCATTAAGAGACTGCTGCTTCCATTTAGCTAATAATTTCTTAAGATCATATCTATCATTGCAAGCAAAGATTTCCCTAGCTGCTTCTTCATTCATAACATAACCCTTAGGAACAACAGGCAATACATAATCACTGGGAGAACCTTCATCATCACTATCATCAATAATAGGTTCTTCAGTAATTTCATTCCCCCTAACTCTAGCAAGTTGTTCATCAAAAAATTCACCTAATGGCAAAGTAGTATCACGCACGGAAGTAGTATCATCATGCATAGCAAAAGTGGCATCATCAATAACATGCGACATATCAGAATTCATAGCAGTAGCAGGTTTAGGTGTCACAAGCCTACTAATAACGAAAGGAGAATCTAGTGCAGAGCTAGATGGCAGTTCCTTACCTCCCCTCATAGCTGAGGGCAAAATAGTAGTTCGATCGTCTTTCAAGTTCTTCATAGTGATCAACAGATATAAATCCCAAGTAGCTCAGAGAATAAAGCTATGCTCCCCGGCAACGGCGCCAGAAATTAGTATTGATAACCCACAAGTGTAGGGGATCGCAACAGCTTTCGAGGGTAAAGTATTCAACCCAAATTTATTGATTCGACACAAGGGGATCCAAAGAATATTCTTGAGTATTAGCAGTTGAGTTGTCAATTCAACCACACCTGGATAACTTAGTATCTGCAGCAAAGTATTTAGTAGCAAAAGTGGTATGATAATAAAGGTAACTGTAGCAAAAGTAAATATAAATGTTTTTGGGTTTTTGTAGCAGTTGTAACAGTAGCAACGGAAAAGTAAATAAGCGAAGAACAATATATGAAAAGCTCGTAGGCAATGGATCAGTGATGGATAATTATGCCGGATGCGATTCCTCATGTAATAGCTATAACATAGGGTGATATAGAACTAGCTCCAGTTCATCAATGTAATGTAGGCATGTATTCCATAAATAGTCACATGTGCTTATGGAAAAGAACTTGCATGACATCTTTTCTCCTACCCTCCCGTGGAAGCAGGGTCCTAGCGGAATCTAAGGGATATTAAGGCGTCCTTTTAATAGAGAACCGGAACAAAGCATTAGCACATAGTGAATACATGAACTCCTCAAACTACGGTCATCACCAAGAAGTATCCCGATTATTGTCACTTCGGGGTTGTCGGATCATAACACATAATAGGTGACTATAGACTTGCAAGATAGGATCAAGAACACACATATATTCATGAAAACATAATAGGTTCAGATCTGAAATCATGGCACTCGGGCCCGAGTGACAAGCATTAACCATAGCAAAGTCATAGCAACATCAATCTCAGAACATAGTGGATACTAGGGATCAAACCCTAACAAAACTAACTTGATTACATGGTAAATCTCATCCAACCCATCACCATCCAGCAAGCCTATGATGGAATTACTCACGCACGGCGGTGAGCATCATGAAATTGGTGATGGAGGATGATTGATGATGACGACGGCGACGAATCCCCCTCTCCAGAGCCCCGAACGGACTCCAGGTCAGCCCTCTCGAGAGAGACTAGGGCTTGGCGGTGGCTCCGTGTCGTAAAACGCGATGAAACTTTCTCTCTGATTTTTTTCTCCTCGAACGTGAATATATGGAGTTGGAGTTGAGGTCGGTGGAGGTCCAAGGGGCCCACGAGATAGGAGGGCGCGCCCTAGGGGGGGCACCCCCCTGTCTCGTGGACAGCTTGTGGGCCCCCTGGTCTTGGTTCTTTCGCCAAAAATTCCTATTAATTCCAAAAAGTGCCTCCGTGGATTTTTAGGACATTCCGAGAACTTTTATTTTCTACAAATAAAACAACATCATGGCAGTTCTGCTGAAAACAGCGTCAGTCCGGGTTAGTTTCATTCAAATCATGCAAGTTAGAGTCCAAAACAAGGGCAAAAGTGTTTGGAAAAGTAGATACGTTGGAGACGTGTCACATGTTCGCTCGCGGAGTTACTTACTTGGGTATCTGGACGGTTGTAGTTGAGACCCGCATCCTCGGTGGTGTCCGGACACTTTATTCGTGATCCGAAGAATAATTGATGCATTCCTTCGTGCTTCATGCCGAAGAAGTGTTAAATGGTTCGTGGTCCTTCTGGGTTGAACTCCCACATACGAAGAGATCGACATTGGCATGGCAAGACCCAACGAACTAACATTACTTGAATTACTTTGGCAAGACTGATATCCCTCTTCAGGAGATCTCGGATGCGGCTTTGCAATGTCAGCACGTCATTAACTGGCCCCCAGTCCAGCCCTTCGTTGACTGATGATGCCGGTTCAGGCGGAGGGGCAGAGTGGAAGGCTGGGGCGGTTGCCTGCTTTGTACCTCGGGGTGCGGTGATGTAAAACCACTCCCGTTGCCATAGGTCGGACACCTCCGGGAAGGAACCCTTTGGCCATAGGGCGTCAGCACCTTTGCTTATTATAGCACCTCCGCACTCCGCGTGAAGACCGTCGATCATCTTCGGCTTCACATTGAAGGTCTTGAGCCATAAGCCGAAGTGTGGGGTAATGCGGAGGAAGGCCTCACACACGACGATAAACGACGAGATGTGAAGGAAGGAATCTGGAGCTAGATCATGGAAACCTAGCCCTAATAGAACATGAGCCCTCTAACGAAAGGATCAAGACTAAAGCCTAGCCCTCGGAGGAAGTGGGAAACAAACACGACACTCTCGTTGGGTTCGGGAGTGGGGATAACCTGCCCTTGAGCAGGTAGCATGTGAAGGATTTCGGCGGTCAGATACCTAGCCTCCCTAAGCTTCTTGATGTCCTCCTCTATGACAGAGGAGGCCATCCACAAGCCTTGAAGGTTGGATCCGGACATGGTTGAAGGTCCGGAGCGCTTGGACTGAACCTTGGGTGTTGGAACTTGAGGTAGGGGAAGGGAAGGATCGGGCGTGGAAAGAAAAGGACAGGTCTTGATCTCTTTATAAAGAGGGTGAATATCAAGCATCCTCCGCGTGGCCGTTTGGAACTTGCCTAAAGCCGAGGAGTCATACTAACGACACGGTTGGGTTACCCACGCCCGTATTGACGAGAATCCCTGATAAGGGGAACACGGTCTCTGCTCCAACAAGACGTGCCAATAAAACCGCCTCGCAAGACGACCGCCTCGCAAGACGTGCCAATAAAACCGCCTCGCAAGACATGCAATAGTAGGTTGAGGAAAACGGTTCGAATAATGACCGGGCCGTGGCGTGATGTCACGCTATGAAAAGTTATCAGCAGATTAGATTTGTAGAATATTGTGCTCTCTACGGTGGTACGTGGAATTTGTTTTGTAGAGCCGGACACGATTCATGTGTTCAAAATCTATCTTGGAGTATTCAGAGAAGGAACCCGCCTTACAATGCGGAAGACAATCTGCGCGCCGGACTCATCGTCATTGAAGCCTGGTTCAGGGGCTACTGAGGGAGTCCTGGATGAGGGGGTCCTCGGACAGCCGGACTATGTACTTGTGCCGGACTGTTGGACTATGGATATGAGACTGATGACTTCATCCCGTGTCCGGGTGGGACTCTCCTTTGCGTGGAAGGCAAGCCTGGTAATTCGGGTATGTAGATTTCCTTCTCTGTAACCGACTCTGTGTAACCCTAGCCCCCTCCAGTGTCTATATAAACTATAGGATTTGGTCCGTAGAACAAGAACAATCATAATCATAGGCTAGCTTCTAGGGTTTAGCCTCTACGATCTCGTGGTAGATCAACTCTTGTAATACTCATATCATCAAGATCAATCAAGCAGGAAGTAGGGTATTACCTCCATAGAGAGGGTCCGAACCTGGGTAAACATCGTGTCCCCCGCCTCCTATTACCATTAGCCTTAGACACATAGTTCGGGACCCCCTACCCGAGATCCGCCAGTTTTGACACCGACATGGAACCATATGGTTGTTGCTTTATTGTATGCAATGCAATCGCCATGTAATTGCTTTACTTTATCACTAAGCGGTAGTGATAGTCGTTGAAGCAATAGTTGGCGAGGCGACAACGCTACTACCATGGAGATCAAGGTGTCGTGCCGGTGACGATGGAGATCATGACGATGCTTCGGTGATGGAGATCATGAGCACAAGATGATGATGGCCATATCATGTCACATATTTTGATTGCATGAGATGTTTATCCTTATGCATCTTATATTGCTTAGTACAGAGGTAGCATTATAAGATGATCCCTTACTAAATTTCAAGGTATGTGTTCTCCCTGAGTATGCATCGTTGCTATAGTTCGTCGTGTTGAGACACCACATGATGATCGGGTGTGATAAGCTCTAGTTCACATACAACGGGTGCAAGCCAGTTTTGCACACGCAGAATACTCGGGTTAAACTTGATGAGCCTAGCATATGCAGATATGGCCTCGGAACACTGAGTCCGAAAGGTCAAACATGAATCATATAGTAGATATGATCAACATAGTGATGTTCACCATTGAAACCTACTCCATCTCATGTGATGATCGGACATGGTTTAGTTGATTTGGATCATGTGGTCATTTAGATAACTAGAGGGATGTCTATCTAAGTGGGAGTTCTTAAGTAATATGATTAATTGAACTTTAATTTATCATGAAATTAGTCCTGATAGTATTTTGCAAATTATGTTGTAGATCAATAGCTCGCGTTGTAGCTTCCCAATGTTTCTTATATGTTCCTAGAGAAAACTAAGTTGAAAGATGATAGTAGCAATGATGCAGACTGGGTCCGTGATCTGAGGTTTATCCTCATTGCTGCACAAAAGTATTATGTCCTTGATGCACCACTAGGTGACAGACCTATTACTGGAGCAGATGCACACATTATGAACGTTTGGCTAGCTCAATATGATGACTATTTGATAGTTTAGTGCACCATGCTTTATGGCTTAGAACCGGGACTTCAAAGACATTTTGAACACCATGGAGAATATGAGATGTTCCAAGAGCTGAAATTGGTATTTCAGACTCATGCCAGAATCGAGAGGTATGAGACCTCTAACAAGTACTTCGCCTAAAAGATGGAGGAGAATTGCTCAGCTAGTGAGCATGTGCTCAGAATGTCTGGGTACTATAATCACTTGACTCAAGTGGGAGTTAATCTTCCAGATCAGATTGTGATTGACAGAGTTCTCTAGTCACCATCACCAAGTTACTGGAACTTCGTGATGAACTATAATATGCAAGGGATGAAAAAAGTGATTCCCGAGTTCTTCGTGATGATGAAATCAACGAAGGTAGAAATCAAGAAAAAACATCAAGTGTTGATGATTAACCAATATCACTAGTTTCAAGAAAAGGGCAAAGGGAAGGAAAGGGAACTTCAAGAAGAATGGAAAGCAAGTTGTCACTCCCATGAAGAAGCCCAAAGCTGGAGCTAAGCCTGAAAATAAGTGCTTCTGCTGCAAAGGAAATGGTCACTGGAAGCAAAACAACACTGAATATTTGGCGGATAAGAAGGATGGAAAAGTGAACAAAGGTATATTTGATATAAAGGTAATTGATGTGTACCTTAGTAGTATTCATAGTAGCCCCTGGGTATTTGATACTTGTTCGGTTGCTAAGATTAGTAACTAGAAATAGGAGTTTCAGAATAAACATAGACTAGTTGAGGGTGAAGTGACGATGTATGTTGGAAGTAGTTCCAAGATTGATATGATCATCATCGCACAACCACTATACTTTCAGGATTAGAGTTGAACCTAAATAAATGTTATTTGGTGTTTGCGTTAAAGCATGATGATTAGATCATGTTTATTGCAATACAATTATTCATTTAAGACAGAAAATAATTGTTATTCTGTTTACATGAATAAAACCTTCTATGGTCATACACCCAATGTTGATGGTTTATTGAATCTCGATCGTGGTCATACACATATTCATAATATTGATACCAAAGGATGCAAAGTTGATAATGATAGTGCAACTTATTTGTGGAACTGCCGTTTGGGTCATATCGGTGTAAAGCGCATGAAGAAACTCCATAAAGATGGACTTTTGGAATCACTTGATACTTTCGAATCGTGCCTTATGGGAAACATGACTAAAACTACGTTCTCCGGAACAATGGAATGAGCTAATGACTTACTGGAAATAATACATACCGATGTATGCAATCCGATGAAAGTTGAGGCTCGTGGCGGGTATCATTATTTTCTGACCTTCACAGATGATTTGAGCAGATATGGGTATATCTACTTAATGATACACAAGTCTGAAAACATTTGAAAAGTTCAAAGAATTTCAGAGTGAAGTGGAGAATCATCCTAACAAGTCTACGATCTGATCATGGAGGAGAATATTTGAGTTACAAGTTTGTCCTTCATTTAAAACAATGTGGAATAGTTTCACAGCTCGATCGTAACCGCACTATATTTGATATGGTGCGATCTATGATGTCTCTTACCGGTTTACCACTATCGGTTTGGGGTTATGTATTAGAGATAGCTGTATTCACTTTAAAAGGGCACCATCGAAATCCGTTGAGATGACGCCTTATGAATTGTGGTTTGGCAAGAAATCAAAGTTGTCATTTCTTAAAGTTTGGGGCTGCGATGCTTATGTGAAAAAGCTTCAACCTGATAAGCTTGAACCCAAATCGGAGAAGTGCATCTTCATAGGATACCCAAAGGAAACTGTTGGGTACACCTTCTATCACAGATCCAAAGGCAAATTTTTTGTTGCTGAAAATGGATCCATTCTAGAGAAGGAATTTCTCTCAAAAGAAGTGAGTGGGAGGAAAGTAGAACTTGATGAGGTAATTGTACCTTCTCCCGAATTGGAAAGTAGTTCATCACAGCAATCAGTTCTAGTAATTCCTACACCAATTTGTGAGGAAGGTAATGATGATGATCATGAAACTTCAGATCAAGTTACTACAGAACCTTGTAGGTCTTCTAGAGTACGGTCCGCACTAGAGTGGTACGGCAATCCTATTCTGGAAGTCATGTTACTAGACCATGATGAACCTATGAACTATGAGGAAGCGATGATGAGCCCAGATTCCGCAAAATGGCTTGAGGCCATGAAATCTGAGATGGGATCCATGTATGAGAACAAAGTGTGGACTTTGGTGGATTTTCCCGATGATCGGCAAGCCATAGAAAATAAATGGATCTTCAAGAAGAAGGCTGACACTGACGGTAATGTTACTGTCTACAAAGCTCGACTTTTGCGTAAGGTTTTCGACAAGTTCAAGGAGTTGACTATGATGAGACTTTCTCACCCGTAGCGATGCTTAAGTCTGTCCAAATCATGTTAGCAACTACTGCATTTTATGATTATGAAATCTGGCAAATGGATGTCAAAATTGTATTCCTTAAATGGATATTTCTTAAAGAAGAGTTGTATATGATGCAACCAGAAGGTTTTGTCGATCCTAAAAGTACTACAAGGTGTGCAAGCTGCAGCGATCCATCTATGGAGTGGTGCAAGCATCTCGGAGTTGGAATATATGCTTTGACGAGTTAATCAAAGCATATAGTTTTATACAGACTTGCGATGAAGCCTGTGTTTACAAGAAAGTGAGTGGGAGCACTATAGCCTTTCTGATAAGTATATGTTAATGACATATTGTTGATCGGAAATTATGTAGAATTTTCTGGAAGGCATAAAGGAGAGTTTGAAAGGAGATTTCAAAGAAAGACCTCAATGAAGCTGCTTACATATTGGGCATCAAGGTCTATAGCGATAGATCGACACGCTTGATAAGATTTTTCAATGATTATATATCTTGACAAGTTTTGAAAGAGTTCAAAATGGATCAGTCAAAGAAGGAGTTCTTGTCTGTATTACAAGGTGTAAAGTTGAGTAAGACGCAAAGCCCGACCACGACAGAAGATAGAAAGAGAATGAAAGTCATTCCCTATGCCTCAGCCATAGGTTCTATAAAGTATGCTATGCTGTGTACCAGACCTATTGTGTACCTTGCCATGAGTTTGGCAAGGGGGTACAATAGTGATCTAGGAGTAGATCACTGGACATCGGTCAAAATTATCCATAGTTAGGACTAAGGAAATGTTTCTTGGTTATGGGGGTGATAAAGAGTTCATCATAAAGACTTACGTCAATGCAAGCTTTTACACCAATCCAGATGACTCTAAGTCTCAATTTGGATACATATTGAAAGTGGGAGCAATTAGCTAGAGTAGCTCCATGCAGAGAATTGTAGACATAGAATATTTGCAAAATACATACGACTCTGAATGTGACAGACCCGTTGACTAAACTTCTCTCACGAGGAAAATACACCTTAGTACTCTTTGGGTGTTAATCACATAGCGATGTGAACTAGATTATTGATTCTAGTAAACCTTTTGGGTGTTGGTCACATGGCGATGTGAACTATGGGTGTTAATCACATACAAATGTGAACTATTGGTGTTAAATCACATGGCGATGTGAACTAGATTATTGACTCTAGTGCAAGTGGAAGACTGAAGGAAATATGATAGAGGCGATAATAAAGTTGTTATTTATTTTTCCTTATATCATGATAAATGTTTATTATTCATGCTATAATTGTATTAACCGGAAACTTTGTACATGTGTGAATACATAGACAGTCATAGTGTCCCTAGTATGCCTCTACTTGACTAGCTCATTAATCAAAGATGGTTATGTTTCCTAACCATAGACATGTGTTGTCATTTGATGAATAGGATCACATCATTAGGAGAATGATGTGATGGACAAGACCCATCCGTTAGCTTAGCATTATGATCGTTACAGTTTCATTGCTACTGCTTTCTTCATGACTTATACATGTTCCTCGGACTATGAGATTATGCAACTCCCGAATACTGGAGGAACACCTTGTGTGCTATCAAACATCACAACGTAACTGGTTGATTATAAAGATGCTCTACAGGTGTCTCCGAAGGTGTTTGTTGGGTTGGCATAGATCGAGATTAGGATTTGTCACTCTGTGTTTCGGAGAGGTATCTCTGGGCCCTCTCGGTAATGCTCATCACTATAAGCCTTGGAAGCAATGTGACTAATGAGTTAGTTACGGGATGAAGCATTATGGAATGAGTAAAGAGACTTGCCGGTAACAATATTGAACTAGGTATGATAATACTGACGATTGAATCTCGGGCAAGTAACATACCGATGACAAAGGGAACAACGTATGTTGTTGTGTGGTTTGACCAATAAAGATCTTCGTGGAATATGTAGGAACCAATATGAGCATCCAGGTTCTACTATTGGTTATTGATCGGAGATGTGTCTTGGTCATGTCTACATAGTTCTCGAACCCGTAGGGTCCGCACGCTTAACGTTCGATGACGATTTGTATTATGAGTTATGTGTTTTGATGACCGAAGTTTGTTTGGAGTCCAGGATAAGATCACGAACGTGACGGGGAGTCTCGAAATTGTCGAGACATAAAGATTGATATATTGGAAGGCTATATTCGGACATCGGAATAGTTCCGGAGAAGTTCGGGTATTTTCCGGAGTACCGGGAGGTTACCGGAACCGCCTGGGGAGTTGTTGGGCCTTAATGGGCTTTCGGGGAAAGGAGAGAAGGGCCTCAAGGGGTGGCCGCACACCCCCATGGGCTGGTCTGAATTGGACTAGGAGGGGGTGGCGCCCCCCTTCTTCCTTCCCCCCTCTCCTGCCTTCCCTCCTTCTCCTAGTTGGAATAGGAAAGGGGGGGGCGAATCCTACTTGGACCAGGAGTCCAAGTAGGACTCCCCCCTTTGGCGCGCCCCCTCTAGGGCCAGCCTCCTCCTCCTCCCTCCTTTATATACGAGGGCAAGGGGGCACCCTAGAACACACCAAGTTTTGCCTTAGCCGTGTGCGGTGCCCCCCTCCACAGTTACACACCTCGATCATATTGCCGTAGTGCTTAGGTGAAGCCTTGCGCCGGTAACATCATCATCACCGTTGCCATGTCGTCATGCTGACGGAACTCACCCTCGTCCTCAACTAGACCAAGAGCATGAGGGACGTCATCGAGCTGAATGTGTGCTGAACATGGAGGTGTCGTACGTTCGCTACTTGGATCGGTTGGATCACGAAGACGTTCCACTACATCAACCACGTTACTAAACGCTTCCGGTTTCTGTCTATGAGGGTACGTGGACACACTCTCCCCTCTCGTTGCTATGCATCTCCTAGATAGATCTTGGATGATCGTAGGAAAATTTTGAAATACTACGTTCCCCAACATGCCATTCATTGATCTTCCTGAAATATCCATCTTGGGTGGATATTAGTTCAATAAGCTATATGTTGTTATGAATTACCAAAACCACCCAGGGATTAGTTGCACTTTCAATCCCCCATTTTTGGTAATTGATGACAACATATAGATCAAAGCTTTGATAAATGATAAAATGAATGAAATACATCGTCGCTTTGAGAAGTATGTGATAAGCAAGAGCTCCCCCTAAATTTGTGCATTATTTAATATTTGTGTTTGAATGCAATGCACAATTGATTAGGATCATGGGTTACTCTTCCATGTCACATGCATCTTGGTGGAATGCACAAAATGATAAGAGTAGAATAACATGCATGCATCACCAAAGATACACGTGAGTGATTATACACAAACAAATAGAGGGACAAGCAATAATCACAAATTAAGCATAGTATGATCAAACACATGATCACACAAGGTATCTCACAAGCATAACATAAATGTAGCTTCAAGTAGCAACAACCAACCAAAGTAGGAAGGCAAATAAGAACCCATAAATAAGCGAAAAAGACACTCTCTCGAAGCCTGTGATCTATACACTTTCTCCCCCTTTGGCAACAAGTTACCAAAAAGTTTGAAAACGTATAGTGCTATACGGCACTCTAGGCACGATCTCCGAGAACTCCTGAAGGGGTCTTTTGGCTTGTTGCTCCGATGTGCATAGATGGCGTTGATAGTACTCCTTCTGCAAATGCTTTAGCTGATGTCTGTGGAGCTGGTAGTGTCGATATTGGGGTGGCAGAGGTGTAGTGGTGGCAGGAGCAGAATGTGTAGGTCTCGTGTGTGCAACTGGCACAGCTAAAGATCTGGGTCCTCGTGGCACAGTCTGAAACATGTCAGTAGTGATGTGCTCCACTCCATCCTCAGCATCATCTCTCATCTTCTACACAATTGATTGTATGTCAGTGACCTTAACATCAAGATTGTACATCTTATCTTCAACAATCCGCTCTAGGCTTTCTTGATTCTTAGTCAAGTTCGCCAAACTCTTCTCAATCCTCAGGGTTGCTTCTAGCAGATATGTGAGTTGATCTTGCTTGGTCTTGAGATTTGCTATGGATGCATCTGGAGCACTTGCTGCTTTTGCTGCTATGGCAGCCTTTGCCTTCTCAGCCTTCTCCTGGGCCTCAACTGATGTTGGATGTGAAGCATACATCACCACTTCATTGTCCTCAAATTCCGGCCTAAGAGGTAAATGCTCTTTGTCAAGTAGATATGTTCCAGTTCCAACCTTGGAGTTGATCAACATCTGAATGTGTGGAGCATATCCACATGACCTCTTTTGGTCAGCAGCTGTCCTCTTGATTGTCTCAACTATCAGACTCATAACCTTGAAGTTCTGTGGTATGTCAAATAGATGCAACAGGTTGATGGAGTGACCACGTATCATCCTGTGATCTCCAGACTTAGGCAATAGGGTATGCCTCAGTATGGTGTTTGTGGTGGCCAATCCAGCATGCAGAAAGTATATGGAGCCAAACCTGTGAGTCTCAAGTGCTTCATCAAGTGCTTCATGTACTTCCAATCCACCCACTTCATGTCACACACAATGGGCTTCTTGTCCAAGAGCACAGTATCATAAAAGTCCTATTGTTCTTCGGTATGGACTATGTAGTCAACAATAGTCCTTCTCCTCACAGCATTGGGATTATTCTTCCTCCAGCCTCTCAACCCATTGTCCTTCCCGAGCTTCATATTCTCTGCAACAGGATGAGCATCATTGTCATCTGGAATCTTGGGTTTCAACTTTCTGAGCACTTGGGGCTCAACATCATCTTCAACAACTTTTGGCACAGGGGCCTTGTTCTTCTCTGAGGCTGGAATGTTTCTGGTGGATCTCTTGGGAGCAACAGACTTAGGTGCAAACTTGGGTGCTTTCTTGGGCTTGGAGGGATCAGCTATAGATTTAACGGCATCTTCCATCAACTTCTGAGTTTTGGCAGGAGGTGCATTAGCTGGCTCTTCCTCCTCATCTTCTTCTTCAGATGAGTGTTTATCAAATTCCGCCATTGGATCAGCTAGCTTGCACCATCTACCTCTTTTCCTCTCTTTCTTCTTCTCACCAGCACCACTTGGAGCTCTCTTGAGCAATAGTGGATTGCCTGGCTTTTGACATTGGAGCTCTCTTGGCAGGAGCTTTCTTATTCAGATTTGCCTTGGTGGTAGCAAATGTATCATATTCCTTTCTCAGCACTCTTTTCTTTGAGGTGGCCTCATCAGTAACAAAGTATTCATCCTCAATGTTTGAGTTTCTTTTCTTCCTCTGTCTAGTAACAGCTTTGGGTAGATTCCTAGGAGTGCTTCTGCTGCGCTCATCATAGCTACTACTTAGGCTTGTGCCCTCACTGAGATCAACCTCATGCTCATACCTGTTCTGACTGTCACTTGCTTCAGACATCTCTACAAACCGTCCCTGTGAATAGATGGATATGGGCAGAGTGGATGAGCATCACAAAATGCAGCTGGTTTTTGCAAAAATTGAGTCAAAATTTTAGTTTTCTGCAGAAAGCATTTTGGAGCTACTGATATGAAAATCTCCGTGACACCGAAACATATTCAGAGTCTAAACATACATACTCGATTAGACCGAGTTCTAGTTCAGTGACTCTAAGATGCTTGGGTTTCACTGAGGTTTTGTGTTCGGTCTCACAAATCAGTACGCTTCGGTCAGACCGAGTTGTACTTAGTGTAATGGCCAAGGCCAATCGGTGGGACCAAAAACTTCATTTAAGTTGGTCCGAGATGAGCTCTGCGGAAACCTAACCCTAAATTTTTTCATCGAATCTATTCTGAGGATATTTTTTTCTTGTGGATAGAAGGATTTCAATCGTGGCAAGAAACTTGGCGTTAACTTTGTGCATTGAATCAGATGGGGAAATCAACACAAAGGGGTCGAACGGTACCCTAACTTGGTGACGATGCACTAAGACGACAACGACAGAGAATAATCCTGTCGACGATGGTGGAGACCTGCGGTGACAGCACACAGGCGGAGACGGCGATGATCCGGAGAGCAAGGGGGTGGCAATGCTGGGGCGCAGGCTCGTGCGGTTTGCAGGAATTTTCAACTGTATGATTACGCAGAGTATATATATACCCAGACGTTGTCGGTGGCACCGAATGGAATGTGTCGGTTGCATCGAGATGCAAAACTGCATGCAGTTACTCCAACTCGGTGGAACCGAGTCATTATAATCGGTATCACCGAGATAAAAAACTAGATCAATCTGGTGATTTCGGTGGACCGAATAGGAGTGTGTTGGTGAGACCGAAATTCACAAGAAGGTTTTGGAAGTCAGCCCTTGTCGGATCGGTGGCTCCGAGTGCTCCTCACCCAGAGGGTCCGAAAAGACTTGTTCAAATTTTGTGATGTAGCATGAATAGAGTTTGAGACAAGAAGAGGCATAGATAGCTAGAGGAGGTTCTTAGGCATTCTTGTCCATCCATTTGGCTAATAAAAACCAAACAATCAAAAAAAACAAATGGATGTTCTCGAATGGAGAAAATATGCAACCAACATGCTGACACAATAAGATGGCAAATGAAATATGTGTCAAAGAATGCACAAACAATTCTAGCATCTATCAAGCAATTGGCGATGACTAGGTCATCTATATATGAGTATATTGACTTAGGAGTCAAATGAGAACATTTGATCATAGGTGGTACGTCTCCGTCATATCTACTTTTCCTAAATCTTTTGCTCTTGTTTTGGACTCTAATTTGCATGATTTGGATGAAACTAACTCGGACTGACGCCATTTTTAGCAGAACAACCATGGTATTGTTTTTGTGCAGAAATAAAAGTTTTCTGAATGGAATGAAACTTTTTGGAGAATTTTTATACAATAAAAGAAAAATACTAGAGCCAAGAAACACTAGAGGGGGGGCCCTGGGTGAGCACAACCCACCAAGGCACGCCCCCTCTAGGCACGCCCAGGTGGGTTGTGCCCATCTGGTGGCCCCTCAGACCCTGATTACAACTCTATAAAATCCTATTTTTGATGAAAAATCAGGGAGAAAGAATTATCGCGTTTCACGAGACGGAGTCGCTGCCTCCTGTTCTTCATCGGGAGGCCAGATCTGGAGTCTGTTTGGGGCTCTAGAGAGGTGGATCTTTGATCTTCGTCATCACCTACCCTTCTCCATCGCCAATTCCATGATGCTCCCCACCAGGAGTGAGTGATTCCTTCGTAGGCTAGCTAGTCGGTGAGGGAGTTGGATGAGATTCATCATGTAATCGAGTTAGTTTTGTTAGGGCTTGACCCGTAGTATCCATTATGTTCTGAGATTGATGTTTCCATGACTTTGCCTCCCTCGTGATCTTGGACAAGTCTGAGGCCCTCCAGAAGAGAGCCCCCGAGCCCTGCCCAAGGAGGGCATCGGGTGCGCCTTCCTATGCGATGGAGGGAGGCTCCCCTAGCACGGGCGCGGATCCTGATGCGACACCTCCTGAGATGCCAACCTCCCAAGGCCTTGAGCTTGGCGATGTCTTCTTCTTCTTGGGAACTGCCTCCGGAGGGTTCTCGACCCTGCTGTCTGGGTCCTCGATCGATGTAGCTTGTAAGGCGCGCTCGAGGGAGCACACCGCATCCTTCTCTTCGCAGGGGACTGTGATGATTCCGCCGCTTCCTGGCATCTTGAGGACGTTGTAGCCATGATGGGTCACTGCCATGAACTTGGTCAGGGCTGGATACCCGAGGATGGCGTTGTATGGTAGGCAAATGTTGGCGACGTCAAAGTTGATGAGTTCAGTGCGGTAGTTTTTGTGCTGTCCGAAAGTGACAGGGCGGCGAACCTGCCCTATCGGAGTGGTGGAGCCATCAGTGACTCCTGAGAAAGGCTTGGTTGGCTGAAGTTGTTGAACATCTCGATGGATAGGACGTTGAGTCCCGCATTGCCGTCGATGAGGGTCCTGGTAACTTGCACATTGCTGATGACTGGGGAACAAAGCATTGGGAGGATGCCAGCTGTAGCTGCACACTTGAGCTGATCCGCTGAGCTGAACGTGATGGCGCACGTGGACCACCTGAGAGGGCGTGTGGCCTCGAGCTTTGGGAGGATTTCATTCACCTCGCAAGCAAACTTCTTGAAGATGCGCTGAGAGGCTGGGGCCTGGGCGCCGCCCAAGATGCAAGCGATAGCACACTGCTCCTGGAAGCCCCCAGCCCCCTCATCTTGGTGGTGGTCATCATTCCTTCTTGGTGGTGGTGGCAGAGGAGGAAGGCCTGCGTTGCCCTGCGGGCGATCCTCACGAGGCTGATCCCTCCAAGCCCCCTCACGAGGCTGGTCCTGCTAGCGATCCTTGCGAGGTCGGTCACGCCACTCCTGGCGAGGGCCTCGGTCGTCCCATCGTCCTCCACCTCTTCCTCCTCCTCGGCCGTAGCCCCGGTCGTTGCGCTCGGGGCGTCGACCGATGTGTCCGTCTCAAACGGCTCTGAGTTCCTGGCATTCATTGGTGTTGTGGGTGTAGAGGTTGTGGTAGGCGCAGAATCGGCTAACCTTGGACGACTCTGGCTGGTCCCTGCCGTGCTTTGTGTCTGGCTTTGCTACGAGCACAGCTGCCCCTTTGCGCTTCACGTCCTTGGCCTTGGCTTTCTTCTCCTCTGGGTCAGCAGCTGGAAGCTCAAGGAGGAAGAGGTGCCCTTCCTCAGCTCTTGCGCACTTGGTCGCCAGGTTGAATAGCTCCAGAGACGTGCACAGATCCTCGTGGATGGCCAGCTCCTCCTTCATCTTGACATCGCGGACACCATCGGAGAACGCTGAGATGATGGCCTCCTCAGTCACCTTGGGAATCTTGAGGCGAGCGTTGTTGAAGCATTGGATGTACTTCTGCAGGGTCTCTCCAGGATGCTGCTTGATGCGGCGCAGGTCACCCAAGACCGGAGGACGGTCGCGAGTGCCCTGGAAGTTGGCAATGAAACGGCTGCTCATCTTGTCCCAGGAGGAGATCGAGCCGGGAGGCAGGTTCAGGAGCCAGGTGCGGGCACCCTCCTTGAGCGCCATGAGAAACCAATTCGCCATGACCTTTTCGTCTCCGTTGGCCGCCTCGACGCCCAGCTCGTAGAGCTGTAGGAACTCCGCGGGGTCGGCCGTGCCGTCGTAGCGAGGAGGCAGGTCCGGCTTGAACTTGCCCGGCCAGGCAATGCTGCATAGCTCGATGGTGAAGGCGCAGCAACCTGCCCTGGCCACCTGAGCCCTTTGCACTCGTGGGGCCTGCTCTTGGAGATTCCCGCGCGCCACCTCCAAGGGCAGCGCGGGGTCTTGATGTGCTGGTGCAGGGATGCAGTCTTGCCGTGCTGGAGCAGGGAGCACGCGAGCGCCTTCTTGAGGCCGAGGGATTTCTTGGCAGCTCCATTCTTGTCGTGCGGGCGCTGGACGTGGTGGGTCTCGTCCAGGGGCCGCGCGCCTTGGAGCCAGGGCGCCTTCTTGTGGAGGAGGTGGCGGAGGCACTCCCTGAGCTACATCGCCCATGCAGGACGGAGGGCGAGGCAGCGAGAGAGACGGTGCACTAGAGCCCCTTGCGGTGCTGACGAGCTCGATGATGGGAGGGAGCCACTCCTCGTAGAGGTCATCGACGGGGCGGTAGTGTAGGAGCTCACATGCTAGGAGCAACGTGGCTTGCGCGTCTGTGGGAGCACGACGAGCGTGAGACGACAAACCAGCTGGAGTCAGCGACGGAGTGGTGGTGCGGCCTTCCCGCCACACCGAGGGGTGCAACAACGACGCTTGCTCCTCGTTCCCCGCCGGGCTGGTGGCGGCGTTGGCAGTAGGCAACGGAGAACAACGAGGGGCCCACCGACGGGAGCCGTCTGGGCGACGCGGGCGGCGAGAGCAGCCCGGCGCTCGGCGCGAGCTCGGCGAGCGTCTGCCATGGACGCGACGAAGCGATGGAATTCCGAACAGCGGAAAGAAGATTCTGGCGCACCCTACCTAGCGCGCCAAATGTTGGATATCGGGTTCCGGCAAAACCCTTAAGGTTTGAACTCTGGGGTACGCACGAAGATCTTCTCCCCACCGATCCACACCCCAAAACCTCGCCGCGAATCTATCTAGCACGATGAACAACACAAGGGACACGAGGTTTGTACTGGTTCGAGCCACTGTTATGGTGTAATACCGTAATCCAGTGTGTGGTGTGGTGGATTGCCTCTAGGGCTGATGATGAACAGTACAAAGGAAGAACAACCTCGCGAGGGGTGTTGTTGAGCTGGTGTGGTGTTCTACTTGGGAAGGATTCGGTGCCTCTCCCCATTCGATTCCCTCCTACTGTGGTGGCTATCTCTATATATAGAGGCCCTGGTCCTCTTCCCAAATATCGAGCGGGAAGGGAGCCAACAACGGCCATTTTGAAAGGGGACAGCTAGTACAAGCTATCCAGACTAAAGGTGGTCTTCGACTGCCAAAGGCACTGGTGATGACGCCGTCTTGGGCTCCACGGTGATCTTCGTCCTGCCGCTTTGCTGGTCTTGGTCTCATTGCACTGATATGGAAACATTTGCTTGATGCCTCGGTACTCCGCGCCTGCGCTTGCCCCCTTTGCACCAAAGAGGAAATGAGGACACTGCGCAGGCTGGCGCCTGCCTAGTCTCGATCGTCATGGCTTGTGTCACGAGCACCTCACGAGGCACTCCTTGCCTTGATCTCTCCGCCTCCTCGCGAGCTTGCCTGGTGAGGCCGCCCTTGAGGAGGCCTTGCATCGTGCGCCCCGCGAGGCTTGGACCCTCGCGAGGGTCTTGAACTTGGGTCAGCGAAGACGGGTCGTACTGGGCCATTGGTGAGCCACGCCGTAGGCCGCAGGCAGGCAAGTCTGGGGACCCCCGTTCCCACAAGGCCGACACTATATAGAGAGAGACATGCCTTAACAATCTCCATCTTTTTGGTGGATCGATGACAACCCAGGATTTGCACAAAGGTAGAACATGAAAGTAAAATGAATCCCAGAACTACAGAATATAGACGAGCTCCCCATGAATGTGTGCACCTAATTAGAGGTGCCTTTGGAATGCAAGGCACACACAATAGGATCAACACCCCCCTATATTTTATAGTCCGACAACATTAGCAACAAGTAAAGGTATATATAGCTTGGATGCAGAAGGGTAGGTGTGAGCAAGGTATATAACAGGATAAACGTGCAACTCACATACTACCAAAGTACTCGACAAACATAGATAATAAGGGATAAGGTAGCATATGTCTCACACCATATGAACGGGAACCAGGTCTCACAAGCACAAACAAAACCAAAGCAAAGGATGAGAAAAGAGTTTGCGAGAAAGAAAGGCAAGGCGAACAAGCCACACAAACACACGCTCGCAACTCGACAACGACAAATCCCTAGACTCTCTCCCCCTTTAGCATCGAGACACCAAAAAGGCAAAGAGCACTGCTACGGCTCTAGGTGATAGCAAACTGAGGATCTCTAGCATCACATCCCAGCGGGATCGTCTGCACTGCCGTCATCGGTAGGAAACTGCTTGGTGTCTGAATCGGTCCATGGGCAGTGCTGCTGAACCCACTCCTCATCGGTGATTTTTCCCTCAGATCCGCTGGCAAAATGTTGCACCCAACTGACGCTTGAGCTCCTTGTGACGGCTCCTGGCCTTCTTCTCAGAAACATGAGCCATATACTGTCCATGAGACTCCATGCAGAAGAGTTTCTTCATCTTGCGCTTGATCTTCTTTCCCCATGAGGGCTCCACTCTAGAGGGCTCATAATCCGCATCATCATCAGCATCAGCCTCACCCTCTGTCTCCATGCCAGCAGCTCCAGATGGAATCCCAGACTTAGGAGCCGGGGTTCCCCAGTTCTCCTTCTTCCTCAGATGCTTGATCTCATGAGAGACTAACTCTCCAGTCTCCAGCACAACATTAGGATAAACGCGCGCCCAAGCCTTCTCAATTAGCAACATGATGAACGGACCATAGATAGGGCACTTGCGATCAGAGATGGCTGAGATTAGTTCAGACCACATGACATGAGAGATATCCAAGGATTCTCCAGTGTTTTCCTCCTCACGCTGGCAGAAGAGAAGCATGTCCACAAGAAATGAGTGGACCATATCCAAGTTGCAAATACGAGGGAAGAGAGTCTCTCGGAAGATGCGATGAAGGATGTCCAGAAAAGCAGGCAACTCATAGGTCTCCTTCTGAGTCACGGGGTGAATCTTCAAAGTACAGTAGGGCCAGAGAGCTTGCTTGTGAGCGGAAGTTGCATTGCGGTGAGGGCAAAAGCCAACTAGGTTCTCAAGTCCTTGATCTTCAACCGCAAGTAACTCCATGAAGGCCTTCCACTTGACAGAAAGCAGCTTGCCATTTGTCATCCAAGTCAGAGTCCTTTCCTCATCGGTTCCAAGGTGGACCGTGGCATAAAACTGAGCCACCAAATCAGCATCAAAGTCCTTGTTGAATTGCATGATCCTGAGGATGTTCAGCTGAGCACACACCTGAAGGGGTTCGCCAAAGTAAGTTGGATCCTTCTCCATGACATCAATGTCGATGGAGCGAACATCAACATATAGATTCATCTTTGATTTGATCACATCAAATTAGATGGCAAACTGAAAGCGGTTCCAGAACGGGCGGTTGACCAAAGTAGGTTCTTGATCTTCCGCATAGGGGTTGCGGCGACGCCTTTCCCAGAACTCCTTGCCATTCATCTCTGTCACAGTCTTGCCCCTAGGCTTCGGCTTGTTTGCAATAGTCCTCTTGTGCTGAGAAGGAGGTTGAGCACTTGAGGAAGCATCCGCCGTCTCAGAGGTGCGATAGCGATTTGAAGTTGAACGCCCGGGGTTGACATGGCGGACATACTGCTCAGAATGGCCATCACCTGGAACCAAACACACGGACAGAAGCAACAACACGAAAGAAAGAGCATAAGCCACCAAACAAAGCAACATGGATCGAAATTTGGTACGAGTATGATGGAAGTGGGCATCCAGCGGTAGTACCGCGATCAGGAAGTGACAGTACCGCTCCAGGCGGGGGAACGGCGGTTCCCTACTGCCGTGGACAAATCCGGCACTACCGGGATGCCAAATTCAAAAATAATCCTACCAAATACCAATCCAAATAGTCTAGACGCCTTCTCCATCCTACTCAAGCCTTGATTTAGCCAAAAATCGAGAAAAGCGATGCCTATTGCCCCTAATGTCTTGATTTGAAACCTAGGCACAGAAAGAATGGGAACGGGGGCAATACCGGCATCCATGGCAAGAGGACAAGGCGGGGATCAACTCCACCGAAGGAAATGGAGAGGGACGGCTCGGAGACGGCGGCCCACCGGAGTCCTCCCACGGTGAGTCGGCGCTAGCGAGACAAAGAGGACGAGTGGGTTGTGCGAATGGGTATGGGGGAGAAAGAAAACTCCCCCTGCCCCGACATAACCCCCAAGGCCTGCCCCGCAGTGGTAGTACCGTTGGGGTGGGTGGTAGTACCGCTTGATGACCATCATCGATAGTACCGCGCACCACCAGTGGTAGTAGCGCTCAGCCACGAACTCAAAGACTCGACACAAAAGGGCTTAGCTCAAGAAGGAGAAAAGACTAACGAGAAGAGAGAGCAAACAAGCAGGCAGAAAAACACCAAAGAGAAGACAAGAAACACACTCCTCTCCAAGAGAGGGCGGTGGCCGAGGCCACCTATGTTTGAGTTAGGAGGTATGGCACCGCGAAGATTTTAACCTTGGGCCCATGACCAAAACTCATCTTTGAAGCACAAGTACCATCAAAAATGGCTAATGTGAAAGACTTGATCAATTTATGCATAATGGGGGGAGGGAGAGTTCATTGAGAGAACAACACTCCCTATGTCCATGCCTACATCTAAACAAGATATCAAGTTGAGTATGGTGGGGTGTGCAAGAGTTCAAGCTACATTGCATGAATCAATGATATTTAGCTCATGCCTTAACTCGCGATATCTTGCTTCATCCAAGGGCTTCGTGAAAACATCTGCAAGGTTATCATGAGTGTTGACATACTTGAGCTTGATCTCCCCTCGCCTAATGTGATCCCGGATGAAGTGATACCGAATCTCAATATGCTTCGTCTTGAAGTGTTGCACGGGGTTGAGAGAGATCTTGATGGCACTTTAATTATCACACCAAAGAGGCACTTCGTCACAAATGACACCGTAATCCTTCAAAGTTTGCCTCATCCATAGAAGTTGAGCACAACAACTACCGGCAGCCACATACTCTGCTTCCGTGGACGAGATAGACACAAAACTTTGCTTCTTAGAAGACCAACTCACCAAAGAGCAACCAAGAAATTGGCACCCTCCGGAGGTGGACTTCCTATCCACTCTGTCTCCCGCCCAATCTGAGTCTAAATAGCCCAAAAGGTTGAAGTTGTCTCCTCTTGGGTACCACAAGCCAAAGTTTGGGGTATGAGCCAAATATCAAAAGATTCGCTTGACTGCCACATAGTGTCTTTCCTTAGGAGTGGCTTGAAACCATGCACAAATTCCCACACTCAACATGATATCTGGTCTACATGCACAAAGGTAAAGCAAGGAGCCAATCATGGAGCGATATACCTTTTGATCCACCACTTTACCATTGGGATCTATGTCAAGTTGGCATTTGACGGGCATTGGAGTGGAGGTCAGCTTGACATCACTTAGCTTTAATCTCTTGAGCATGTGTTGATTGTATTTAGCTTGGTTGATGAAGGTGCCTTCTCTTCCGCGCTTGATTTCGAACCCTAGGAAGAACTTCAACTCTCCCGTCATGGACATCTTGAACTTTGAGGTCATGAGAGCGGCAAATTCCTCATTGAAAGCTTTGTTAGGGGAACCAAAGATAATATCATCAACATATAGTTGGCATACAAACAACTCCCCTTTGACCTTCTTAGTAAAAAGAGTGGGGTTAATTTTCCCAATTTCAAACCCACGATCTTGCAACAACTCGGTAAGATGCTCATACCATGCACGTGGGGCTTTTTTAAGGCCACAGAGTGCCTTGTCGAGTTGGTACACATGATCGGAGAAATAGGGATCCTCGAACCCCGCGGGTTGTTTTACATACACCAACTTGTTAATAGGACCATTAGAAAAGCGCTCTTCACATCCATTTGTTGCAGCTTGAAGATATGATGAGAAGCATAAGCAATCAACAAACGAATAGATTCAAGGCGAGAAACGGGAGCAAAGGTTTCACCGTGGTCAATACCCTCGACTTGGGAGTAGCCTTGTGTTACCAAACGAGCCTTGTTGTGAACAATAATCTCGTGAGCATCTTGCTTGTTCCTGAATATCCACTTGGTTCCAATGACATTATGGTTCCCTGATGGCCTTGGCACTAATCTCCACACCTTGTTGTGCTCGAAGTTGTTGAGTTATTCATGCATGGCATTGCGCCAATCCGGATCCTCGAGCGCCTCATAGACCTTTTGGGGTTCGACACAAGAAACAAACGTGTGATGTTCACAATAGTTTTCTAATTATCTACGAGTGCTTACCCCCTTTCTTAGGCTTCCAAGCACATTCATCATGATATGATCTTTGGTTGTGAACTTGGAGGCAATCTTAGCCGCACGACGCTCCAATTCCTCCTCGGGAGTGAGATGAGGAGAGGAAACTTGATCATCTTGAGCGTCGTCTTGAGCTTGTTCTTGATCTTGAGCTTGCTCTTGATCTTGAACTTGCTCGGAGGGGAGAACTTGACCTTGGGCATCACTTGGTGGTTCACCACCATCTTGAGGTTGATCTTGCCCTTGATCTTGTTCACTTGGTTGATGGCCTTCACTTTGTTCTTTGGAAGCGTGTGGGTCTTGGGTTGGTAATGGCTCCACTTGATGGAGCATTGTCCTTCTCCTTCGGCCACAAGGGGTTCCTCAATGGGTAGGATATGACCAACACCCATTCTTCTTATGGCTTGGGGAGGAATTTCATCACCTACATCACAAGTACCACTTTGCTCCACTTGGGAGCCGTTATTCTCATCAAACTCCACGTTACACGTCTCCTCAATAAGTCCCATGGACTTATTGAGTACATGGTAAGCATGAGATATTGTAGCATAACCAACAAATATGCCCTCACGAGCTCTAGCCTCAAATTTAGACAAACGAACACCTTTCTTGAGAATGAAACACTTACAACCGAACACCCAAAAGTACTTGAGGTTGGCTTGTTACCGGTAAGTGTCTCATACAGAGTCTTGTTCAAGCCTTTGCGGAGATAGAGCCGATTGGATGCATGGCATGCGATGTTGATGGCTTCAGCCCAAAATTTGTAAGGAGACTTGAACTCCGCCATCATGGTCCTTGCCGCATCCAACAATGTCCGGTTCTTCCTGTCCGCTACGCCATTTTGTTGAGGGGTGTATGGTGCGGAATATTGATGCTTGATCCCCTCATCACTAAGAAACTCATCCAAGGTGTAGTTCTTGAACTCGGTGCCGTTGTCACTTCTTATTGTCAAGATCTTTGCATCGTGTTGACGTTGAGCTTCATTTGCAAAGTCGATGACGTTTTGTTGAGTTTTGCTCTTCCTCTTGGAGAAATATACCCAAGTGTACCTTGAATAATCATCGACAATCACCATGCAATACTTTCTACCCCCAAGACTATCAAAGGATGAAGGCCCAAAGAGATCCATGTGAAGGAGCTCCAAGGGTCTCTTCGAGTAGATGATAGTCGTGGGAGGGTGAGCCTTCTCATGTAACTTTCCTTCGATACAAGCACTGAAAGCATGATATTTGGCAAAGCTAACGTTTGTTAGTCCACGGGCATGGTCCCCCTTGAGAAGACTTTGCAAATATCTCATATTGACATGGGCTAAGCGGCGATGCTAAAGCCACCCCACATCAACTTTAGCCATTAGGCTTGTTGCGGTCTTAGTGGGTCGCTCCGAAAAGTTAATCATATAAAGACCGTTCTCGACATGCCCAACAAAGGCTACTTTAAGAGTCTTGCTGCACAAGAGGGCCATGGTATCAATATCAAAGAATGTGGCAAATTCCATGAGTGCAAGTTGACAAACGGAAAGTAAATTGTATGCAAGGGACTCAACAAGCATGACTTTCTCGATCGTGAGATCATGAGAAATGACAACCTTGCCAAGACCCAATACCTTGGAAGATGAGGCATCATCCCACTCGACATTGGTGGGCATAGATGGAATCTTGTGCACGTCCACCACTAAGTCCTTGCTTCCGGTCATATGATTTGTGGATCCACTATCGAGCAACCATGATCCCCCACCGGAAGCAAACACCTACAAGAGATCAATGCTTGGTTTTAGGTACCCATTTTGTAATGGGTCCTTTTATGTTAGTAACAAGGGTATTAGGAACCCAAATAGACCATTCAATGTACTCATAAGGAGAACCAACAAATTTAGCATAAACATGCCCATCACTAGCATGGCATAACACATAAGAAGGGTTAAAGTCGCCGACTTTGTTGGAAGGGGTGGCATTGCCCTTCTTGACATCACCACCCTTCACATTGTTCTTCTTCTCCTTAGAAGCACCTTATCCCTTTTTCACAAAAGTTTGCTTGAGAGGAGGAGGTCGTTTGGGCTTGTCGTCCTTCTTCTTGTTCTTGGACTTGGTTGCAGACCCAACTCCCTCCTTGGCCACAACTTCCTTTTGATTGCTTAAAAGGTAATTGAGATTCTTCTCACCTTGTATGCAAGACACAAGGCCTTTCTCAAGTTGCTCCTTCAACTTGGCATTCTCCTCCACAATATGCACATGCTCACAACACGGGTTAGTAGCATTTGCATTATCAATTAAGACCATATGAGGAAAGGTGGCTTTCTCCTTGATTAGCTTCACTTGGAGTTGATCATGAGACTCCTTGAGGCTAGCATGAGCACCCTTCAAGACCTTGTGAGCCTTGTCAAGTATATCAAACTCCTCCTTGAGTCTAGCATGGTCAACCCCAAGTTTAGCCTTCTCGGAATCGAGCACACGAGATACAACAAGAGCATGATCAAGGTCTTTCTTTAATTTAGCATGGTCATAGTTGTGTGACTCCTCAAGAGCCAAACGATGAACACGCTCTTCCTCAAGCGCATTAGAGAGATCCTATATCTCATCGGCATAGTCATTACTATGACCTTCCATCTTAGAGATGGTTTCTTCATGAGCCTCGATCATGTCACTAGCTTCACCAAGTTGTTCCAAGAGAGCAACGAAGTGTTTCTTGGATTTGCCCTTGTGCTTACTCATAAAAGACTCAAATTCATTCACTTCCTCATTAGACCCCTCACTTTGATCAATGCAATCCATCAAGGAAGGATTAGTAATGATGGTAGTTTTGATGTTGGGGGTTACCTTGTTGGTGGCTTTGGCCATGAGGCACTTGGCGGTGAAGTTCTCGTTGGATGAATCGAAGAGAGACACCCATAGGGTTGTGGCAATGGCTTCATCATCTTCATCATCTTCATCATCCTCATTGTACTCTTCTTGTGCCACCAACCCTTTGGTCAGAGTCTTCTTAGTGAAGTTGTTCTTGTTAGGGAAGGACTTGGCTTTGTCTTTTCGGATGAGCTTACCACCATTGTCTTCCTGCTTCTCGTAAGGGCACTCTGCAACAAAGTGGCTCACATTGCCACAATTGTAACATGTTCTCACATGTTTCTTGCCCTTGAAGCCACTTGAGTTGTTCTTGTTGAAATTGGGCCTTGAGTTCTTCTTGCTCCAAAATTGCCTTAAAGCGAGAGCCATGTGCTCATGATAATCATATTTCGTTTCTTTGGGGTTACTCTCCTCATCTTCTTATTCATCCTCCTCTTCCATGCTAGCCTTGGCCTTCAAGGTAAGGTTGGGCTTCTTTGCTCTCTGAGAATGCAACACCGCATTGTCAGCGGTCTTGTCCAAGATCCTTATCGCCACAAACTCATCCAACACTTCACTTGAGGTCAAGGTGTGGAAGTCTGGCCTTTGACGGATGATGGAGGACATGGCCTTGTGGTAAGGCATCATGGCCTTGAGGAACTTGCGCTTCATCCAGTTGTCATCCGTGTCCTTGCTCCCATGATCTCACAGTGAGACCGCGAGAGTGGTTAATCTCCTGTAAAGCTCGCGAGGTTCTTCATGTTCATTCATTGCAAACTCATCGGCTTCATCTTGCACCACTTCATAGTTGGAGCGTTGAATGCTTGCGCTTCCCTTGTAAATGGAAACAACATGGTGCCATGCTTCCTTGGCCACGATGAACGGTCGGAGATGCGCAATATCTTTGGATGGAATTGCATCTTGGATGATGAAGAGAGCATTCTCGTTGAATTGATGGTTCGCGGATTCTCTAGGAGTGAAGTTGCTTGGGTCATGTGGATAAAAACCTTGCTCAATGATTCTCGAAAGGTTAGTATTAACATGATTTAAATGACGTTTAAAGCGATAGACCCAAGAGTCAAAATCCTCATTCTTCACAATCTTAGGAGGAGGACCAACATGATTTAAATGAGTGGAGGGAACCGATCCTCCATAAGTAAGTGGAGGTTCAACATGGGCAAAGATGTCGCTACACAATCTACCACTAGATAAAGGAACTTTATCACTAGAAGCTTCCCCCTTATCGGAGTTAGCATAGCGGCCACTTCCAGAGGTGCGGTGGATAATCTAAGACCATCAAGAAACTCTTTGAACATGCCTTTGACCTCGGTCGCCATGGAGGTTTTCAATGTGTCCAAAGCCACATTGAATTCCTCACGTGAGACCGGGGATCCCCCATCAGCCGTAGACGAAGAAGGATTCACACCGGGGTGCTCCTCCTCACCATCTATGGTGTCAACCATACTCTTAGGACGGTAAAGCCCTTAATTAAGAGACGAGGCTCTAATACCAATTGAAAGGATCAATATAGTTGACTAGAGGGGGGCGGTGAATAGGCAACTAACAATTTTTAACTTTTCTTTACCGAATTAAACTTTGCATAAAAGTAGGTTGTCTAGATATGCAACTAGGTGAGCAACCTATATGATGCAACAACAATAAGCACACAAGCAAGCAAGGATACAACACAATTTAGCTTGCACAAGTAAAGGTGAGAGATAACCAAAGTGGAACCGATGGGTACGAGGATGTGTTACCGAAGTTCCTTCCCTTTGAGGGGAAGTACGTCTCCGTTGGAGCGGTGTGGAGGCACAATGCTCCCCAAGAAGCCACTAGGGCCACCGTATTGTCCTCACGCCCTCACACAATGCGAGATTCCGTGATTCCACTATTGGTGCCCTTGAAGGCGGCGACCGAACCTTTACAAACAAGGTTGGGGCAATCTCCACAACTTAATTGGAGGCCCCCAACAACACCACGAAGCTTCACCATGATGGACTATGGCTCCGCGGTGACCTCTACCGTCTAGGGTGCTCAAACACCCAGGAGTAACAAGATCCGCAAGGGATTAGTGGGGGGAATCAAATTTCTCTTGGTGGGAGTGTAGATCTAGGCCTTCTCAACCAATCCCTAGAGAATCAACAAGTTTGATTGGGTAGGGAGAGAGATCGGGCGATAAAGGAGCTTAGAGCGTCAATGGAGCTTGAAGAGGAAGAGGTAAGTCAACTTGGAGAAGAAGACCTCCTTTTATAAGGGGGGATACAATACAACCGTTACCCCCCATTCAGCCCCGCAAAGAGCGGTACTCCCGCTAGGGGCAGCGATACTACCGCTAGGATCAGCGGTACTACTACTCCCCCTCGCGGTACTGCTGTGCAGACAGGGAAGGCCAGAGGTGGAGTAGGATCTGGACCCAGTGCGGTACTAGCAGTGGTGCTAGGGGCGGTACTATCGCTTGCGAGCGGTACTACCGCCTCTACTGCCGCTGCCAGTGCCGCAAAACCCGACACGAGAGGCGACATCCTCGAGTCGAGGCGGTAGGAGCACAGAACAACAACGGTGCTATGGCTGAGGGCCCCCAGGCGGTACTATCATTGCATAGCGGTACTACCGCCTGTGGCTCATGAGCGGTACTACCGCTGGGGTCCACGATACTACCGCTTGGACCAGATTCCTCAAGAAGCAAGGAGGGATCCTCCATCGAAGCGGGAAGGCTCTATGGGTGCAAAGGGGATGTGTACGTGTTGATTCCACCCTAGCCTTACCAATGCGGACCCCCTCTTGATGGTACGGTGACTCCTACGAAACAAGTCCACCAAAACTGAAACGAAAGAGCTACACCGTCTTCGCTTAAAACTTCGAGGGAAAGGAATCATCTCGTGCCAAAGGATGAATCTCTGAAATACTCAATGCACACGATTAGTCCGCAAAAGCATTGTCATCAATCACCAAAACTACATAGAGAGATATGCCTTGACAATGACAAATCAACTGCCATATCTATTGGTATTTGTGAGGATGTGCCCATTTTTTTTTGCAAATGTTACTATCTCAACTGACTTTGTTATACGTCAGATGCCCAAGGACGACAACGTGTTGATTATCCTTGGTAGACCTTTCTTAAATACTGCAAGGGCTATTATTGATTGCAATAAAAGCAAGGTCACTTTTCATATCAATGGTAATGAGCTCATGGTGCACTTTGTAAGAAACATATCCAAGTGAATGGTACTAATGTTATTGAAAAATCTCCGACACTCACTATTGGAAGTTTTCAACTACCTCTACCTACTGCCAAAAAGAAATATGACATGCTTATTATTGGGGACATGCATATCCCCGTTGAGGTAACTTATTGTTTTACGGAAGTTCTTCGGTTTCATGCTAATCGAAAGTGGTCGTTAATAAGACTTGATCAACCTTATTAATGGATCATTTTTGAGAGGTATGAAGTTGATGAATTTAGTAAGCACAACCTTCTGCTACCAACTTTTGTTCTCTGTTTTTCTTAGTTAAATAAAATAAAAAGGCATGTTTTGTCTATTTTCTGAATTCTCTATGCAATAAAAAATGACCAAAAAATGAAAGCTCTCGGAATGCCATGAAATTTTGATATGATTTTTTTCTAAATATTTCTGAATTTTTAGTGCAAATAACATTAGAGGGGGGGGGGGGGTGCACCAGGTGGGCACAACCCACCTGGGCGCGCCCTGGTGGGTTGTGGTCCCCACGTGGGCCCCCTCACTTATCTCTTCAGCCCATTTCATCTCCTTCCTCCAGCAAAAAATCACCATTGTCCTCTCTCTCTCGTGTTCTATCTCTCAAACCCGCGGATTTCGATCTCTTTGCTCAAAGCTCTGTTTCCAAAACTGTTTTGGGGGATTACTACTTGGTATGTGACTCATCCATTGCTCCAATTAGTTTTTGCTCTAGTGGATTATATTATAGAATAATTAGCTACTCTTGGTGCTACTGTAGATGAGCTTGCATGTTTAATTCTTAGACTTCTAAGTAGTTTGAATGCTCAATATAGCCTCTATGCCTCTCTATGAGTAGTTGCTATCAATCTTGTGAAGTTTTGTTGACAAGAAAAAAAATCTGTGGACTAAAATTTTCAGAAGTTTGTTCATAGGAATAAGATGAGATTCTTTAGGAAGTTTGCCTCCAAGAAGAGCTCTAAGGGGGTCATTGGGGAATCATCGGACAACAACCTCTATACTCGGAGAAGGGCGGAAGTACGGCTATGTGAATGGCCGCATAACCCCTTTATGGATGGAGTCGAGATCCGTCAAGGGTTCGCACAATTTGCTGCTAATGTTGGGCTTACCGATTTCACCGCAGCTGAGTGTGAATAGAACCATCTCCTCACAAATTCCTTTGTGCAAAGTTTCCATTTTCTAAGTACGAATAACCCCCCCCCTAAGGTGCAGGCTAATTTATATGTTGAAACCCGTCAAATGCCACTCATTGATTTTTGCAATATATGCTTGATCCCTTCTGACAGGGAAATAAGAGAGCCTAGGCCTGCAGAGTTTGAGGACTTTTATCATACTTTGTCAGTCGGAGATGAGAGAGGCATGTCGAGTGTCACTGCTACTAGTTTGTAGTTTCCTTTTATGCATTATTTTGCTCTGTTCATCATGAAGTGTTTAGTTGCAAGAGAGAAGGTTGGTGCACTTAGCGTCCCCGACTTTTCCCTCTTGTGCCGTGCACTATATGGCGATAACACCTATAGTCTAGGGGCCATTATTGCATGTTGTTTGCACCTTAACAGAACTAAGGGCAAAATTCATGGCGGTATTTATGCTACTCGTTTAGTGAGTCACTTTAACGTTTAGATACGCCAACATGATTATCATTTACTCAAGGTTTATTTAGATCACCAGGCGATGAGGGATCACAAGTTCATTGATATTGATAATTCAATTAATAACTTTCCTTACAACCTGGTTTTAAGTGTAGATACCCCTGATATTACTCTGTTGCCTACACCTGTTTTCTTTGATTCTATTGCCAGGGGCGGATACATGATCATTCCCGAGGACATTATTGCCTACTGGAACGCCTAGGAAGAGGCAGAGGAGGAGCCTCAAGAGTGGGATGCTCAGGTGCATGGGCACAACACTTCAACATGGGACCGGATGGCTACTACGGGTGGTGATTACCAATCTAGGCCAAAAGCCTAAGCTTGGGGGGGGGTACGTATTTCCATCGACATTACATTCATGTTTACACATTTCATTGCAGTTGTCGGTGTCCACACTTTTTCATTGTATTATCCATGCTAGATTTATTTTTTCTCGCTTTCTTCTTCTGTGTTTGAAACACTTTGAGAAAATCCAAAAAATATTTCTTACTTCTTTTCGATTTTTCTTTCTAGCTTAGTTAGTTGTAGTATTAAAAAGAAAACCCAAAAAGATTTCCTTGTTCTTCTTTTTGCTTGTTGGGAGCTCTCCATGTAAATAGTTTTTCTCGTTTTTGTTTTTCCTTTTTCTTTAGTTTGCTTTCTTCAAGAAAAACTAAAAACTCCAAAAATATTTCACTGTGTTTCTCTGAATTTCTTTTCTTTTTATTGAGTCATACCTAGGAGACGTCCACGATGAAAATGTTGAGTGGATCTCATATGCATTGGTATTGATCTAACAAAGAGCCATATTACCTTGTCTTCTCCTTTTTGAATAAAATGTTTACAGATTCCAGCTTAGTCCGCGACACTCTCGCACTATTATTATTTTCATATCATTCAGTCGTGCAAGTGAAAGGCAATAATGACGATATTTGATGAACTGGCTGTGGCACAGAGAAACGGGTATGAACTCAACTTGTTATGTTTTTTGTAAATATGTTTAACCTAGTATCCATGATTCCACATATTATGATCAAACATGTTTGCAATGACAATTAGAGATTATAGTTTTTCATGCCATGCTTAAATAGCTAGGAGTGGATAATGATTTATCTTAGATGTCAACATTGCTTTATTATGATTGTGATGTAGTATGATGATATGGTATCCTCCTCTGAATGTTCGAGTGGCTTGACTTGGCACATGTTCACGTATGTAGTTGAATCAAAACCAACATAGCCTCTACGATATTTATGTTCATGGTGTTCATATCCTACTCATGCTAGTACTCAATGTTTATTATGCATAATGCATGTTCATGACTATTTTCGCTCTCTAGTTGGTCGCTTCTCAACCTATTTGCTAGCCTTCGCCTATACTAAGTGGAAATACTGCTTGTGCATCAATACCCCAAAACCCAAAGTTATTCCAAATGAGTCTGTCATACCTACCTATATGCGGCATTACCATGCCGTTCTAACTAAATTTGCATGTGCCACCTCTAAAATTTCAAATGAACATCTATTTTTGTGTGCCTGGATTGTTCATAGAGTGAAAGGGGGTTGTCAGTATCTTCCATGCTAAGAAGATTATTCTCATGATGAGTGTTTATTCACTCGTCCTTGCAAGAGAGGGGCGGTAATAGGGATTCCCAGTCCCGATATCAAAAATTGCAAATAATTATACAAAACTCCCCCAGGATTGTTGTTGGTATGGACGGTACCCGTGGATTCGGCTAGCGATGGAGTGTGTTTGTTGGTGGAGGGGGAGTAAACCTTTACTTTTATCGCTTGGGAGCCGCCACTAATGTGTTTAGTATGGAACATATTGATAACTTTTGGTCGTGATGTGAATAGGAAGGGTGCATTTCCCAAAATTTCATTTATCTTTGATTTAAAGCTTCGAGCTCTGGCACCTCTGCAAATCCCTGCTTCCCTCTGTGAAGGGACTATCTATTTAGTTTTATGTTGAGTCATTGATGCGGCTTCAACTACGTCGGTATTTCCCCAAAGAGGAAGGGATGATACAGCACACCTACGGTAGGCATTTCCCTCGGTGATGAGACCAAGGTTATCGAACCAGTAGGAGAACCATGCAACACTACGTAAATAACTCCAACACACAAAGAACAAATACTTGCAACCCGACGTAAGAAAGGGGTTGTCAATCCCTCACAAGTACAAGGCTAGGTAAAATTGTAGTAGATTAGATAAATAAATCTCGCGGGAACGCGAGATAAAGTAAATAAATAAAAATTACAGAAAGGTATTTTTGTGTTTTTGGATTAATAGATCTGAAAATAAAAGCAAATAAAAATAGATCTCGAAGGCAAATATGATAAAGAAGAGACCTGGGGGCCGTAGATTTCACTAGTGGCTTCTCTCGAGAAAAATAGCATACGGTGGGTAAACAAATTACTGTTGGGCAATTGATAGAATTTCAAATAATCATGAGGATATCCAGGCAATGATCATTATATAGGCATCATGTCCAAGATTAGTAGACCGACTCCTGCCTGCATCTACTACTATTACTCCGCACATCGACGGCTATCCAGCATGCATCTAGTGTATTAAGTTCATGGAAAATGGAGTAATGCAATAAGAACGATGACATGATGTAGACAATATCTATTTATGTAGAAATAGACCCCATCTTTTAATCCTTAATGGCAACGATACATACGTGTCGGTTCCCCTTCTGTCACTGGGATCAAGCACCATAAGATCAAACCCATCACAAAGCACCTCTTCCCATGGCAAGAAAAATCGATCTAGTTGGCCTAACTAAACCAAAGATTCAAAGAAGAAATACGATGCTATAAGTAATCAGGCATATAAGAGATCAAAAGACTCAAATAACTTTCATGGATAAAAACATAGATCTGATCATAAACTCAAAGTTCATTGGATCCCAACAAACACACCGCAAAAAAGAGTTATATAAAATAGATCTCCAAGAGACCATTGTATTGTGAATCAAAAGAGAGAGAGAGAGGAAGTCATCTAGCTACTAACTATGGACCCGTAGGTCTACAATGAACTACTCACGCATCATCGGAGAGGCGCCAATGAGGATGATGAACCCCTCCATGATGGTGTCTAGATTAGATCTGGTGTTTCTGGAACTTGCGGTGGCTGGAATTAATTTCCGTCGACTCCCCTAGGGTTTCTGGAATATTGGGGTATTTATAGAGCAAAGAGGCAGTGCGGGATGCAGCCGAGGTGGGCACAACCTATGTGGGCATGCCTGGGCCCCCAGGCGTGCCCTGGTGGGTTGTGCTCCCCTCGGAACCCCCCTCAGGTACTTTCTTGGTCCATCGTGTGTCTTCTGGTCTAGAAAAATCACCAAAAAGTTTTGTTGCGTTTGTACCCTGCTTGGTATTGATTTCCTCTGATGTAAAAAACAAGTAAAAAACAGCAACTGGCATAGGGCACTATGTCAATAGTTAGTCCCAAGAAATGATATAAATTTGCTATAAAATGATTGTAAAACATCCAAGAATGATAATATAACTACATGGAACAATCAAAAAATATAGATACGTTGGAGACGTATCAGCATCCCCAAGCTTAATTCCTGCTCGTCCTCGAGTAGGTAAATGATAAAGATGGAATTTTTGATGTGGAATGTTGCCTAACATGTTCATCACATATTCTTTTCTTTGTAGCATGGACATTTGGACTTTTATATGATTCAAAGCAATAGTCTAGTTTTGACATGAAGATTTCAATACTCAAGCATATCAATAAGCAACCATTTCTTTCAATATATCAACACTAAAGCATGTTATCCCTAGCCCATTATGCTCAATCATGATCCGTTCATGAAACACACTCGCGTATTAGCTACACCCAATGCTCAAGTACGATCATAGTGCCCCTTAGTTCGTGATTTATAAGAGAAGATGGAGACTCAAAAAAAGAAAAAAATTGCATAAAGTAAAAGAAAAGTCCTTCGCAGAGGGAAGTAGGGATTTGCAGAGGTGCAGAGCTCAAAGCGAAAAAAGGTGGAGATAAAAACATTTTGTTGGCATGCTTTTCCTATCAACGAAAATGATTGAATAGTTCCCAACACTTTCCATGCTAGATATATCATAGGTGGTTCCCAAACAGAAAATAAAGTTTATTCCTTTTTCCACCATACTTTCACATTCCACGGCTAACCGAATCCACGGGTGCCGTCCATATCAACACTTTCCAAGGAACTTATTATTTCACAACATAAAGTAAATTCATTTTTCATTTTGGGACTGGGCATCCCTATTACCTTTGCCGTACTCTTGTGCAATGACAAGTGAATAAGCACTCATCTTGAGAATAACACATCTAGCATGGAAAAATATCAGCCACCCCCTACCGTTTCATGAGCGGTACGAGCACACAAAAGAGAAATTTATTTTGAAAATTAGAGAAGGCACATACAAATTTGCTTAGAACGGCAAAAGAATACCGCATATAGGTAGGTATAGTGGACTCTTGTGGCAAAAACTGGTTTAAGGATTTTGGATGCACAAGTAGTGATCATACTTAGTGGAAGTGAAGGCTAGCAAAACATTGAGAAGCATCCAACCAAAAAACAAAAAATCTCATAAGCGAGCATTAAGCATAACTAACACCGACTAATGCGCCACAAGTAGGATGTAATTTCATTGCATAACTATTGACTTTCGTGCTTGCATAGGGAATCACAAACCTTAACACCAATATTCTTACTAAAGCATAATTACTCATGAACATGACTCACATATTATATCAACATATCGCAAAACTATTACAAGGAATCAAGTTTATTTTGTCCAATGATCTTCATGAAAGTTTTTATTATATCCCTCTTGAACATCTATCACTTTGCGACTAATTTCATATGTTGCTTTTGATACCTCAAACAAATCTAAGTGAAGAACATGAGCATAGAAATTTCTTCTCTCAAAATAATTTAAGTGAAGCAAGAGGGAATTTCTAAAAGAAATTACTAACTCTCAAACAAATCTAAGTGAAGCATGAGAGCATTTCTTCAAAAAATACTAAAAGCACACCGTGCTCAAAAAGATATAAGTGAAGTACTAGAGCAATTCCATAGCTCAAAAAGATTTAAGTGAAGCATAGAGAGCAATTCTAACAAGTCATAGCATAATTTTGGCTCTCTCAAGTAGCTGCGTCCAGCAATGATAGATGACACAAAACAAAAAGCAAAACAAGCAAAGACTTATAGCATACAAGATGCTCCAAGCAAAACTCATGATATGTGATGAATAAAAATATAGCTCCAAGTAAAATACCGATGGTTGTTAGAAGAAAGAGGGGATGCCACTCGGGCATCCCCAAGCTTAGTTGCTTGCTTCTATTTTAGATAATAGTTTGGGATGCCATGGGCATCCCTAAGCTTACACTCTTCTTACTCCTTATTCCTTCATCCATCATGATCTCACCCAAAACTTGAAACTTCAATTACACAAAACTCAACAAAACCTTCGTGAGATCCGTTAGTATAACAAAGCAAATCACTACTATAAGTACTATTGCAAACCCATTCATATTTTATTTTCTCATTATATATACTGTATTACAAATTTACTATAGCTTATACCCTCCAATACAAACCATAGATTCATCAAAATAAGCACACAACGCAAAGAAAACAGAATCTCTCAAAAACAGAACAGTCCGTAGCAATCTGAATACTTTGAAAACTTATGTAACTCCAAAAATTCTGAAAAATTAGGACAGTGTGGGAAATTTGTATATCAATGTTATGTAAAAAATTCAGAGTAAACGCATGTTTCTGTAATTTATGAAAATTATTTTACTGAGTGAAAAGTTTCTGTTTTTCAACAAGATCAAATCAACTGTCACCCAACATGATCCCAAAGGCTTCGCTTGGCACAAACACTAATTAAAACACAAAACACAATCATAACAGTAGCATAATTGTGCAAACACTCAATAACAGAAAGAGAAAGACAAAAATAAATTTTATTCATTGGGTTGCCTCCCAACAAGCGCTATCGTTTTATGCCCCTAGCTAGGCATTGATAATTTTAAGGATGCTCACATGAAAGAAAAAAAGTTGAAGCACAAAGAGAGCATCATATAGCATGTGAAAAACACATTTAAGTCTAACATACTTCCTATGAATAGGCATTTTATAAGCAAACAAATTATGAAGACAAGGAATTTCTAGCATATGCAAGGTAGAAGAACAAAACATTGACGATCTCAACATAACGGGAAGTAATTTAGTAACATGCAAATTTCTACCAGAATATTTTCCTCTCTCATAATAATTACATGTAGGATCAAATTCAACAATATAACTATCACCTAAAATATTCTCTTCATGATCCACATGCATGCAAAGTTGACACTCTTCCAAAATAGTGGGATAATCATCAAATAAAGTCATGACCTCTCCAAGCCCACTTTTATCAAAAATTTCATGAGATTGAACACTCTCCAACTATGTGGATTATTCTTACCTAGAGTTGACACTCTTCCAAACACACTTTCAATATTATTGCAAATATTATTCAATAGCATATTCATCATGAGGCTTAAATAAAATTTCAAGATCATAAGATTCATTATCACCCCAATCATGATCATTGCAACAAGTAGTAGACATAGCAAAATAAGGCAAATTTTTGTGAAGTGGGGGAGATGAAAAGGAGAGGCAAATGGCAAAAAATGTAAATTGCAAGGAGATGAGATATGTGATTAGGAACCTGGTAGATGTTGATGATGTTTCCCCGGCAATGGCGCCAAAAATTGGCGAGTTGTCGAGAGACTATCTTGACTTGATCCTCCCCGGCAACAGCGCCAGAAATTCCTTTTAATGCAGCTTGAACTATGTTGGTATTTCCCCAAAGAGGAAGGGAGGATGCAGCACAGCTACGGTAAGTATTTCCCTCAGTGATGAGACCAAGGTTATCGAACCAGTAGGAGAACCACGCAACACTACACACAAAGAACAAATACTTGCAACCCGACGTAAGAGAGGGGTTGATGCGGAGCATCCTTCCATCATCCCCATGGACTCTACTTCGGCCACACTTGCTCCAAGAGGACCCATGACAAAGAGCCCGCGCACGTGCCATCCAATCCGAGGTTAACTCTCTCCTTGTTGAACTTCCCTTTGACCCATTTGAGACATGGCTACTACCTCAAACAGAGACACTTTGTGTGCTCAGGTACTATGTAAGAAGCCAAGGAGAAGGAGTGCTGCAAGATGCACATCAAGATCAAGGAGGCATTCCACCCAGCCTGGAAGGACCGGTACAACCGCCCAACCACCGCCTGAGCGGAACAACCGGCCAACCATCGCCCAACAACCGGCCGCCATTCTGTGATCAAGCGGTGCAAGGCCGGTACAGCACCGGTTCTACCGATTTCGGCCCAAAGACTGGAACAACCGCCCCGACCTCCGGTACAACCGCTGGCTCCTTCGACGTCCACCTCCAGAAGCCAGCGCCCGACCTCCCCAGCGGTAGTACCGCCTTCCTCGGCCGGAACTACCGCCCCTCATGAGCTCTCAGCGGTACTACCGGCCCCATGACCGGTACTACCGGCCTGCCTGCACGCAGTGCGAGGGGTTTTCACCCCATGTATCCTCTCCCACTTACCCCTTCGTGGCTTAGCACTATATATACTCGTCTCCTAGCTTCGTATTACGCTTAGCATAGGTTTAGCTCATATTTTGTGTGAGAGCCTTTCTCATCCACTTTGATACTTCTCCTCGGAGCTCAGGACCTCTTCGGAGAAGATCCCCCAAGCGGATTCAAGACCCCTTTCTAGGGAAGACCATCAAGGCCTCCGTACGGAGAAGAACGGTTCCTTTGTATCCTTACCTTTGTTGATTGTGGATCATATGTTACTCTATGTTGTCGGTGATCTAGCACTCGTGTGATTGATTCTATGTCGGTTTAGCGTTTTCTCTTGTTCTCCCCGTGTTTCTTCTCTCGAGTTCTTCCACGTGTTCTTCGTGATTCCCCGTAGGATCCCTCCAAACGTGAAAGATCTTCCACCTAGGGTTTCGCCCTACATCATCTTGGATGATGCGGAGCATCCTTCCATCATCCCCATGGACTCTACTTCGGCCACACTTGCTCCAAGAGGACCCATGACAAGAGCCTGAGCACGTGCCATCCAATCTGAGGTTAACTCTCTCCTTGTTGAACTTCCCTTTGACCCATTTGAGACATGGCTACTACCTCAAACAGCGACACTTTGTGTGCTCAGGTACCATGTAAGCACCCAAGGAGAAGGAGTGGTGCAAGATGGACATCAAGATCAAGGAGGCATTCCACCCAGCCTGGAAGGACCGGTACAACCGCCCAACCACCGCCTAAGCGGAACAACCGGCCAGCCACCGCCCAACAACCGGCCGCCATTCTGTGATCAAGCGGTGCAAGGCCGGTACAGCACCGGTTCTACCGGTTTCGGCCCAAAGACCAGAACAACCGCCCCGACCTCTGGTACAACCGCTGGCTCCTTCGACGTCCACCTCAAGAAGCCAGCGCCCGACCTCCCCAGCGGTAGTACCGCCTTCCTCGGCCGGAACTACCGCCCCTCATGAGCTCTCTGTGGTACTACCGGCCCCATGACCGGTACTACCGGCCTGCCTGCGCGCAGTGCGAGGGGTTTTCACCCCATGTATCCTCTCCCACTTACCCCTTCGTGGCTTAGCACTATATATACTCGTCTCCTAGCTTCGTATTAGGTTCAGCATAGGTTTAGCTCATATTTTGTGTGAGAGCCTTGCTCATCCACTTTGATACTTCTCCTCGGAGCTCAGGACCTCTTCGGAGAAGATCCCCCAAGCGGATTCAAGACCCCTTTCTAGGGAAGACCATCAAGGCCTCCGTACGGAGAAGAACGGTTCCTTTGTATCCTTACCTTTGTTGATTGTGGATCATATGTTACTCTATGTTGTCGGTGATCTAGCACTCGTGTGATTGATTCTATGTCGGTTTAGCATTTTCTCTTGTTCTCCCCGTGTTTCTTCTCTCGAGTTCTTCCACGTGTTCTTCGTGATTCCCCGTAGGATCCCTCCAAACGTGAAAGATCTTCCACCTAGGGTTTCGCCCTACATCATCTTGGATGATGCGGAGCATCCTTCCATCATCCCCATGGACTCTACTTCGGCCACACTTGCTCCAAGAGGACCCATGACAAGAGCCTGAGCACGTGCCATCCAATCTGAGGTTAACTCTCTCCTTGTTGAACTTCCCTTTGACCCATTTGAGACATGGCTACTACCTCAAACAGCGACACTTTGTGTGCTCAGGTACCATGTAAGCACCCAAGGAGAAGGAGTGGTGCAAGATGGACATCAAGATCAAGGAGGCATTCCACCCAGCCTGGAAGGACCGATACAACCGCCCAACCACCGCCTAAGCGGAACAACCGGCCAGCCACCGCCCAACAACCGGCCGCCATTCTGTGATCAAGCGGTGCAAGGCCGGTACAGCACCGGTTCTACCGGTTTCGGCCCAAAGACCGGAACAACCGCCCCGACCTCTGGTACAACCGCTGGCTCCTTCGACGTCCACCTCAAGAAGCCAGCGCCCGACCTCCCCAGCGGTAGTACCGCCTTCCTCGGCCGGAACTACCGCCCCTCATGAGCTCTCAGCGGTACTACCGGCCCCATGACCGGTACTACCGGCCTGCCTGCGCGCAGTGCGAGGGGTTTTCACCCCATGTATCCTCTCCCACTTACCCCTTCGTGGCTTAGCACTATATATACTCGTCTCCTAGCTTCGTATTAGGTTTAGCATAGGTTTAGCTCATATTTTGTGTGAGAGCCTTGCTCATCCACTTGGATACTTCTCCTCGGAGCTCAGGACCTCTTCGGAGAAGATCCCCCAAGCGGATTCAATACCCCTTTCAAGGGAAGACCATCAAGGCCTCCGTACGGAGAAGAACGGTTCCTTTGTATCCTTACCTTTGTTGATTGTGGATCATATGTTACTCTATGTTGTCGGTGATCTAGAACTCATGTGATTGATTCTATGTCGGTTTAGCGTTTTCTCTTGTTCTCCCCGTGTTTCTTCTCTCGAGTTCTTCCGCGTGTTCTTCGTGATTCCCCGTAGGATCCCTCCAAACGTGAAAGATCTTCCACCTAGGGTTTCGCCCTACATCATCTTGGATGATGTGGAGCATCCTTCCATCATCCCCATGGACTCTACTTCGGCCACACTTGCTCCAAGAGGACCCATGACAAGAGCCTGAGCACGTGCCATCCAATCTGAGGTTAACTCTCTCCTTGTTGAACTTCCCTTTGACCCATTTGAGACATGGCTACTACCTCAAACAGAGACACTTTGTGTGCTCAGGTACCATGTAAGCAGCCAAGGAGAAGGAGTGGTGCAAGATGGACATCAAGATCAAGGAGGCATTCCACCCAGCCTGGAAGGACCGTTACAACCGCCCAACCACCGCCTAAGCGGAACAACCGGCCAGCCACCGCCCAACAACCGGCCGCCATTCTGTGATCAAGCGGTGCAAGGCCGGTACAGCACCGGTTCCACCGGTTTCGGCCCAAAGACCGGAACAACCGCCCCGACCTCCGGTACAACCGCTGGCTCCTTCGACGTCCACCTCAAGAAGCCAGCGCCCGACCTCCCCAGCGGTAGTACCGCCTTCCTCGGCCGGAACTACCGCCCCTCATGAGCTCTCAGCGGTACTACCGGCCCCATGACCGGTACTACCGGCCTGCCTGCGCGCAGTGCGAGGGGTTTTCACCCCATGTATCCTCTCCCACTTACCCCTTCATGGCTTAGCACTATATATACTCGTCTCCTAGCTTCGTATTAGGTTTAGCATAGGTTTAGCTCATATTTTGTGTGAGAGCCTTGCTCATCCATTTGGATACTTCTCCTCGGAGCTCAGGACCTCTTCGGAGAAGATCCCCCAAGCGGATTCAAGACCCCTTTCTAGGGAAGACCATCAAGGCCTCCGTACGAAGAAGAACGGTTCCTTTGTATCCTTACCTTTGTTGATTGTGGATCATATGTTACTCTATGTTGTCGGTGATCTAGCACTCGTGTGATTGATTCTATGTCGGTTTAGCGTTTTCTCTTGTTCTCCCCGTGTTTCTTCTCTCGAGTTCTTCCGCGTGTTCTTCGTGATTCCCCATAGGATCCCTCCAAACGTGAAAGATCATCCACCTAGGGTTTCTCCCTACATCATCTTGGTATCATGAGCCACGTTGATCATGTTTTTGGAGCCCCTACCCCGTGTTTTCTAGCTTGATTTTGTTGTTTTCGTCCTAAATCTGAAAATCCCCACCAAAAATAGCCCCCAATTTTTTTGTGATTTGTTGGTTTGATGATGTTTTGTTGATTTTGGTCTGTGGATTTGCTTGGTTTCAAGTGGATTTAGCATTCCCCCGAGTTTCCCCTCTTTCCATCCACGAAATCCACCCAATTTTGCCCCGAAATCATCCATTTCCGCCACAAAATCGCGCCCCGTTTCGTTCTGTGTCGAATCCTGACATGAGCGGTACAACCGCCCCGCCCCCCCCCCCCACCCGAGCGGTACCACCACTGAGTTCCGCAAGCAGTACAACCGCCCGTCCGAGCGGTACTACCGCCCAGGCCAATTTCAGCATTCTAAGTTTCACCATTTTCAGCGTAACCTCCACTTTCCGCTTCCACCATTGTTGCTTTTGGTCTTTGAGAATTTGAGTTGTGGTTCCCGTGTCCTATTGTGTTTCGGCTATATAGGTACGGCTCGACGTCAACATCACCATCGCTCATCTTCGCCAAGGACTCATCATCATCAAGGACGGTAACCTCGACGACATCTTTGTCATTTCTCACAATTGCATTTGATAACCACATAGCCTTACTTTTGCGTTGCTTACCCATCGAGACTAGCCATTGAGTATTGCCGGCAACGTGACTTGTGCACATTAGTAATCATACTCCATAGCATACATATCATACCATAGTGGTGCATATCTTGAGATCAACTTGTGTGTCACAAAGTTGTCATCGCATACACAATTGCTATCTTGGTTCGTGAAGTTTGCATAAGAAAAGAGCTCAAAAGTGAAGAGCCACCCAAGCTTTTAAGCAAAGAGGAAAGATAAGCAAAGAGCTTATAAGCGAGAACCATAGCATCATACAACATTAAGATTGTCATATCCGATCATCTTGGATCATAGCACCGAAATATCATACATATAGCATACTTGGGATAGAGATCGTTGCATTTTTGCCTAGTAGGTTGTGCACAAGTTTGCGTATCCGCCTATTGTGCAATCGTGCTAGCGTCTCTCTAGTATTGTGCAACAAGAGCATTTCATGGTTTCCACATTTTGCCTCACTTTTGGTTTGCACAATCCCACTTATCTATTTGCGTGTGTGTTTCTGTGTACCTCTACTTGCTTGGTCTACTTGTTAAATTTGCGAATTTGCGAATCTTTTTCAACATCTTTGAGTCAAACTAACGATTGCAATCAATTTTGTGCCACCATCCTAACCAAGCTCCACCATAAGCTTTTACTTGTGTAGGTGTGAGAACTGACAAGAATTGGTACCAACAGTGTTATTTCATTGTCCGCATTTGAGTGAACTTGATTCATCTTCAACATCGGTCAAGGTACATTTGGTACACGTTCTTTTCCTTCTACCACTTACATTTTGCTTGGTATGATGGATAGGCCAAGTTCTTCTACCACTCCACCTCTCATCGAGAACGACGACAACATGTCAGCATTCGTCATAAAGAGCCACCTCTTTGGTGCTCAAAGGGCATTACACCAAGAGCAACAAGCTGTGAGCGACCGCATCGACAACCTCGCCACCGACTTGAGACTCTCCGAGCAACGTACAAGAGACTACTTCGACGACAAGTTCGACTCTCACAAGCAAGAAAATGATGCAAGAATGGAAGAGATCCGCGCCTTGATGAGGAACCGGTATCATTCCACTTCTTCCTCCTCAAGACGGAGCCGCTCGAGTCGACACTCTGATGACACCTTCTCCGGCTCAAGTACACCGTCTTCGACCATTCTTCGACGAGCCACGCATCAAGACCGTCATGCACCTCGCGACCCGCTACATGACAAGCATTCACAAGAGCAAGTCGATGAGCAAGTCCCTCGTCCTCAATCAAACCAAGTGGCTTTTGCTCAAGCTCAAGAACGGCAACGACTACGGCACCAAGAAGAAGAACAAGCGCGTCTACACCAAGAAGAACAAGACGCTGAGGCTCAACGTGTTCAACAACAACAACGAGAAGCACAAGCCCTTGAGGCGCAACGTGCCCTTCAAGAATCAAGTTGAGCCATCGCCAACCGCAATCGCGAACGGCGCAATCAAGAGGAAGCCCTTCGAGAAGAAATCCAAGAGAGGAACTACCAAACGCGTGCGCAACGTCAAGTTCCTCAAGCACCTCCACAAGCTCGTCAAGCTCCACCACAACCTCAAGTTCAACAAGAGCAAGTTGATCATGGACTTCCTCCGCGCCAAGAGAAACATGATGATGATTACCCTCCACGTCAAGGGCGTCATCATCACCATCGCCAACAACACAATGAAGAGCAACGCTATGGCAAGCTCAAATTCACAATGCCCAAGTTCAATGGAAGCAATGATCCCGAAGAATACCTCTCATGGGCATTGAAGGTCGACAAAATCTTTCGTTTGCACAACTTTGAGGAAGAGAAGAAGATCGCTATGGCATCACTTGAGTTCCAAGACTATGTGCTCATATGGTGGGAACAAGTCCTTGAACGCCGTGAAGCAAGAGGTGAACCACAAATCACCACTTGGGCTCAAATGAAGGATGTCATGCGGGCACGCTTTGTACCAACCTACTACAACCGCGATCTCTTCAAGAAGCTACAACTCCTCAAGCAAGGAACAAAGAGTGTTGAATAATACTACAAGGAAATGGAGATAGCCATGATTCGAGCCAATGTCAAGGAAGATGATGAGCAAACAATGGCACGTTTCTTGAATGGACTCAATCATCCCATCAAGAAGATTGCCGACTTCCAACCCTATTCCAACCTCATTGAGCTCGTACATCAAGCAACCAAGGCGGAACGTCAAGTGCAAGATGACTTCAAGTACGCCAAGTACTCATCCAAGACCTACGGTTTCTCCAACATCCAAGCTTCAACGAATCCTTCAACATCTACATCAACCAAACCTTCTCAAAGCAACGACGACAAGTCAAGTTACAAGAAAACTTCGGCAAGTTCAAGTCGCCTTCCTCCTACGACAAGCAACTTCAAGCCGCGTGCTTCATCATCTACTCCAACTGATGAGACCGTCAAAACAAGCTACTTCAAGTGTTTCACTTGCGGCGGCCGAGGCCACAAGTCCTACCAATGCACGAACAAGAGCACCATGGTCCTCAATGACGATGACACATATGAATCAATGAGTGAAGAGGAGATGGTAGCCCTTGAGCAAGTGGCCATGCACCGGCGTGTGAACGAGGATGAAGATGATCAAGTCTTTTGTTATGAGGATTCGAGCCCCTCTCTCGTTGTCTCCAAGGTCTTGACTCTTCAACATCGACAAGAAGAAGACCAACGATGCCACATCTTCCACACAAAAGCCGGCATCAATGGAAGGTCCGTCAAGGTCATCATCGATGGAGGTAGTTGCCACAACTTGGCAAGTGAAGAACTATGTTCAAAGCTTCAATTGGTCAAGAGGAAGCACCCGCACCCCTACAAGGTTCAATGGCTAAGTGACTCCGGCACTATACGAGTCGAGCATACGGTCCAAGTCTCTTGCAAAATAGGTGCTTATGAAGACACTTTGGAGTGTGATGTGGTCCCAATGACCGTTTTCCACCTCCTTCTTGGTCGACCATGGCAATTCGACCGTGGTGTCATCCACAATGGGCGAACCAATCACTATAGCTTCAAGATGAAAGGGAAGGAGTATGTGCTACGACCTATGTCTCCTAGTCAAGTGATAGCCGACAAACAAGCCACCCACCATGGAGAGAAGAGTGAGAATGTGACCCACCCAAAAGTGAGTGAGAGCCACAAGCCAAATATGAGCGCCTCTTCGCCTAGAGAGAAAAACCTCATCCTATTTGCCACCAAAAGTGGGATACGAGAAGTGTGTGAGAACCCATCGGGTGTGATGCACTTCGTCCTCGTGTGCAAAGATGGAGAGCCAACAACTAACACCTCTCACGAGTTACCTTTAGTGTTTCAGTCTCTTTTGCAGGAATTCAAATATGTCTTCCCCGATGAGCTACCTCCGGGTCTACCTCCACTACGAGGCATTGAGCATCGAATCGACCTCATCCCCGGAGCGCCACTTCCAAACAAAGCCCCATACCGTGTCAATCCCGAAGAAACCAAGGAGATTCAACGACAAGTACAACAACTCATCTACAACGGTCATGTACGTGAAAGCTTAAGCCCATGTGTCGTTCCCGTTATACTTGTACCTAAACTCGATGGCAGTTTTCGCTTGTGTTCCGATTGTAGACCCATAAACGCCATTACCGTTCGTTATAGGCACCCCATTCCTCGCTTAGATGATATGCTTGATGAACTTAGCAGAGCCAACTTTTTCTCCAAAATTGACCTCAAAAGTGGCTATTATCAAATCCGCATTCAAGAAGGTGACGAATGGAAAACCGCTTTCAAAACCAAATTTGGCTTATATGAGTGGTTAGTGATGCCTATGGGTTTGTCGGAAGCACCCAGAACTTTCGTGCATCTTATGCATCATGTGCTTAGACCTTACATTGGAGTCTTCGTTGTGGTTTACTTTGATGATATCCTTGTGTTTAGCAAAACCATGAAAGAGCATATTAATCATGTTAAATCTGTGTTGCAAACTCTTCGCAAGGAACGCCTTTATGCAAACTTGAAAAAATGCACTTTTGGCATTGACAAAGTGGTTTTATTGGGTTTTGTTGTCTCTTCCAAGGGTGTCCATGTTGATGAAACTAAAATTGAAGCAATTAAAACTTGGCCCCAACCCACCAATTTGCAACAAGTGAGAAGTTTTCTTGGTCTTGCGGGATTTTACCGCCACTTTGTGAAAAACTTTAGCACAATTGCCGCTCCTTTACATGCTTTGAGTAAGAAGAATGCTCCTTTTGTTTGGGGATCTTTGCAATCCACCGCTTTTGATGAGCTCAAGTCTTTGCTTACTCCTGCTCCGATTCTTGCTTTGCCCAATTTTGACAAAACTTTTGAGGTTCATTGTGATGCAAGTGGTACCGGAATTGGCGGAGTTTTGATGCAAGAAAAATGAGCCATTGCTTATTTTAGTGAAAAACTCTCCGGTGCTCAACTTAATTATCCCATCTATGACAAAGAATTGTATGCTTTAGTGCGTGTGCTACATGTTTGGGAACATTATCTTAGACCTCATGAGTTTGTCATCCATACCGATCATGAAACGCTTAAGTATTTAAAAGGTCAAACTAAATTGAACAAGCGTCATGCCAAATGGAGTGAATTCATTGAATCTTTTCCTTATGTGATCAAGTACATTAAGGGTAAAGAAAATGTTGTTGCGGATGCACTTTCACGCATATGATGCTTGTCACTCAACTTGAGTTGAATGTTATTGGTTTTGAGCATATAAAAGACTTGTATGAGCATGATCACTCTTTTGCTATTCCTTATGCTAAGTGTTTAACACACACATCTTGGGAACGATATTACATAAAGGATGATTATCTTATGAGAGCTAACAAACTTTGCATTCCCGAGTCTTCTCTTCGTTTGCTACTTTTGCAAGAGGCTCATGGAGGTGGACTTATGGGACACTTTGGACGCGACAAGACTTTCACCACGCTCTCCAAGAACTACTTTTGGCCCAAGATGTTTCGTGATGTCTCACGCTTCACCAACCGCTGCTCTACATGTCACAAAGCTAAGTCAAAAGCTCAATCCCATGGTCTTTACTTGCCCCTTCCTATTCCTTATCAACCTTGGGAACACATTCGCATGGATTTGTACTTGGTTTGCCTAGAACTCAAAATGGCAAGGATTCCGTATTTGTTGTTGTGGACAGATTTTCTAAGATGGCACATTTCATTCCTTGCAACAAGATAGACGATGCTTCACATATTGCAAATCTCTTTTGTAGAGAAATCTTGTGACTTCATGGATTGGCAAAGACAATCGTCTCCGACCGTGACGTCAAGTTCTTGAGTTACTTTTGGAAGACGTTATGCGCCAAGCTCGGAATCAAGCTCTTGTTCTCATCCGCATACCATCCTCAAACCGACGGCCAAACGGAGGTGACGAACCGGACACTATCCACTCTACTTTGCATGTTGATCAAGAAGAACATCAAGGAGTGGGAGGCGTGTCTACCCATCGCTGAGTACGCCTACAACCGTGCAAGACATTCGACTACCGGCAAGTCCCCCTTCGAGGTCGTCTACGGCTTCAACCTGTTGTCACCATTGGACATTCTACCTCTTCATCTACAAGAGCGCACCAACATGGATGCGAGTGCACGAGCAAGCTACATCACGAAGATGCATGAGGATACAAGATACACCATCGAGCGCCAAGTACAACGACTCGCGTCCAAGCTCAACGTCAACAAGCAACCCAAGACATTCAACATTGGAGACCTCGTGTGGCTACACCTTCGCAAGGACCGCTTCCCCAACGAATGCAAGTCCAAGCTTCTCCCTCGAGCCGACGGACCTTTCAAGGTGCTAGCACGCTACAACGACAACGCCTATAAGATTGAACTCCCACGAGACAAGTACACCATGAGCGACATCTTCAACGTCAAAGACCTCTCGCCTTTCCATGGTGATAAAGATTTTGATCCGAGGTCGGATCTTTACCAAGGGAGGGGAGATGATGCAGAGCATCCTTCCATCATCCCCATGGACTCTACTTCGGCCACACTTGCTCCAAGAGGACCCATGACAAGAGCCCGAGCACGTGCCATCCAATCCGAGGTTAACTCTCTCCTTGTTGAACTTCCCTTTGACCCATTTGAGACATGGCTACTACCTCAAACAGAGACACTTTGTGTGCTCAGGTACCATGTAAGCAGCCAAGGAGAAGGAGTGGTGCAAGATGGACATCAAGATCAAGGAGGCATTCCACCCAGCCTGGAAGGACCGGTACAACCGCCCAACCACCGCCTGAGCGGAACAACCGGCCAGCCACCGCCCAACAACCGGCCACCATTCTGTGATCAAGCGGTGCAAGGCCGGTGCAGCACCGGTTCTACCGGTTTCGGCCCAAAGACCGGAACAACCGCCCCAACCTCCGGTACAACCGCTGGCTCCTTTGACGTCCACCTTCAGAAGCCAGCGCCCGACCTCCCCAGCGGTAGTACCGCCTTCCTCGGTCGGAACTACCACCCCTCATGAGCTCTCAGCGGTACTACCGGCCCCATGACCGGTACTACCGGCCTGCCTGCGCGCAGTGCGAGGGGTTTTCACCCCATGTATCCTCTCCCACTTACCCCTTCGTGGCTTAGCACTATATATACTCGTCTCCTAGCTTCGTATTAGGCTTAGCATAGGTTTAGCTCATATTTTGTGTGAGAGCCTTGCTCATCCACTTGGATACTTCTCCTCGGAGCTCAGGACCTCTTCGGAGAAGATCCCCCAAGCGGATTCAGGACCCCTTTCTAGGGAAGACCATCAAGGCCTCCGTACGGAGAAGAACGGTTCCTTTGTATCATTACCTTTGTTGATTGTGGATCATATGTTACTCTATGTTGTCGGTGATCTAGCACTCGTGTGATTGATTCTATGTCGGTTTAGCGTTTTCTCTTGTTCTCCCCGTGTTTCTTCTCTCGAGTTCTTCCGCGTGTTCTTCGTGATTCCCCGTAGGATCCCTCCAAACGTGAAAGATCGTCAACCTAGGGTTTCGCCCTACATCAGGGGTTGTCAATCCCTCACAGGTAAAAGGATGGGTAAAATTGAAGTAGATTAGATAAATGGATCTCATGGGAACACGAGACAAAATAAATAAATAAAAATTGCAGCAAGGTATTTTTTGTATTTCTAGATTAATAGATCTGAAAATAAAAGCAAATAAAAATAGATCTCGAAGGCAAATATGAGGGCTTAGATTTCACTAGTGGTTTCTCTCGAGAAAAATAGCATACGATGGGTAAACAAATTACTATTGGGCAATTGATAGAACTTCAATAATCATGGCGATATCCAGGCAATTATCATTATATAGGCATCACGTCCAAGATTAGTAGACTGACTCCTGCCTGCATCTACTACTATTACTCCACACATCGACCGCTATCCAGCATTCTTCTAGTGTATTAAGTTCATGGAAAAATAGAGTAATGCAATAAGAACGATGACATGATGTAGACAAGATCTATTTATGTAGAAATAGACCCCATCTTGTCAACCTTAATGGCAATGATACATATGTGTCGGTTCCCCTTCTGTCACTGGGATCAGGCACCATAAGATCGAACCCATCACAAAGCACCTCTTCCCATGGCAAGAAAAATCGATCTAGTTGGCCTAACTAAAGAAAGATTTGAAGAAGAAATAGGAGGCTATAAGTAATCATGCATATAAGAAATTAAAAGACTCAAATAACTTTCATGGATAAAAACATAGATCTGATGATAAACTCAAAGTTAATCGGATCCCAACAAACACACCGCAAAAAAGAGTTACATCAAATAGATCACCAAGAGACCATTGTATTGAGAATCAAGAGAGAGAGAGAGAGGAAGCCATCTAGCTACTAACTACTGACTCGTAGGTCTACAATGAACTACTCACGCATCATAGGAGAGGCACCAACAAGGATGATGAACCCCTCCATGATGGTGTCTTGATTGGATCTGGTGTTTCTGGAACTTGCGGTGGCTGGATTTTCTTCGACTCCCCTAGGGTTTTTGGAATATTGGGGTATTTATAGAGCAAAGAGGCGGTGCGGGAGGCAGCCGAGGTGGGCACAACCCACCTGGGCACGCCTGGCCCCTAGGCACGCCCTGATGGGTTGTGCTCGTCTCAGAGCCCCCGTCAGGTACTTTCTTGGCCCATCGTGTGTCTTCTGGTCCACAAAAAATCACCAAAAAGTTTTGCTGCATTTGGACTCTGTTTGGTATTGATTTCCTGCGAAGTAAAAAACAAGCAGAAAATAGCAACTAACACTGGGCACTATGTCAAAAGGTTAGTTCCAAAAAATGATATAAAGTTGCTTTTAAATGATTGTAAAACATCCAAGAATGATAATATAACAGCATGGAACAATAAAAAATTATAGATACGTTGGAGACGTATCAGTCATCACCTTCTCAAATAAGCTCAAGACCTGAGAGCACTATTGCCATCCTCATGCATTGTGTATAGTTAATGTTGAATGCATCATGAATGAATCTTTTCTACCATGAATAACAATGCTTAGTCGCTGCTTGAACTGTGGAGGTGCTCTGTGTTTATGTTTTGCGGTGTCTAGCGAGATACCACTATTGTCATATTATATCATGGTTGCTTTGACAAAGTGTTGTCATTTGAGACATCTTATTATTGCTCGCTAGTTGATTATGCCATTGATATGAGTTAATATAATTTTTAAGAGTTGTTGTCGACATGGTTAGTCATAATCTTTGCTGAAAACCTCGGTGCTACTTAAGCTTATTTATGTAAACAAGAGCAAAAGAGTTCGTAAAAGTTTTTCTTTTTCACTTTCAATTTATCAACTGAATTGCATGAGGACAAGCAAAGGTTTAAGCTTGGGGGAGTTGATACGTCTCTCTCGTATCTACTTTTCTAATGCTTTTGCTCTTATTTTGGACTCTAATTTGCATGATTTGGATGAAACTAACCCGGACTGACGTTGTTTTCAGCAGAACTACCATGGTGTCGTTTTGTGCATAAATAAAAGTTCTCAGACTAGAACGAAACTTTTTGGAGAATTTTTATACAATAAAAGAAAAATACTGGAGCGAAGAACCACCGGAGGGGGGCCCTGGGTGAGCACAACCCACCAGGGCGTGCCCCCCTCCAAGTGCACCCAGGTGTGTTGTGCCCTTCTAGTGGCCCCGCAGACCCTGATTCCAACTCTATAAAATCCTATTTTTGGAGAAAAAATTAGGGAGAAAGAATTATCGCGTTTCACAAGACAGAGCCGCCGCCGCCTCCTGTTCTTCATTGATAGACCAGATCTGGAGTCCGTTTGGGGCTTCGGAGAGGGGGATCTTCGATCTTCATCATCACCAACCCTTCTCCATCTCCAATTCCATGATGCTCCCCGTCGGGAGTGAGTAATTCCTTCGTAGGCTCGCTGGTCAGTAAGGGAGTTGGATGAGATTCATCATGTAATCGAGTTAGTTTTGTTAGGGCTTGATCCCTAGTATCCATTATGTTCTGAGATTGACGTTTCTATGACTTTGCCATGCTTAATGCTTATCACTTTGGGCCCGGGTGCCATGATTTCAGATCTGAACCGTTTATGATTTCACCATTATATCTATGTTCTAGATCCGATTATGCACCTGCTACGTGTTATGATCCGCACACCCCGAAGTGACAATATTCGGGATACTTTTCGGTGATGACCGTAGTTTGAGGAGTTCATGTATTCACTATGTGTTAATGCTTTGTTCTGGTTCTCTATTAAATGGAGGCCATAATATCCCTTAGTTTCCTTATGGACCCCGCTGCCATGGGAGGGTAGGACAAAAGATGTCATGCAAGTTCTTTTCATAAGCACGTATGACTATTTAAGGAATACATGCCTATATTATATTTATGAACTGGAGCTAGTTTTGTATCGCCCTAGGTTATGACCATTATATGGTGAATATCATCCGACAAATTCACCGATCCAATGCTTACGAGTTTTTCACATATTGTTCTTGCTAAGTTACTATTGCTATCGCTACTGTCACAACTGCTACAAAATTATTGCTATCACTGTTACCGTTACTACTACTGTTACCCCTGCTATCAAAACTACCATAATACTGTGCTACTAATCATATTGCTATAGATAATTAATCTCTGGTTGTGGTTGAATTGACAACTCACCTGCTAATACTTGCAAATATTCTTTGGCTCCCCTTGTGTCGAATCTATAAATTTGGGTTGAATACTCTACCCTCGAAAACTGTTGCGATCCCCTAAACTTGTGGGTTATCAATAGGTCATACTCATCGTTTAAGCACAAGTGGGGTTACCACTTCTACATAAATCATTAATGTGTTCACACCATTAGAGTTTCTTTAACTCATTTTCTTAGAGTAAAGCTCCCCTTAGATGTGATATCCCCCCTAAGAGGGATGAACTAACCTTGTGTTTTGTCGATGGATGCTCAATGTTGAGGTAGATCTTTTGGAGCAATCCTTTGGAGTGTTGCACTTCCAATACCTACATGGGTTAGTCCCACAAGGAACATACAAGGATATCCATGGACATAGAGTGAATTTCACATATGATGATATCCATGAAAGCATTAGGTTACCTTGTCCCTTATCTTGCCAACAAGAGGGTTTGTGACTCAATGAACTAGTGCAAGATATGAAAGTTGATTGCACATGTCCTTGCCAAAATGAATATGAGTGAAGTATTGAAAGTGAAAAATTTGGATATTTATATCCTAGGGAGCAGCCCGACATGATAAGACATAAATGACGTTCAATGATATGACCGTTAGGTGGATAGATATTTTGGGACAGCTGGCGCGTGGCACAGCAACGGTCGGATATTTGAGGTTCGAATTCCTCGGGGCTATCATGTTCCTCACTATGTAGGCAATCTGCACTAGCAAATTCCTAACTCCTCTGTCAGAACAAATTCCTCAGAGACCAGAAGATCTTCGTCTCTGTCACTGAAGAAATTGACTGAACTGATATGAGATTTCCAATGGCTTCACTCGAAAGGATTGGGTAGGTGTAGGATTTTGAGATGAACAGCACATGGAAATCAGTTTCCTTAGTATTACCTCGACCCCCTTTAACAATACAGTGTTTCCTATGACTCAAGAAAGAGAAAATGAAACTACCAACACAAAATTCTTCACGCTTCATAATCCTCGCATGAATATCCAAGTCTTCAAGGTCACACCAATTTCTTCACTTTCAAAATCTTCAGGATAACCAAAGTCTTTAGTTGAAGACATACATTTTTAGGGTCGACTTTCATCATAAATATCAAACTCCTCATCGACTTATAGAGCATGTGTACACTCACAAACATATTAGTCCCTTAACCTATAAGTCTTCAATACACCAAAATCACTAAGGGGCACTAGATGCACTTATAATCTCCCCCTTTTTGGTGATTGATGACAAATAGGTTAAGTTTTCAACGGGGATAAATATATCAATTGAAAGTGCTCGATATTGAGGAATTTGATTGCAAGATATAGAAGAACTCTCCCTGAGGATGTGCATATGTGAGTAATTTGCTTTCAAAAAGCAATGCACATTGTAGAGATATATCATGGAGATCTCCCCCTATATCTTGTAATTCATACACGCATTTAACATATCGAATGAAGAATTTGAAGTAGATGATGAAATATGGCGACTGATGTAATTCAGCACGCGTGCATTAACATATATGAGGAAATAGCATGCAGAAAAACAGAGCAAAATTATCAGGTCGCCATCGGACTTAAGTTTACAACTCAATCCAACAAATACTTCAGAAGAGTGAGAGTTGTAACTTAGCAAAAAAAACGCCCATATATAGATCCACTTGAAGACTAACTCAAATTTCTCCCCCTCTGTCAGGAATGACCAAAAGGGACGAAAAGTGAGGACTAACGCCCTTGAAGAATTTCTTCATGATGTCGATGGAGGAGCGCCAGTGTTATTGGGGTCGTCTGTTGTAGTAGGGCCTGCTGCAGTGGCGTCCAAATCTTCAGCTTCGTCCATCTCGCGCCAAAGAATATGAGCTGACGACCATCGGAGAAACTTTGACCTTCTTCAATTTCTTCGAATGTGGCTGAGAGCAGTCAAAATCCTGTTGGAATTCCATCTTCTTGAGTTCATCATCTGTGTAGACATGTGAAAGAATAACCCAGGGTCGAAGACTTGATGTAGATAATAGTGATTCTTCTTCACAGTATTTTGAGTGACTGTCATGTTGTGAAGAATAGCACCAAACTGACACTTGACCCACTTGTGATTTCTGCCAACCTTCTAATGAAGACTTAGAAGTAGCTCACGATCAGTCATCACACGTGGAGCTGTTGCCTGAGGATTATGCTTTGAAGCATTCGCAACAGTATCATGTGTGGCAGAGTCATCATTAGAGGAGTAGGATGTTGCCTTTCGAAATTGTCCATCCAAAGGACGAGTGCCTTCATCAATAACTGCAACCTTGCCCTTCTCATCAGCTGAGGAAATAGTCCTTTTGAGGACTTCGATCAGGGGCAAATAGCTAAGATGATTTTGAAAATCAGCCTTGTAGTGAATTGAAGTCCGTGATCTGATGAATTTCATGACCAGGGAGCATAAGGCTTCAATTCAAATGGTGACAAAGCAACATTGGCCAAAGTCCTCATGAAGAAATCATGATAGTTGATTGGAATACCATGCATGATGTTAAACAGCAGATTCTTCATGATGCCAACAACCTCTTCTTCTTCAGAGTTGTGGCCCTTGATCGGCTTGAGAATTTTGGCCAAGATGCGATAGACAGTCCTTGGCACATACATCAATTCCTTAACGAGGAAATTTGTCCTTGGCGCTTGGCCAGCCTTCAAAGGCTTCATCAGCACTTGCATCAGATGATTTGATAGTTCAGGTTCCTCATAGAGTTTCAAGGCTCCTTTAGGGGCGGGCTGACTGGGACGGCATGAAGCAATTCAGAGGCTAGAGCTTGTGATGCATATTGTCAGTCATCCAGTCCAAAACCCATGAATTTACATCGTCAACATTGCCTGTCAGATGTAGAGTGGCATAGAACTGAAGAATTAGCTCTTCATTCCAATCGCCGATGTCGACACAAAAGTTGAGCAGCCCTGCATCTTGAAGAACATTGAGGACTGGAGTAAAGGATGGAAGTGACTCCATATCCACATGAGGAAGGTGCTCATGGTCAAACACTTTTTCCTTGTCAAACAGTAGCGAGGAATAAAAGTTCATCTGTGAAGCAGTCCCGAAGTGCTTGCAGCGAAGACGAGCAGCGTCATAAGGATTGAAATCTGAGAAGAAATGATGCTCAGTAAAGAAGTCATCAGCCTTGAACCTCAGCTTCTTGGAGTGAGGATTCTGTGGCTTGGGCTGAAGATTTATAGTTGAAGTCTTCATAGCCATTTCAATTGTAGCCTCTAGAACAATAGGCTGAGGATTCTCTGGATCAGTTTCTTCTGTAGTCTTCTTCTCAGTTTCATCAGCACTAGTGGATGGAATTTCTTCGCAGATGGAGGGAAGTGAAGCTTGATGTTCTTTAGAGCCCGTATGAATTCCTCTGTCTGAAGCGGGGACTGAGGAATTTGTTGCAGAGGAGTGAGTAGTGGTGAATTGGGGTGATGACTTTCCCAGAAGTCATCATTCATAATAGGAGTGGAACATCCAATATCCACGTCTTCATCATCTTCATCAACTTCCTCAACGCCTGCCTCTTCAGCTGTGAACTGAGGCATGGGTGATGATACCAATGGAGTCAAAATGGCATGGTCAGCTTCGATTTCCTCATCCAACTGCTATGTCGAAGTAGAAGAAGGATCATCCTCATCAAAGTCATTAGGAATTTCATAATTCTCACCAAAGGGAACAATCTCCTTTGATGGCAAGCTTGAAACAGGGACAACATCTATTGTATTTTCAAAAGAGCTCGTCAAAGTCTTCAGTTTCTTTGGTACTAAAGACTCTGAGGCGGTAGATGCTTTCCTCTTCTTCATAGTTGCTCGCTTCGCAGGCTTGGTTTTCTTCCCTTCTGATGCAGAAGGAAGGATAGGACTTGGGTTGGTGCAGGAGGAGCTATGAAATTTCGTGCAGTTTCTTCAAGCACAACTGATGCAGTTATCCTGACTTATTCAGATTCTTCAGGCGTAGTGACAGATGCTTCAGCTGGCCTGTCTTGTTCTTCAGGCGCAACACTAGTGGTCGCCCTGGCAGTTTCTTCAGAAGCTGGAATATCATTAGTAGCCCTGGTACTCTCAGTTTCTTCAGCAGCCTGATCTTCATCAGCGGTGCTTGCATGTTCTTCAGTGGGCTGAGAAGATGCTTCACCCCGAGGAACTTCTTGTTGCGCTTCAACAACAACATTGGGTTTGAGGCCTTTAGCCAGTTTGATGAATCTGACTTTGGTTTCTAGCCAATCAACTTTGTAGGCATCAAATTCGTCACTGAGAGCTTTGATTTCTGACTGTATAGTCACAAGTTCTTCAGTTGTCATTTTCAGCACATTCTTCTTTAAATAATGCTCCTTTCTGTACTGAGTTTTCTTCACTGATCTAGACTTCTCAAACTTCCATTTTTCTTCAGCAATGAAAGCAGTCAGCACGTGACTTTGGCCTGGTGTGAGGTTCATATTAGGAAGGGGTGTGTTGGGATATTTATGCAAAAAATCAATGTAGTCGAGGATCTTCTTTGGATCCAGCAAGAGCGGCACAGCACTGCCTTTGGCACTAGCAGCCCGGCTTTGTTGGTCTCTGATGATTTGAGATAGATCTTCATCATCAGCTTCGTCTTCAGACGACAGAACTTCAAAGGCAGCCTGCCTTTTGTAAGGACTTGGCCTTATGTTGTGTCCAGCAGTGACCTTTTTCTTCAGTAGTTGCGGCTATGCTGAGGAACTTGCTCAAGCTCCTGAAGCAATTGAAAAGCCTGTGGTCCGTTGGCACGTGGCAAGATGCACTGGTGTTGAGGACTTTGAAGGTGCAGCTGAGGGCTTTGCTTGAGCAGAATACCCTGAGGGTTTTGATGAGCTGGGCCGTGAGGGCATTGAGGAGCTGGGCCATGAGGGCATTGCAGAGGAAGATGGCTTTATTGCAGATTTCTTTTTCATAGCCTTCTTAGGCTGACTAGCAGAAGCTTCAGTAGAAGCAGCAACATAATCTTCATTGAATTTCTTCACTGCCTCCTTTGCTACTTTAGCCAATTTCCTTTGGCGCTTGGCCCATTCTTTAGGAAATTCCTCACCTCTTGTGATGCATGAGGGATCGGCTTCTTGGCCTCGTGCCAGTGGAGGTCTTGGGCATGGAGGATTTACTGTGAATTTGTTCATGTATTTGGGAGTTACATAGTGGTAATCCTTCCATTCTCGTGCCCATCTTCATTCAATCCGCAGAATGCGCACTTTGCACTAATTTTTATTCTCCTTGCCATGAGTGGCTGCTACCTCTTGAGCACTGCATTGGATTTCCCCGAAGAGGAGAGGATGATGCAGCAAAGTAGCGTAAGTATTTCCCTCAGTTTTTGAGAACCAAGGTATCAATCCAGTAGGAGACCACGCACAAGTCCCTCGTACCTACACAAAACAATAGCAACTCGCAACCAACGCGCTTAGGGGTTGTCAATCCCTTCACGGTCACTTACAAAAGTGAGATCTGATAGAGATGATAAATAATATTTTGGGTATTTTTGATAGATAGATGCAAAGTGAAAAGTAAAAGGCAAAGTAAAAACAAAGCAAGTAAATAAAGTGATAGAGATTGATATGATGAGAATAGACCCGGGAGCCATAGCTTTCACTAGTGGCTTCTCTCAAGAGCATAAGTATTCTACGGTGGGTGAACAAATTACTGTTGAGCAATTGACAGAATTGAGAATAGTTATGAGTATATCTAGGCAATGATCATGTATATAGACATCACGTCCAAGACAAGTAGCTCGAAACGATTCTGCATCTACTACTATTACTCCACTCATCGACCGCTATCCAACATGCATCTAGAGTATTAAGTAAAAACAGAGTAACGCCTTAAGCAAGATGACATGATCTAGAGGGATAAATTCATGCGATATGATAAAAAACCCATCTTGTTATCCTCGATGGCAACAATACAATACATGCCTTGCAACCCTTTCTGTCACTGGGTAAGGACACCGCAAGATTGAACCCAAAGCTAACCACTTCTCCCATTGCAAGAACTACCAATCTAGTTGGCCAAACCAAAAAGGATAATTCGAAGAGACTTGCAAAGATAACTCAATCATACATAAAAGAATTCAGATTAGAATCAAATATTTTCCATAGATAATACTGGATCAGAAACCCACAATTCATCGGTCTCAACAAACACACCGCAAAAAGAAGATTACATCAAATAGATCTCCACAAGAGAGGGGGAGAACATTGTATTGAGATCCAAAAAGAGAGAAGAAGCCATCTAGCTACTAGCTATGGACCCGAAGGTCTGAAGTAAACTACTCACACTTCATCGGAGGGGCTATGGTGTTGATGTAGAAGCCCTCCGTGGTGGATGCCCCCTCCGGTGGAGCTCCGGAACAGGCCCCAAGATGGGATCTCGTGGATACAGAAGGTTGCGGCGGTGGAATTAGGTTTTTGGCTCCTGTTCTGATCGTTTGGGGATATGTAGGTATATATAGGAGGAAGGAGTACGTCGGTGGAGCATCAGGGGGCCCATGAGGTAGGCGGGCGCGCCCAGGGGGCGCGCCCAGGGGGCGCGCCCAGGGGGCGCGCCCTCCACCCTCGTGACCGCCTCTGGCACTTCTTGGAGTAGGGTCCAAGTCTCCTGGATCACGTTCGGTTGGAAAATCACGTTCCCGAAGGTTTCATTCCGTTTGGACTCCATTTCTTCGAAACACTGAAATAGGCAAAAAACAGCAATTCTGGGCTGGGCCTCCGGTTAATAGGTTAGTCCCAAAAGTAATATAAAAGTGGAAAATAAAGCCCAATATAGTCCAAAACAGTAGGTAAAGTAGCATGGAGCAATCAAAAATTATAGATACGTTGGAGACGTATCAGTGGCCTCATCAGGAGTGCAATAATTTGCATAGATGTCTTCAGGGATTTTGAACGCTGTGTTTGTCTCAGGCCTCTTGCCTCCCTTCTAAGGACGCTTTTCCTCTGCCATTTTCTTCAGCTGAGGATTCTGAACAATAGATGTCTCTAAGGAAGTATGCAGTTTTCCTTCAAGGAACGCTGTAGATGAGTTAAATTGATGAGGACCTAGTGATTCAGCAGCAGACATGTGTACCTGTGAACAGAGTATAGGTGCAAAGAATTTGAAGAGTTCATATGCGTTCTCAGAATTTGTTTTTAAAAAGAATCAAGTTTGACGAATTTGACCAAGGAGTCTTGAATAATTTCACTAAGAGTTCTTGTCTTAGGTTCCAGAGTTGTATAGATCGGAAATCCACACAATTGAGGAATCTTGAAGAAAAGTACATCTTAAGGAGAAAGATCAAGAACAGATGCAACTGTGGTGTTTAAGAATGTGAGGGTTGAAGAATAAACACCCTTTTGAAGATTTTGTGTGAATCATCAGAATCAACAAGGGCAGTAAAAGCGAGTTTTATTTACCCTTGACGAAGAATGCGACGAATAGAGAGATGAACTGGAGAATCTCATCCGTTCAGATCTTCCACGCCCTAACTTGGCGGAGGAAGACAGCTACGGCGGTGGCGGAGGAGAAGATTTCCACGACCGACGCGAGTATGACGGCGACGAGGTCGAGGCAGCTAAGCTCTTCCTCACCGGCGACGATGGAGATTAGCGGCGGTGCTAGGTTAGAGAGCTCGAGCGAGAGAGGGAGAGGTCGAGCAGAGTAAATGAACTGAGGTGCAAGGGGAGGGTTATTTAAAAGGCAGTGAAAAACTGTTCATCCGAAGAATTTGGACGAACATGCCCCTCACCCTTGCCATCCTAGCGACATGTGTCACCCACGTACAGAGAGGTGGAGATCGTGTGAGATCATGGGTGAGTTGTTTAATACAGTCATGGGATGCAGAAGGATTTGAGTGGCAAAAGCAAAAAAAATAGATATGAAAATTTTAATGTTCCATTCGCAAATTCTTCAGCTATCAAGGACACAGTGAAGATTTTGAATGGGTTTCAAATAGAACGCACATGAAGAATTTGTGAACAGACTGGGTTGAGTTTAGCATAGAGGGGGAACGGGTCCGATCACATTCACTTAGGCAAAAAAGCAACTTGAAGAATTAGCTATAAGTGAATGTTGTAGAGGACATGAAAAACTCAAATACATATAGCGGGGAAGAACAGCGACGGACTGAGGAAATTGAAAAACTGAAGAAATCGCAGAAACCCTAATTGAATATTTTCAACTTTGGTTGGTGGTGTAACCCATCGTATAAGAATGATGATTTTCAGACACCGCGTACAATTGTCGTAGGGCTCTGAGAATCAAATTCTTCATTAATTTCTTCACACTTGGAGGGTTAGTCTTCAACTCTTCATTGATTAAAGAAAAACGTTACTTCGTCTGTTACACATCTAAGTCATCAAATTTGCATAAGTGTTAGGATGTGTGTCCTTTTCCTAGAAAATTTGAAGATTCTAAGATATTTAGCTCACACCGCAACTTGCTAAATCTTCAGTATTTGCATGGTCGATGGAGATGTCGCCCTTCAACACATGGTCACGAAGAAAATTATGACGAATCTGGATGTGCTCTGTCTTCGAGTGCTGAACTGGGTTGTGAACAATCTTGATGGCACTCTCATTGTCGCAGTACAGTGTCACATTCTTCACATTGATGCCATAGTCCTTGAGGGTTTGCTTCATCCATAGCAATTGAGCACAGCAAGATCCAGCACCAATGTACTCAGCTTCACCAGTAGAGAGTGATACGCAGTTCTACTTCTTCGAGGACCAACATACCAAGGATCGTCCGAGGAAATGACATGTGCCTGATGTTGACTTGCAATCCACCCGATCACCAGCATAGTCAGACTCGGAATATCCAATGAGATCAAAAGAAGAGCCCTTGGGATACCATAATCCAAGTGTTTGTGTGTGAGCTAGATATCAAAGAATATGCTTCAGAGCCTTATGATGTGATTCCTTCGGTGTAGCTTGAAATCGGTCACACATGCAAACACTAAGCATAATATCCGACCTAGATGCACATAGATACAATAAAGATCCAATCATGGAGCGGTATACCTTTTGATCAAAGTCTTTACCATTTTCGTCGGTGCATAGATGCCATTTGTGGGCATAGGGATTTTGACGCCTTTGCAATATTGCATGCCGAATTTCCTCAACACATCCTTGAGGTATTTCTCCTCGGATATGAATATGCCATTGTGTTGTTGACGAATTTGAAGACCTAAGAAGAATTTCAGCTCTCCCATCATGGACATTTGATATTCCTCACTCATCATATAGGCAAATTCATCACTGTAACATTGGTTAGTGCAGCCAAAGATAATATCATGAACGTATATTTGGCACACGAATAATTCATTATCATATGCTTTGGTGAAAAGAGTTGGGTCAAGTGAACCGGGTTTGAAGCCTTTCTTCATGAGGAATTCCTTCAATGTGTCATACCACGCCCGAGGTGCTTGCTTGAGGCCATAGAGGGCCTTGTTGAGTCTGTAGACGTGATATGGAAATTTTGGATCCTCAAAACCTGGTGGTTGGGCAACATATACTTCGTCCTCAAGCTTACCATTGAGGAATGCACTTTTCACATCCATTTGATGTAAGATGATATTATGATGGTTAGCATAAGCAAGCAATATGCCAATAGCTTCAAGTTTAACAACAGGTGCAAAAGTTTCATCAAAATCAATTCCTTTAACCTGTGTGTAGCCTTGAGCTACAAGACGAGCCTTATTCCTCACCACAAGGCCATTTTCATCTTGTTTGTTGCGGTAGATCCATTTGGTGTCGATGATGTTGTGCTTGCGTGGGTCTGGTCGCTTGACAAGCTCCCACACATTGTTGATCTTGAATTGATGCAATTCATCTTGTATAGCTTGAATCCACTCAGATTCCATGAATGCTACATCAACTTTGGTTGGCTCTATGATAGAGACAAACGCAAAATGCCCACAAAAGTTAGACAAATGTGAAGCTTTTGAGCGCGTGAGAGGACCTGGTGCATTGATGTCGTTGATGATTCACTCAATCTGCACTTCGTTTGCAACGCAAGGATGAGCAGGTTGACAATTTTGATTAGGCCCAGCAATTTCTTCAGGGCCATTTTCTTCAGTAGCAGCAGCATGATTTTCTTCACGATCCGGAATGACTTCTTCAGCAGATTCTTCGGTAGGGATGACATCCTCAGTACCCTTGAACTTGATGGATTCCTCAGGTGACACTTCATCTAGCATAGGAGGTAGGTGCTCTCTTTGCGAGCCATTTGTTTCATCAAACCGCACATCTACAGTTTCAACAACCTTGTGATGATAGGTGTTGAAGACTCTGTAGGTGTGTGAGTCCTTTCCGTAACCAAGCATCAAACTCTCATGTGCTTTGGTGCAAATTTAGAGTGGTGGTGAGGATATCTAATCCAGCATTTAGCACCGAAGACTTTGAAATAACTTACATTGGGTTTCTTGTTAGTGAGGAGTTCATATGAGGTCTTTTTGAAGAATTTGTGAAGATATACTCTGTTGATGATGTGGCATGCAGTATCAATAGCATCAGGCCAGAAATGCTATGGAGTCTTGTATTCACCAAGCATAGTGCGAGCCATCTCAATAAGAGTTCTGTTCTTGCGCTCCACGGTGTCATTCTGCTGAGGAGTATAGGGAGCAGATAACTCATGAGTAATACCAAGTATATCAAGATATTCCTCGAGAATGGTGTTCTTGAACTCGGTTCCATTATCACTCCTGATATGCTTGATCTTCACACCGAAGTTCGTAGATGCTCTTGAGGAAAATCGTTTGAAGACTTCCTGCACTTCATTTTTGTAAGTGATGATATGCACCCAGGTGTAACGAGAATAATCATCAACAATGACAAAGCCATATAATGATGCAGAACTAGTGAATGTAGCATAGTGAGTAGGGCCAAAGAGATCCATGTGAAGTAATTCGAAGGGACGAGAGGTGGTCATGATAGTCTTCGAGGGATGCTTGGCTCTGGTGATCTTTCCATCCTCACAAGCCCCACAAAGATGATCTTTGAGGAATTTGACACCCTTGATGCCAATGACATGCTTCTTCTTCGCGAGTGTATGCAAGTTCCTCATCCTAGCATGACCAAGTCGTCGATTCCATAACCAGCCTTCTGAAGCTTTTGCAAGTAGACATGTGGCAGGCTGTGGTCCTGCAGAGAAATCAACAATATATAAGTCTCCTGTCCTCAAGCCTTCGAAGACTTTGGAATTGCCAGATTCCATTAGCACAATGAAACAATATTTGCCAAAGACGACAACCATATCAAGATCACAAAGCATTGAGACAGACATGAGGATGAATCCTAAGGACTAGACAAGCATGACTTTGTCCATGTGTCTATCCTTTGAGATCGCAACCCTACCTAGATGCAATTCCTTGCTTTTGCCTTTGTCAGCGTAGGTGATATGCTTCAGATGAGATGGAGATAAAGCAGTGTCCATCAATAAGTTCCTATCACCGGTCATGTGATTTGTACATCCACTGTCGAGGACCCACTCAGTAGCTTTGGGTTGTTCATCCTGCACATGAATTAGTGCAACTTACGAACCCATATACTTCATCAGTGCAAAATATGATATCAATTTCATCAATAGTAACAAATATTGCAACATGGGGACGTGGGAAATGAGTAATTCATTTCTTCATGATTAGCTTGCGTCCATTTAAGAACATTCAGGTCTCCAGCAAATTCTTCAGATGATTAAGTTCATCTGGAGACCTGACCCTACATAAGAGATTAATTCTTTTTCTTGACCACCCACGTTTGAAGGGGTGGCAAAGAGTTCATCATTCTACGAGCTCCATAAGAAAAAGATGGCATTGAAGCCAGTGCACTTCGTTTCACACAATAGGGGTTAGGATAAGCATATGATTAAGCAGATAAATTCTTCGAGGACTTATGAACAAAATGGTTTGAAGAATAATGCACATATTCATAGCCTTTAGACTTTCCCTGCGAAACAGAAGTGTTAGCATGATGATGTTCATATGAGGATTTGGATCCACGTGAGGAATTTGATCCAGATGAAGAATTTCGTCCATAAGAGGACTTGGATCCATATGAAGATTTTGATCCATATGAAGAATTTGATCTAGGGTTCCTATTCTTCATAGGTGGTGTCCTGATGACATTCACCTGAAGATTTTCAAGGCACCTTTTGGGAACCCAGATTTTCTTCATAGGGGGACCATTCCTGCAGTTAGTTCCAACATATCGAGCAAATACTTCACCATTCTGATTCTTGAACAGTTTATAGTTGGAGTCAAATGACTCATCAAAGGAATATGAAGATTCACAAGTAAAGCCAGATAAAGTGTGTGGATCTATGGAAGGTCCATTCGCAGCAACCCATGAGGTTTTGGGGTACTGCTCAGGTTTCCAGTAGGTCCCATCAGCATTGAGTTTCCTCTCAAAGGCAATACCCTCTTTCCTAGGGTTCTTGTTCAAGATCTTCTTTTTTAGCACATCACAAAGAGTCTGATGCCCTTTGAGGCTTTTGTATATGCCTGTCACATACAATTCCTTCAACCCTGCATTATCGTTAGTGATACTTGTGGTATCCTCAGATGAGGAATTTGTGACCACAGAGACAATTGAAGAATTTGCAGCAATAGAAGCATTTGAACATTCAGGTGAAGAATTAGCATTTGAACATTTTTAGACATGGCGGAATAAATTCTTCCTGAGCAGAACCGATCTGTTGAGCAAGCAATGAATCATTTTCCTTCTGAAGATCTTCATAACTCACTTTTAACTTCTCAAGATCTTGCTTTCTCTAAAGAAATTCATAAGAAAGCTTCTCATGATCAAATAAGAGAGTGCTATGATGATTTTGAAGGTTGTCAAACCTAGACTGAAGTCTCTGAAGATTTTTAGTCAAGGTCTTAGTTTGACTCAATTCCTCACCCAACGGGTCATCGCTTTTGTCTAGAAGATTTTGAATCTTTTCCAAATCATTTTGTTGTTTAACTGTAATTTTAGCTAGTTTGGAATAGCTAGGTTTGAGATTGTCATTAGATTCATCCTCACTAGATTCAGAGGGGGAATGTTTCAGTACCTTGGCACCTTTTGCCATGAAGAAATAGGGGAGGTCATTTTCTTCAGTGTTGAAGATGGACTTGCTGACGTAAGCAGTAGCGAGGGCTATGCTCGCCACAACAGAGTCTGACTCCCCAGATCCCTCCTCGTCCACATTTTCCTTAGATTCAACTTTAGAGTCCATTTCCTTGCCAATAAATGCCCGTGCCTTCTTGGAACTGCTCTTCTTGTGAGATGAAGACTTTGAAGCTTTTGATGTTGAGGACTTTGAAGATTTCTTCTTCTTCTTTGAGTCATCAGAATCATCATCTTTGTACTTCTTCTTCTTTGATTCGTTTTCCCACAGAGGACAATCAGACATGTAGTGACCAGCTTTCTTGCATTTGTGGAAAGTTCTCTTTTTGTAGTCACGGGACGAGGAATCATCACTCCTTGAAGACTTTCCAAAGCGACCACGGCGAGAGAAATTATGGAATTTCTTCACGAGCATTGCTTGCTCCTGGCTCAATTCTTCAGGGTCACCAAGGATGCTACCAGAATCTTCACCTTCAGATTCAGAGACTGCCTTGGCCTTCAGCGCACGTGATCTTCCAAGGCTTGGTCCATATAGGTATCGCTTCTAAGCAAGCTGGAACTCATGTGTGTTTAGCCTCTCGAGGATATCAGTGGGATCTAGAGACTTGTAATCAACTCGCTCTTGAATCATCAGTGCAAGAGTATCAAATGAGGAATCAAGTGATCTCAGCAATTTCTTCACCACCTCGTGGTCGGTGATGTCAGTGGCACCAAGTGCTTGAAGCTCGTTTGAGATGTCAGCGAGACGATCGAATGTTTGCTGAACATTTTCGTTGTCGAGTCTTTTGAAGCGTTTGAAGAGATTGCAAGAACATCAACTCGGGAGTCACGTTGAGTAGAGACTCCTTCGTTGACTTTGGACAGCCTGTCCCAAATCAGCTTAGTAGTTTCCAAAGCACTCACCCTGCAATACTGTCCTTTGCTCGGATGACCACATATGATATTCTTCACTTGAGAATCGAGTTGCTTGAATCTCTTCACATCAGCAACATTCAGAAACGGAGTGACTGAGGGGACACCATTTTCCACAACATACCAGAGATCGTCATCAATTGCCTCAAGATGCATGCGCATCTTGTTCTTCCAGTAGGGCTAGTCTGTCCCATCAAAGGTAGGACACCCAGCCGAGACCTTGATCATTCCTGTAGTCGACATAACTAGAACTCCAGGTGGTTAAACCAAAATCACACAGAACAAGGGAGTACCTTGCTCTGATACCAATTAAAAGTGTGTTATATCGACTAGAGGGGGGGGTTAATAGGCGATTTTTACAAATTCATCATTGAGGAATTTCTAGGTGAAATTCCTAAGTAACGACACACTAGCAGTGGAATAAGTACTCGGGTATAAGCATAACAGAGGAACAACATAGTCATCATGATGAAATGAAAACAAGTACATAGTATGGATAGCATGAAAATAGGATAAGCAGGCTGAAGACAATGTGACTGAAGAAATTGGATTGAAGAAATAGAGCAAGTCTTCAGTCAAAATCTTCAAACAGTAATAATTAGGTTCATCAACACATGAATGAAGAAATGAAAGGGTTGTGGAAATAGAACCAGTTGGCTTGGTGAAGATGATACGTCTCCGTCGCATCTACTTTTCCAAACACTTTTGCCCTTGTTTTGGACTCTAACTTGCATGATTTGAATGGAACTAACTCGGACTGACGCTGTTTTCAGCAGAACTGCGATGGTGTTATTTTTTTGTGCAAAAATAAAAAATTTCAGAATGACCTGAAAATCCACGAAGCAACTTTTCAGAATTAATAAAAAATATTGGCGAAAGAATCAATGTCAACGGGCCCACACCCTGTCCACGAGGGTGGGGGCGCGCCCTGATGACCAACAAGTGTAGGGGATCTATCATAGTCCGTTCGATAAGTAAGAGTGTCGAACCCAACAAGGAGCGGAAGGAAATGATAAGCGGTTTTCAGTAAGGTTTTCTCTGCAAGCACTGAAATTGTAGGTAATAGATAGTTTTGTGATAAGATAAGTAGTAACGAGCAACAAGTAAATAAAGTAAGTAAAGTGCATCAAGGTGGCCCAATCCTTTATGTAGCAAAGGATAAGCCTGGACAATTTCTAATAATGATAAAGAGCTGCCGAGGACACATTGGGAATTATCGTCAAGCTAGTTTTCATCATGTTCATATGATTTGCGTTCGGTACTTTGATAATTTGATATGTGGGTGGACCAGTACTTGGGTACTGCTCTAACTTGGACAAGCATCCCACTTATGATTAACCCCTATTGCAAGCATCCGCAACTACAAAAAGGAGTATTAAGGTAAACCTAACCACAGCATTAAGCGTATGGATCCATATCAGCCCCTAACGAAGCAACGCACAAACTAGGGTTTAAGCTTCTGTCACTCTAGCAACCCATCATCTACTTATTACTTCCCCATGCCTTCCTCTAGGCCCAAATAATGGTGAAGTGTCATCTAGTTGACGTTCACATAACACCACTAGAGGAAAAGACAACATACATCTCATCAAAATATCGAACGGATACCAAATTCACATGACTACTAATAGCAAGACTTCACCCATGTCCTCAGGAACAAACATAACTACTCACAAAGCATATTCATGTTCATAATCAGAGGAGTAATAATATGCATAAAGGATCTGAACATCTGATCTTCCACTAAGTAAACCAATTAGCATCAACTAAAAGGAGTAATCAACACTACTAGCAACCCAGAGGTACCAATTTGTGGTTTTGATACAAGATTGGATACAAGAGATGAACTAGGGTTTTGAGAGGAGATGGTACTGGTGAAGATGTTGATGGAGATTGACCCCCTCCCGATGAGAGGATCGTTGGTGATGATTTCCCCCTCCCAGAGGGAAGTGTCCCCGGCAGAACAGCTCCGCCAGAGCCCTAGATTGATTCCGCCAAGGTTCCGCCTCGTGGTGGCGGAGTTTCGTCCCGTAAGCTTGTCCATGATTTTTTTTCCAGGGTAAAAGTGATGATATAGCAGAAGATGGACAGCGTAGGCCCACCAGGGGGACCAGGAGATAGGGTGCGTGCCCTATAGGGGGGGCGCGCCACCTATCTCCTGGACAGGGTGTGGGCACCCTGGCCTATTTCTTTTGCTCAGAAATTCTTATTAAATCTAAAAAGTTGTTTCGTGGAGTCTCAGGACTTTTGGAGCTGTGCAGAATAGGTTTCCAACATTTGCTCCTTTTCCAGCCAGAATTCTAGCTGTCAGCATTCCCCCTCTTCATGGTAAACCTTGTGAAATAAGAGAGAATAGCCATAAGTATTGAGATATAATGTGTAATAATAGCCCATAATGCAATAAATATTGATATAAAATCATGATGCAAAATGGACATATCATGCCCCCCTAGGGCGCGCCCCCTGCCTCGTGGGCCCCCTGGACCTCCACCGACCTCAACTCCAACTCCATATATTCACGTTCACGGAGAAAAAATCTGAGAGAAAGATTCATCATGTTTTACGATACGGAGCCGCCGCGAAGCCCTAAACCCTCTCGGGAGGGCTGGTCTGGAGTCTGTTCGGGGCTCCGGAGAGGGGGATTCATCGCTGTCGTCATCATCAACCATCCTCCATCACCAATTTCATGATGCTCACCGTCGTGCGTGAGTAATTCCATCATAGGCTTGCTGGACGGTGATGGGTTGGATGAGATTTACCATGTAATCAAGTTAGTTTTTGTTAGGGTTTGATCCCTAGTATCAACTATGTTCTGAGATTGATGTTGCTATGACTTTGCTATGCTTAATGCTTGTCACTAGGGCCCGAGTGCCATGATTTCAGATCTGAACCTATTATGTTTTCATGAATATATGTGAGTTCTTGATCCTATCTTGGAAGTCTATAGTCACCTATTATGTGTTATGATCCGCAACCCTGAAGTGACAATAATCGGGATACTTCTCGGTGATGACCGTAGTTTGAGGAGTTCATGTATTCACTAAGTGTTAATGCTTTGGTCCGGTACTCTATTTAAAGGAGGCCTTAATATCCCTTAGTTTCCATTAGGACCCCGCTGCCACGGGAGGGTAGGACAAAAGATGGCATGCAAGTTCTTTTCCATAAGCATGTATGACTGTATTCGGAATACATGCCTACATTACATTGATGAACTGCAGCTAGATCTGTGTCACCCTATGTTATAACTATTACATGAGGAATCGCATCCGACATAATTATCCATCACTGATCCAATGCCTATGAGATTTTCACATATTGTGCTTTGCTTAGTTACTTTACCGTTGCCATTGTTACAATTACTTAAAAACTGCTACTGTTACTTTTGTCACTATTACCGTTACTTCCATACTACTTTGCTACTAAATAATTTGCTGCAGATACTAAGTTATCTAGGTGTGGTTGAATTGACAACTCAACTGCTAATACTTGAGAATATTCTTTGGCTCCCCTTGTGTTGAATCAATAAATTTGGGTTGAATACTCTACCCTCGAAAACCGTTGTGATCCCCTATACTTGTGGGTTATCAAGACTATTTTTTGGCACCGTTGCCGGGGAGCATAGCTCTATTCTTTGAGTCACTTGGGATTTATATCTGCTGGTCACTATGAGGAACTTGAAAGACAAAAGAACTAAGATTTATCCCTCAACTATGAGGGGATGTAAGGAAATGCCATCTAGCTCTGCACTAGATTATCCTTCTGTTATGAGTAAGCTTGCGACACCTAAACCTGCTTCTGCTATTAATTCTGATATGTCGCATGTTATTGATGATGCCACTTCTACTATGCATGATACTTATGATGAAACTAGTTCTATGCCTGATACTACTGTGCCATTAGGTGAATTTCTTGATGAACAACTTGCTAGCGCTAGAGAGAATGAAATTCTTGAAACTGATATTATTGAAGATAGTGATGATGAAGGTTCTCCCCCTAAATATGAATTGCCTGTTGTTCCAAAGGGTTATGTTATGGATGAAGAAACTGCTAGAGATTTTTTTGCTTGCAATGATAGATCTGATCTTAAGAAGTTATTAGCTAAACTGAAACAGAAATCTCTGAATGCTAGAATGAAATATGACCCTACTTTTGCTACTTCACCTATCTTTGTTGCTGATAAGGATTATGATTTCTCTGTCGATCCTGAGATAATTACTTTGGTTGAATCTGATCCTTTCTATAGCTATGAATCTGAAACTGTTGTGGCACATCTTACTAAGTTGAATGATATAGCCACCTTGTTCACTAATGATGAGAAATCTTGCTACTACTATATTCTTAAGATATTTCCGTTCTCATTAAAGGGTGATGCTAAAACTTGGTTTAATTCTCATGATCCTGGTTGTGTGCGTAGTCCCGAGGATATGATTTATTACTCCTTTGCTAAATATTTCACTGCTCATAAGAAACAAGCTGCCTTGAGGGAAATATATAATTTTGTGCAAATTGAAGAAGAGAGTCTCCCACAAGCTTGGGGGAGGCTTCTCCGGTTACTTAATGCTTTGCCTGATCATCCTCTTAAGAAAAATGAAATACTTGATATCTTTTATAATGGACTAACCGATGCTTCCAAAGACCACTTGGATAGTTGTGCTGGTTGTGTTTTCAGGGAAAGAACAGTCGATCAAGCTGAATTTCTATTAAATAATATGTTGACTAATGAAAATAATTGGACACTCCCTGAGCCAATTCCTGAGCCAACTCCGAAGAAAAGGGGAGTTCTATTTCTCAGTCCTGAAGATATGCAAGAGGCAAAGAAATCTATGAAATAAAAATGTATTAAAGCTGAAGATGTTAAGAATTTACCTCCTATTGAAGAAATACATGGCCTTAATATACCACCTATTGAAGAAATACATGGTCTTGATAACCTGACACAGGTAGTAAAGGTAAATTCTTTCTATAGATATGATAAAGTTGAAATCCCGTCTACTAAGTTTGCTAGCCAATGCTTGGATGCATTTGATGACTTTATGGCTAGACAAGAAAACTTCAATGCTTATGTTGGTAGACAATTGAAAAGTAATGCTTACATGATTGGACATTTGAGTGATTATATGGCTAGAGTTAAAGGTGAACTTAAACTCATTAGCAAACATGCTTCTATGGTTAACACTCAAGCAGAACAAGTGCTTAAGGCTCAAAATGATTTGCTCGATGAATTAAATAATAAACATGACTTTGCTGTTAGAGTGGCTACTCGAACGGGTAAAATGACTCAGTAACCTTTGCATCCTGAAGGCCACCCTAAGAGAATTGAGCAAGATTCTCAGAGAAATAATGTAGATGCACCTAGTCCTTCTAAAAAGAAGAAAAAGAAAAATGATAGGACTTTGCATGCTTCTAGTGAACCTATTGTAGACACACCTGAGAATCCCAATGATATTTCTATTTATGATGCTGAAACACAATCTGGTGATGAACATGAACCTAGTGATAATGGTAATAATAATGTTCATGTTGATGCTCAACCTAGCAATAATAATGATGTAGAGATTGAACCTGCTGTTGATCTTGATAACCCACAATCAAAGAATCAATGTTATGATAAGAGAGACTTTGTTGCTAGAAAGCACGGTAAAGAAAGAGAACCATGGGTTCAGAAACCCATGCCTTTTCCTCCTAATCCATCAAAGAAAAAGGATGACGAGGATTTTGAAAGCTTTGCTGAAATGATTAGACCTGTCTTTTTGCGTATGCGTTTGACTGATATGCTTAAAGTGAATCCTTATGCAAAGTACATGAAAGATATCATTACAAATAAAAGAAAGATAACGGAAGCTGAAATTTCCACCTTGCTTGCTAATTATACTTTTAAAGGTGGGATACCAAAGAAACTTGGAGATCCAGGAGTACCAACTATACCATGCTCCATTAAAAGAAACTATGTTAAAACTGCTTTATGTGATGTTGGAGCCGGTGTTAGTGTTATATCTCTCTCTTTATATCGTAGACTTGAATTGAATAAGTTGACACCTACTGAAATATCTTTGCAAATGGCTGATAAATCAACTCCTATACCTGTCGGAATTTGTGAGGATGTGCCTGTTGTGGTTGCAAACGTTACTATCTTAACGGACTTTGTTATTCTTAATATTCCTGAGGACGATAGTATGTCGATTATCCTTGGTAGACCCTTTTTGAATACTGCAGGGGCTGTTATTGATTGCAACAAAGGCAATGTCACTTTTCATGTTAATGGTAATGAGCATACGGTACACTTTCCGAGGAAACAACCTCAAGTTCATAGCATCAATTCTATTGGAAAAATTCCATCAATTATTATTGGAGGTTTTGAATTTCCTCTTCCTACTGTCAAGAAGAAATATGATATTCTTATTATTCGGGATGTGCATATCTCCGTTGAGGTAACCTAGTGTTGTTCGAAATTTCTCCGGTTCCATGTTATTCGGAATGAGTTTATTAACAAGACTTGATCAACCTTGTTAGTGGATTCCTTTCGATGATCATGAGGATGAAGTTAGAAGGCACAACTTTTTGTATCCTCTTTTTACTTTCTATTATCTAGATTAAATAAATAAAAAATAGTATTTTTCTCTCTGTTTTGTGAATTATCCATGCAATAAAAAATACCCCGAAAATAAAAGTTCTCCAAATGCCCTGAAAATTCAATATGATTTTTTCTGGAATATTTGAGAATATCTAGCACTGAGAACACAGTAGGGGGAGCTGGCACCTGGCCATGAGGGTCAGGGGCGCGCCCTACCCCCTGGGTGCGCCCCCTGCCTTGTGGGCCCACGGTGACCCCCTCCACTTATTCCTGCACCCATGCACTTCTTCTTCCTCCCAAAAAAATCACTATCCAGCTCAAGCACGAGTTCTAGCTCATTTTGCTGCCATTTTCGATCTCCTTGCTCAAAGCTCCATTCACAAAACTGCTTTGGGGGATTGTTCTTTGGTGTGTGACTCCTCCAATGGTCCAATTAGTTTGTGTTCTAGTGATTTATTCATTGCAAATTTTTGCTGCCTAGGTGACCCTGTTCTTGAGCTTGCTTGTCAAATTTATGTGGTCCCAAGTAATTCTAATGCATGATATAGCCTCTAGGCACTTGTGGGAGTAGTTGCTATCAATATTGTTGAGTTTGGTTCACTTTTATTTTGAGTTACTAAAAATTTCAGAAATTTTTCAGAGGAAGAAATATGTCTAGGAAAATGTACCAAGGCGGTTCTTCAAGGAAGCAAGGACCCAGGCTCGCAATACGTGAGCAGGACGATGAACCACTGAGGGAAGCTTATGTGCGGCCTTGTGAATGGCCGTCGAAGGAGTTTATTGTCAAAGCAGGCATCAAGGATGAATTTGATGCATATGTGCGTAATGCTAACCTTGAGGAATTCATGCAAGATAAGTGCCCTCAATACTACCATTTAACTGATTCCTTTGTGAGAAGGTTTAAATTTACATCTTCGCATAATTCTCGCAATGTTTTATTTGATCTTTATGATAAATCTTATACCATGGACTTAGAAGATTTTACTACTGCTTGTAAACTCCCGCAGTGGGGCAGTGTTAATGAACCTCGTAAATCTGAATATAAAGACTTTCTTACTAGTATCATTGTGGGAGAATCCAGAGAAATAGCACAAGCTACCATAGGGAGCATTCATTTTCCTGTTATACATTACTTTGCTCTCTTCATAGGTAGATGCATTAACGGTAAAGATGAAGTTATCACATGTGTGTCCTGGATCTTTGTGTTCTCAAGAGTGTTGTATCAGGTGATAAACAATATAACTTGGGGGCAATTGTTGCACGTAGGTTGCATAATAATGGTTTAGATGGAGATTTGTTTGGAGGGATTTATGCGACCCGTGTGGCTAATTATCTTGGTATACCCATACATGAAAATGATAGGGAGTTACCTCCCTCTTATTTAGATTATAATGCCAAGGTTAATCATGATTTTCTTGAGAGGAATGAACAATTTCTCCAGTATCAACTAATCTTTGACAGACGTCGGGCTGTCCGTATTACTCTCCCTGCTCCTGCCTTCTTTGACTATCAGGCAAAAGGAAGATATGTTATCACCAGGGAGGAGGCGAACGAGTATGAGAGGACGATGGAGGCAGCTCGCTGCCAGGCTGCAGCTCGTGAGGCAATGGCTACTGCATCTCAGTACGACCCTAGTTACAACTTCGGATATCCGCCAGGTCATCCATGGGCATAGACCAACTTAGGCCAAAAGCCTAAGCTTGGGGGAGTACATATTTCTCACCGACATTACATTCATGTCCACACACTCATTCTAGTTGTTGGTGCTCATACTTTCTCATTGTACTATCCATGCTAGTTTATTTTCTTTTTCTAGCTTTCTTATTGTGCGTTTGATAAAACTTAAGAAAAACCAAAAAAATAGTTAGCTTACTTTCCATGCTTGCAGTAGTAATTAAAAGAAACCCAAACAGATTTCTTGTTCTTCTTTTGCTTGTTGGGAGCTTTCCCGTGTAAATAGTTTTATTCTTTTTTTCTTTTCTTTGGGAGAAGACCATAATGAAAATGTTGAGTGGCTCTTATATGCATAGTTGTTGATTTAACCAAGAACCCATATTACCTTGTCTTCTCCCTTGAATTGAACGCTTGCAGATTCCAGCTTAGTCCAATGCACGTGCACTATTATTATTATCCACACCGCTCGGTCGTGCAAGTGAAAGGCAATAATGACGATATATGATGGACTGATTGAGATGAGAGAAGCTGGTATGAACTCGACCTCTCTTGTTTTTGTAAATATGATTAGTTCATCATTCCTGATTCAGCCTATTATGAATAAACATGTTTGCAATGACAATTAGAGATTATAGTTGCTTATGCCATGCTTAATTAGCTAGGAGCTTATAATGGTTTACCTTGCGTGCCAACATGCTATTAAAATGGTTGTTATGTGGTATGATAGGGTGGTATCCTCCTTTGAATGATTCGAGTGACTTGACTTGGCACATGTTCACACATGTAGTTGAAACAAAATCTACATAGACTTCTTGATATTTATGTTCATGGTGGATTATATCCTACTCATGCTTGCACTCGGTGTTGATTAATTTTAATGCATGTTCATGGCTGTTGTCGTTCTCTAGTTGGTCGCTTCCCAGTCTCTTTCTAGCCTTCACCTGTACTAAGCGGGAATACTGCTTGTGCATCCAAACTCCATAAACCCCAAAGTTAGTCCATATGAGTCCACCATACCTTCCTATATGCGGTATCTACCTGCCGTTCCAAGTAAATTTGTATGTGCCAAACTCCAAACCTTCAAATGAAATTTTGTTTTGTATGCTCGAACAACTCATGTTTCAACTAGGGCTGTCTGTATCTTCCATGTTAGGCGGGTTATTCTCAAGAGGAGTGGACTCCGTTCCTCATTCACGAGAAAATGGCTGGTCACCGGGATGCCCAGTCCCATGCTTAAATCAAAAATAATTACAAACAAAACTCCCCCAGGATTGTTGTTAGTTGGAGGCACCAATTGTTTCGGGCAAGCCATGGATTGATGTTTGTTGGTGGTGGGGGAGTATAAACTTTACCATTCTGTTTGGAAACCGCCTATAATGTGTGTAGCATGGAAGATATCAAGATCTCTTAGTTGTTATGTTGACAATGAAAGTATACCGCTCAAAATGTTATTTATCTCTATTTCAAAATCGAGCTCTCGCACCTCTACAAATCCCCGCTTCCCTCTGCAAAGGGCCTATCTATTTACTTTTATGTTGAGTCATCACCCTCTTATTAAAAAGCACCCGCTGGAGAGCACCGCTGTCATTTGCATGCATTACTACTAGTTTATATTGGGTATGACTATGACTGGATCTCTTTTACCATGAATTACAATGTTTAGTCAGTCCTTGATCTTTAAAGGTGCTCTGCATTTATGTCTTGCGGTCTCAGAACGGGCTAGCGAGATACCATCTTGTTATATCATATTATGATTGTTTTCAAAAAGTGTTGTCATTCGAGTTTTATTATTATTGCTCGCTAGTTGATTATGCCATTGATATGAGTAAACGTGAGACCTAAGTGTTATTGTGAATATGGTTAGTTCATAATATTTGCTGAAAACTTGAATGCTTGCTTTACATATTTGCAACAACAAGAGCAAATAGAGTTTGTAAAAGTTTTTCTTTATCACTTTTAGTCTGTCAACTGAATTGCTTGAGGACAAGCAAAGGTTTAAGCTTGGGGGAGTTGATACGTCCCCGTCGTATCTACTTTTCCAAACACTTCTGCCCTTGTTTTGGACTCTAACTTGCATGATTTGAATGGAACTAACCCGGACTAATGCTATTTCAGCAGAACTGCCATGCTGTTATTTTTTGGTAGAAATAAAAGTTCTCGGAATGACCTGAAAATCCACGGAGCAACTTTTCAGAATTAATAAAAAATATTGGCGAAAGAATCAACATCAGGGGGCCCACACCCTGTCCACGAGGGTGGGGGCGCGCCCCCCTGCCTCGTGGGCCCCCTGGACCTCCACCGACCTTAACTCCAACTCCATATATTCACGCTCGCAGAGAAAAAATCAGAGAGAAAGATTCATCGCATTTTACGATATGGAGCCGCCGCCAAGCCCTAAACTCTCTCGGGAGGGCTAATCTGGAGTCCGTTCGGGGCTCCGGAGAGGGGGATTCGTCGCCGTCATCATCATCAACCATCCTCCGTCACCAATTTCATGATGCTCACTGTCGTGCGTGAGTAATTCCATCGAGGCTTGCTGGACGGTGATGGGTTGGATGAGATTTACCATGTAATCAAGTTAGTTTTTGTTAGGGTTTGATCCCTAGTATCCACTATGTTCTGAGATTGATGTTGCTATGACTTTGCTATGCTTAATGCTTGTCACTAGGGCCCGAGTGCCATGATTTCAGATCTGAACCTATTATGTTTTCATGAATATATGTGAGTTATTGATCCTATCTTGCAAGTCTATAGACACCTATTATGTGTTATGATCCGACAACCCCGAAGTGACAATAATTGGGATACTTCTCGGTGATGACCGTAGTTTGAGGAGTTCATGTATTCACTAAGTGTTAATGCTTTGGTCCAGTACTCTATTAAAAGGAGGCCTTAATATCTCTTAGTTTCCATTAGGACTCCGCTACCACGGGAGGGTAGGACAAAAGATGTCATGCAAGTTCTTTTCCATAAGCACGTATACTATATTCGGAATACATGCCTACATTACATTGATGAACTGTAGCTAGATCTGTGTCACCCTATGTTATAACTATTACATGAGGAATCGCATCCGACATAATTATCCATCACTGATCCAATGCCTACGAGCTTTTCACATATTGTGCTTTGCTTAGTTACTTTACCGTTGCCATTGTTACAATTACTACAAAACTACTACTATTACTTTTGCCACTTTTACCGTTACTTCCATACTACTTTGCTACTAAATACTTTGCTGCAGATACTAAGTTATCCAGGTGTGGTTGAATTTACAACTCAACTGCTAGTACTTGAGAATATTCTTTGGCTCCCCTTGTGTCGAATAAATAAATTTGGGTTGAATACTCTACCCTCCAGGTGTGGTTGTAGGGGGCGGCTATTTATAGCCTAAGGAGAGATCCGACATCATAATACATAAATTCCCTTCAATGATATGACCGTTAGGTGGATAGATATTTTGGGACAGCTGGTGCGTAGCACATCAACGGTCGGATATTTGAGGTTCGAATTCCTCAGGGCTATCATGTTCCTCACTGTGTAGGCAATCCGCACTGGCGAATTCCTAACTCCTTAGTCAGAACAAATTCCTCAGAGACGAGAAGATCTTTGTCTCTGTCACTAAAGAAATTGACTGAACTGATATGAGATTTCCAATGGCTTCACTCGAAAGGATTGGGTAGGTGTAGGATTTTGTGATGAGCATCACATGGAAATCAGTTTCCTTAGTATTACCTCGACCCCTTTTAACAATACCGTGTTTCCTATGACTCAAGAAAGAGAAAATGAAACTACCAAAACAAAAGTCTTCACGCTTCATAATCCTCGCATGAATATCCAAGTCTTCAAGGTCACACCAATTTCTTCACTTTCAAAATCTTCAGGAGAACCCAAGTCTTTAGCTGAAGACATACATTTTTAGGGGTCGACTTTCATCATAAATATGAAACTCCTCATCGACTTATAGAGCCTATGTACACTCACAAACATATTAGTCCCTTAACCTATAAGTATTAAATACACCAAAATCACTAAGGGGCACAAGATGCACTTACAAGTATGTTGGCGGAGTCACCCTCAAGAACACTCTAGTTCTTCTTCTTTGGGATCCATCTTAATCCTTGGAGTTGTAATCGTACTTGAAAACGTAGAGCTTCACATAGTCTTGGGAACCCACTTGACCATGGCCATAGGAGCTTCTCAAATAAGTCAATCTCTTCTTGAAGCTTGTCCTTGCCCTTTAGCTTGTAGTCTTTTGGAGAGAGATCATCTTAAGATTGTGTCCCCTCAAAAGAAATGGGATCATGATACGTCTCCATCGTGTCTACTTTTCCTAACGTTTTTCCTCTTGTTTTGGACTCTAATTTGCATGATTTGAATGAAACTAACCCGGACGGGCGCTGTTTTTAACAGAACTACCATGGTGTAGTTTTTGTGTAGAAATAAAAGTACTCGGAATGGAACGAAACTTTGCGAGGATTTTTTATATAACAAAAGAAAATATCTGGAGCCAAGAACCACCGGAGGGGGCACCTGGGTAGGCACAACCAACCAGGTGCGCCAGGTGGGTTGTCCCCACCTGGTGGCCCCGATGACCCTGAAACCGACGCTATAAAATCACGTACTTCTAGGAAAAATCGAGGAGAAAGAATTATTGCATTTCATGAGACAGAGCCGCCACCGTCTCCTGTTCTTCATTGGGAGGCTAGATCTGGAGTCCGTTTGGGGCTCCCGAGAGGGGGATCTTCGATCTTCGTCATCACCAACACATCTCCAACGCCAACTCCATGGATCCCCACCGGGAGTGAGTAATTCCTTCGTAGGCTCACTGGTCGGTGAGGTGTTGGATGAGATTCATCATGTAATCGAGTTAGTTTTGTTAGGGCATGATCCCTAGTATCCACAATGTTCTGAGATTGATGTTGATATGACTTTGCCATGCTTAAAGCTTGTCACTTTGGGCCTGGGTGCCATGATTTTAGATCTGAACCATTTATGTTATCACCATTATATCCATGTTCTAGATCCGATCTTGCAAGTTATAGTCACCTACTACGTGTTATGATCGGCAACCCCGGAGTGACAATAGTCGGGACCACTCCCGGTGATGATCATAGTTTGAGGAGTTCATGTATTCACCTTGTGTTAATGCTTTGTTATGGTTCTCTATTAAAAGGAGGCCTTAATATCCCTTAGTTTCCAATAGGATCCCGCTGCCACGGGAGGGTAGGACAAAAGATGTCATGCAAGTTCATTCCATAAGCATGTATGACTATTTATGGAATACATGCCTACATTATATTTATGAACTGGAGCTAGTGCCGTATCGCCCTAGGTTAATACTGTCTCATGATGAATATCATCCAACGAGTCACTGATCCAATACCTACGAATTTACCTTATATTGTTCTTGATAAGTTACTACTGCTATTGTTACTGCTACAAAACCACTGCTATCACTGTTACCGTTACCATTGCTGCTGCTAGTATTATTAAAACTATCATATTACTTTGCTACTGATCACTTTGCTGCAGATAACTAATCTCCAGGTGTGGTTGAATTGATAACTCAGCTGCTAATACTTGCAAATATTCTTTGGCCCCCCTTGTGTCGAATCTATAAATTTGGGTTGAATACTCTACCCTCAAAAACTGTTGCGATCCCATATACTTGTGGGTTATCAAGACCTTTTTCTGGCACCGTTGCCGGGTAGCATAGCTATATTTGTTGAGTCACTTGGGACTATTATCATATTATCACTATGAATAATCTAAAGGATGCTAAGACTAAGATTTTTCCCTCTAAGACGAGGGGAGGTAAGGAACTGCCATCCAGCTCCGCATTAGATTCACCTTTTGTTATAAGTAAACTTGCAACACCACCACGTGCTATTAATTCTGATATGTCGCAAGTTATTGATGATGCTACTACTGCTATGAATGCTACTCTTGATGATGCTAGCACCTTGCTTGATGATGATGTGCCACTAGGTGAATTTCTTGATGAACAAATTGCTAGAGTAAGACAACATGATATTGTTGAATCTGATGATGAACTTGAAACTAAAAATCTTTAAACACCTACTAGAACTAGTCCTCCTAGATATGAATTGCCAAAGGTACCAGAAGGTTATACTATGAGTGAGGAGGCAACTAGAGATATTCTTGCTTGTAAGGATAGAGATGATCTAGAAAAATTATTATGCAAGTACAAAGAAAGATCTCTGAATTCTGAAATGAAATGTGATCCTGAGTTTGCTACTTCACCTATCTTTATTGATGATAAGGATTATGAATTCTCTGTCAACCCAGAGTTAATTATTTTGGTTGAATCTGATCCTTTCCATGGTTATGAAACTAAAACTATTGTGGACTCCGTCGTATCTACTTTTCCTAACGCTTTTCCTCTTGTTTTGGACTCTAATTTGCATGATTTGAATGAAACCAACCCGGCCTAACACTGTTTTCAGCAGAACTACCATGGTGTTCTTTTTGTGCAGAAATAAAAGTTCTCGGAATGGAACAAAACTTTGCGAGGATTTTTCATACAATAAAAGAAAATATCTGGAGCCAAGAACCACCGGAGGGGGGCACCTAGGTGGGCACAACCCACCAGGGCAGTGGGTTGTCCCCACATAGTGGCCCCGATGACCCTGAAACCGATGCTATAAAATCACATATTTCCATAAAAAATCAAGGAGAAAGAACTATCATGTTTCACGAGACGGGTCCGCCGTCGTCTCCTGTTCTTCATCGGGAGGCCAGATCTGGAGTCCGTTTGGGGCTCCGAAGAGGGGGATCTTCGATCTTCATCATCGCCAACACATCTCCATCGCCAATTCCATGATGCTCCCCACCGGGAGTGAGTAATTCCTTCGTAGGCTCGCTGGTCGGTGAGGAGTTGGATGAGATTCATCATGTAATCGAGTTAGTTTTGTTAGGGCCTAATCCCTAGTATCCACAATGTTCTGAGATTGATGTTGCTATGACTTTGCCATGCTTAATGGTTGTCACTTTGGGCCCGGGTGCCATGATTTAAGATCTGAATCGTTTATGTTATCACCCTTATATCCATGTTCTAGATCTGATCTTGCAAGTTATAGTCACCTACTACGTGTTATGATCAGGCAATCCTAGAGTGACAATGTCGGGACCACTCCTGATGATGACCGTAGTTTGAGGAGTTCATGTATTCACCGTGTGTTAATGCTTTGTTCCGGTTCTCTATTAAAAGGAGGCCTTAATATCCCTTAGTTTCCAATAGGACCCTGCTGCCACGGGAAGGTAGGACAAAAGATGTCATACAAGTTCTTTCCATTAGCATGTATGACTATTTACGTAATACATGCCTACATTATATTTATGAACTAGAGCTAATGTCGTATCACCCTAGGTTATGACTGTCTCATGATGAATATCATCCAACGAGTCACCGATCCAATGCCTACAAATTTACCTTACATTGTTCTTGCTAAGTTACTACTGTTGCTACTACTATTGTTACTGCTACAAAATGACTGCTATCACTATTACCGTTACCATTGTTGTTGCTACTATTATCAAAAATATCATATTACTTTGCTACTGATCACTTTGCTGTAGATAACTAATCTCCAGGTGTGGTTAAATTTACAAATCAGCTGCTAATACTTGCAAATATTCTTTGGCTCCCCTTGTGTCGAATCTATAAATTTGGGTTGAATACTCTACCCTCGAAAACTGTTGTGATCCCATACACTTGTGGGTTATCATATCAAACTTCTCTTGTCGAGGAACAAATTTCGTCTTGGGGTATTGATCTTTGAGGGAGTCCTAGATTATGGGGTCCTCAGGGAGCCGTCTTATGCTACATGGGCAATACTAATGGGCCGTGAAGATACAAGACGGAAGGCTCTCCCTCGTATCTGGATGGGACTCTCCTTTGCGTGGATGGAAAGCTTAGCATTCAGATAATGTATCTTAATTTCTCTGTAAACCGACTCTGTACAACCCTAGGCCCCTCAGGTGTCTATATAAACCGGAGGGGTTACTCCATAGAGGCAATCATAATCATACAGGCTAGACATCTAGGGTTTAGCCATTACGATCTCGAGGTAGATCAACTCTTGTAACCCCTTTACTCATCAAAGTCAATCAAGCAGGAAGAAGGGTATTACCTCCATTAAGAGGGCCCAAACCTGGGTAAACATCGTGTCCCCTGCCTCCTGTTACCTTCGATCCTTAGATGCACAGTTTGGGACCCCTACCCGAGATCTGCCGGTTTTGACACCGACATTGGTGCTTTTATTAAGAGTTCCAGTATGCCGTCGCTAGAAGGCTCGATGGCTCCATCGATCATCCACAACAATACCGCCTTGAGGGAGACTTTTCTCACCGGCCAAATTTTCGTATTCGGCGGCTTCGCACTGCGCGCCAACTCGATTGGCCATCTGGAGCAGATCGACAGCTACGCCCCTGGTCATCAGATCAGTTTTGGAAATCTGAACTATGTCGCTGATATCTGAGGAGACTTGATCTTCCAAGGGTTCGCAGCCCCAACCACCGCTCTAGCCTTAGATCCGGAGCGCATCACTAGGTCCGTAGACGGGAGTTTAGAGCACGCCGGACCCTCTGCAGTTGTAGAGCTTGACACCTGAGAACCGGAGGGGATCGCTCCATCGGCAGGCCCGGAGCTACGCCAGGCTCCCTCTGTCTTCATGAAGTCGGACTCGCCTCCAGACACTAGCTCCGAACTCTCGAGGTTTGTGTCATGTGAGCTCAGCCAGGGAACTTCTGTCCCGCCCAACTCCATGGACTCTAGCTTCCCCATCCAAACCTCGCTCTTAAACGAGGCCCTGGACCTAATGCGATCTCTCGCCATTGCAGAAAAATCACTACCGAACTATGCCCAGTCCACACTAGGGGCTGAGAGCAGGGAATTTTATGTCCCACCCACCACCCACTTCATAGCCACTGTCGAGGACTTAATCTACATGCTCGACTACGCTTCTGAAGACATCGACGGTATGGACGATGATGCCGGAGATGAACAAAGCCAGGACCCGCCGTTCACTGGACGCTGGACGGCCACTTTCACATATGACGTGTACATGGTGGACACACCCAAAGAGGATGACGGTGATGGTGGGAAGCATCCAGTCGAGGACAAGCCTTCAGAGGCACCTCCAAAGCGTCGACGTCAGCGGCGTCGCTCGAAATCGCGTCGCAAAAAAGACAGCAATACCGGCATTGGCAACAATAATACTCCGGAGAACGCCGAAGAACAAGAAGCCCCTATCGAACCAACATCTGAACAAGACGATTGGGAGGATGGACAAGTTAACCCCGACGATCCCATCAGGAACGAGGGCTCGGGGGATAGTAACTACTTACCGATCTCCGCAGAGGATGAGAGCCTCGGTGACGAGGATTTCATCATGCCAGAGTAACCCCTCAAACAAGAGCACTTTAAGTGCCGGCTAATAGCCACTGCAAGAAGCCTAAAAAAGAAGAAGTAGCAGCTCAAGCTGATCAGGACTTACTCAATGATAGATGGACTACTGTCCTGGCAGCCAAGGAATACGTCCTCGAACGCCCAACTAAGAGTTACCTGAAGCGCAAGCTGCTATCCCAATTTGACGATGAGGCCCCGGAGCCCATACCACCAACACGTAACGCTGCTGACGGACCTGACAGACCACCATGTAGCCTGGACAGAGCGGCAACTCAAGCCGAACACCAGCCCGCACCACCCCGCCGTAGAGGCAGAGATACAGCGGCTGCAGGATACACTTATGATCTACGACAGGACCTGGACAATAGAGCCGGTCAGACCAGATCAATCTACGGATCAAGGGGGCATGTCCCAGCGCGAGAACACAACCATCAGGCCTGGCGCGACAAGCACAACCTCACCCGGGCCGAAAACCGCATATGGACCTCATCCGAATTGCATCGTGACGTTGCTCAATACAGAGGCTCCGCACACCCCCTATGCTTCACCGATGAGTAATGGAGCACCAGTTCCTAGAAGGTTTTAAACCCATGAACATTGAAGCATACGATGGCACAACAGATCCCGCAGTATGGATTGAAGACTTTCTTCTCCACATTCACATGGCTCACGGTGACGATTTACATGCCATCAAATACCTACCCCTAAAACTTAAGGGACCAGCTCGGCACTGGTTAAACAGCCTCCCAGCAAACTCTACTAGAAGCTGGGAAGACTTGGAAGATGCCTTTAGAGACAACTTCCAAGGCACTTATATCCGGCCTTCGGATGCCGATGACCTCAGTCACATAGTCCAGCAGCCTGGATAGTCAGCTAGCAAATTCTGGACCAGGTTCCTAGTTAAAAAGAATCAAATTGTCGACTGTCCAGACGCTGAAGCCTTAGAAGCTTTTAAACACAACATCCGCGATGAATGCCTCGCCAGACACCTCGGGCAAGAGAAGCCGAAGTCCATGGCAGCCCTCACAGCACTCATGACCCGTTTTTGCGCGGGCGAAGATAGCTGGCTAGCCCGTAGCAGCAATAGTACCAGCGACCCTAGCACTTCTAAAGCCATAAACATCAACGGAAGGCCCCGACGCAACAAGAACAAGTGTCCGAGTAACAATGACAATGCCGAAGACACATGCGGTCAACGTCGGCTTCATTGGCTCCATATCCAGTCAGCGGAAGAAGCCATTCAAAAGAAATAAAGACGGTTCATCTAGCCTGGACCGAATACTCGATAGACCTTGCCAGATTCCGACACCCTGACAAGCCTGCTAACCATACTAACAGAAGTTGTTGGGTCTTTAAATAGGCCGGTAAGTTAAACACCGAGCATAAGGGGAAAGGGTCGCCCAGCAAGGACGACGATGAGGAGCCTCGCCCACCGAACATAGGGGACAGAAGAAATTTCCCCCCGAGGTCAAAATGGTGAACATGATATACGTTACTCACATCCCCAAGAGGAAGCACAAGCACGCTTTAAGGGACGTCTATGCGATAGAGCCAGTCGCCCCAAAATTCAATCCATGGTCAGCATGTCTGATCACTTTTGATCCCAGAGACCATCCGACCAGTATCCGTCATGGAGGTTCTGTCGCGTTGGTCCTCGACCCAATTATTGATGGATTCCACCTCACAAGAGTCCTCATGGACGGCGGCAGTAGTCTTAACCTTCTCTATCAGGACAGGATCCGCAAAATGGGTATTGACTCCTCAAGAATCAAGCCCACCAAAACTACCTTTAAAGGAGTAATACCCGGTGTAGAGGCCCGCTGCACGGGCTCCATCACATTGGAAGTCGTCTTCGGTTTGCCAGACAACTTTCAAAGCGAAGACTTGATCTTCAACATCGTCCCTTTCCGCAGTGGCTATCATGCACTGCTCGGATGAATCGCGTTCACTCGCTTCAATGCGGTCCCGCACTATGCCTATCTAAAACTTAGTATGCCAGGACCGCGCGATGTTATAATAGTCAGTGGAAACATGGGGCGCTCCCTCCGTGCCTAGGAACACACCACGACCCTCGCAGCAGAAGTACAGGGTGGTCTTATCAAGCCAAACCCTACATCAGCCGTCAAGCCCCCGGACACTGTCAAACAAGTCTGGACTACCCCGCAGAACGACAATCCAGCTCATCAGGAGCTCGATTAGCAATTTGGCCTCCGTCTTAGCTCCAACCAAATCGCGGCATATGTACCGCGCGTACATAACTACGCACTAAAAATACCATGGGCAAGGATGGAGGCATATCAAAGATAAAGTCCACAATACGGCTCGACCCTACCTGGACCCTCATATCCTCTTTTTCCTTATTTTTGTTTTTTCAGGTTCCTTACAACCCACATCACCTTTTGATGGTGCCAAGGGCCCTTTTTCCAGGCCCCTTATGAAAACCCGATCATTGATCCTCTCAAAGGATCACACACCAAGGCAAAATGCAGTGCAGATGTACGACAGAGTATCTAAAGGATCTTCAAAGATCACCTCTTCCTTTTTAGTACCTGTACACAACTTTCTTTTGTGCTCGGCATGTAAAATAGCCTCGATGCTTATAGTATTATCTGTACAAATACGTTTTGACGTATCAACCAGACTATAATGGAAACAGTTGTTTCGCCCAACCTATTCGGTACTGGCTTATTTCTAATCTGTATTCCCTCTTTTTCTTTCATCCGATTGTCATGTACACCTCGGCATGACTTAAATCGCCAGGGGCTCCATTCAGCCACGTACATTTCTGAAAAATAAAATAAGTCCGAACACTTTTATAGTACAATTCGGCGTCCCGAATATAGCAATATATGCATCGGCTCCGAATCATGTCTTGGGTCAATAGTTGTGTTGCCCGGCTCCTATGGTTACTGCCTTACGTTCCATTTGTTCGACTAAGGTAGTAAAGGTAGAACTACTGCGATTGTGTTTCTGGTTCATTTGGATAAATGCCTTAGTAGAGAAAGTCGAAAACTGACTGTCATGATGCAGCGAGAGCTGGTCAGCTATTCGGTGACTAAGTACAAATCTCTTGCGATTTTTTCCGTCTCACACGAAGGACTGGTCTTCGCCTGGTCAGGCATCGACAGCACCCAAGTTCGGATAACCGAACAAAACCAGGGGCTACGCCTACAATCTTATTGCCAAACTCCTATGGCTAAGTGATAGTGATAAAGCCACATAGTCTGGTTGCCTGGTTCGCCGCACTAACACCTCCTTCAAGGACCAAGTCATTGGGTTAAGTGTGTTCATGTGCTGTTCCAAAAAACCCCGTACTACCTACGTGGGGCCTGAAGCCGACGACTGGCCAACTCTCAGATACAGTAAACGGCCGCAAAGGAGGGAAATAATTTAAGACGAAACAAGCAAAATATTATACAAAAGCCTTGTTTTCATAATACAAAGTTCGGGAAGTACAGATACATTCATTCAAAAATGATGTCCTTCAAACACTGGCCCTATACAATGGGGGATCCTTCAAGGACTTCGTCAAAATACCGCTCCGGCGTGCGGTGCTCTATGCCTGCGGGCGGTCCCTCGGTTGCAAGCTTGGTGGCACTCATCTTCGCCCACTGCACCTTGACATGGGCGAATGCCATCCAGGCACCTTCGATACAGACTGACCACTTTATAGCGTCAAGCCGAGGACAGACATTGACTAGACATTTCACGAGCCCGAAGTAACTGCTGGGTATGGGCTCGACTGGCCAGAGACGGACTATAATGTCCTTCATAGCCAATTCAGCCACCCTGTGCAGTTCGGTCAGCTGCTTCAGCTGATCACTGAGGGGCACTGGATGCTCTGGCACAAGGTACTGCGACCAGAACAGCTTCTTCGTTGAGCTCTCCTCTTCGGCTCAAAAGAACTCCACAGCATCAGCAATACTCCGGGGTAGATCCGCAAATCCTCCTTGAGAACACCAAATGCGGGTCAGTAAGGTGTACTTTCTCCTTACAAATTTGCTCTGCATATTAAAGTCCTTACCCGCCATGATCTTCTTTGCCTCTCGGATCTCCCAATAGGCGCCTTGGGCTTCAACCTGGGCCTCCTTCGCACTTTGGAGCGTTGTAGCAAGTTCGGAGTCTCGATCCGACACCTTGTGCTCCAAGGACTCACATTTGCTTATAGCATCCTTGAGCTCTTGTTGGACTTCATCCAACCTTGCTTCATGTTTTAGGCGGGCAGCTCGTTCCTCTTCCGTCTCCTTCTTGGCTTCGGCCAGCGCGCTCTTGAGGGTCTCAACCTCAAACGCGTCAACTTTGAGCATAATCATAAAATTCATTTAGATAAAAATTCAGAACTCATATCATTTCAGATATGTTCCGGTATCACTTACCTTGCTTCTCCTCCAACTTCCGCTTTAGTTCGGACACTTCGGCGACATGGGAGGTTGCCGCTAGCATCGAAGCCTGTTTATCAAAATAGGCATATATGTTATCTCCTGCAAAGAATTATTCGATCCTCTGTTCGGCCTTTCTTCACGAACGCCGAACAGAGTGTCAGGGGCTACTATCTATACACAGGCATTCCTTTTACAAATAGCCAAAGAATGTATACTATATCACATACCTCAAAGTTTGTTAGAAGGCTGGTATAGGCTTCATTCAATCCATTTTTAGTGGACCGAACCTTTTCAACCACCGTATCCATAAGGGTACGATGTTCCTCCACAATGGAAGCACTCTGAAGCGCTTCCACCAGAGTGTCTGGTGCCTTTGGATTGATAGAGGTCGCCGGTGGAGATGGCGCGCCCCCTTCTTTTGAAGGAGGCTGCTCGCTCGATTCCGGAGCCGTATGGATCTCCGGAATAATATTCGGTTGGGGGCCGAATTGGGCATGGCCCCCGTCGCCGGTCTCCATGGGGGTCGGTTCCCCCCTCTTTTCGCCAACAGAGGTGTTACCCTCCGTGACCACCTTCACAGCCTCCCGCACCTCCCCGTGACCTGGAGAGGTTCTTCAGGACAACACTTCGGTGTTGTCCGTAGCGGTGGGTGGAGAGGCCTGTGGAGGCGACTCGCTCTCCATCATGTTTGGCCCCAGCGAATTCCCAGATGACAATGATCGCTGGGGGAGATCGTGAGCCGGACTACAACACGTAATTCATTATGTTAGAACCACAAGGCATAAAACAGGATATATGTACAGTGTCTTTGGATACTTACAATCCGGCCAAGGGCTTCGGCCTGGTGTGCCGCTCGGGGATGGCGTCGACATCCGTTTCGGAATCATCCGAAAGCAAGAGTTTCCCCTTCTTGGACGCATCCGCCTCTAGATCCACGGAATCCGCCCTTTTCTTCTTTCCCCCCTTAAGGGGAGAGTTGCTCTCTTCCTCCTCTTCATCTTTGTCAAGAGAGGATTGAGTCTCGGTGTCTTCGGACACAACGTCTGAAGCGCCTTTACTGCGAAGGCCACCTCTAGCCTCCTTACTCTTCTTCTTAGCCTTCTTTTCTGGCGCCTGATACGGTGCCGGAACCAGCATCATCATCGACAGAGGAATGGCTGAGTCTTCAGGTAGTGGAGTCGGACATTGGTTCCGCTCCGCCTTCTTTGTCCATCCCTGTGGGAAGAATGAAAAGCTCAATATACTCCTTGACTTCACAAATTAATGTCATCAGAAAACTTACGGGAGTGGCCGGATGAGTGCAGTCCAGGCCGAGGTCTTCGGTCGTTTTCGGCCACGACTTCTAGGCCTTGAAAAGCAACTTCCGTATGTCTTCGTGCGTCATGCCGAAGAACCACTGCAGGGTTCGAGGACTGGCCGGATCAAACTCTCACATATAGAGAGTCTGGCTTTGGTAGGGGAGAATCCGGCGAAAGAGCATCACCTGGATCACACTGGCAAGACTGGTGTTCTTGTTTATCATACCCTTGACGCGATTCTGCAGTGCCATCACCTTGTTGGACGTTGCCCAATCCAGGCCCTTGTTGAGCCATGATGTAAGCCGCATTGGGGACCCGGAATTAAACTCGGGAGCGGCGTCCCATGTGGCGTCACGGGGTTCTGTGATATAGAACCACCCCTGCTGCCATCCCTTGACGGTCTCCACGAAGGTCCCTTTAGGCCAGGTGACATTGGGAAGCTTGCTCACCATGGCGCCGCCACACTACGCATGTTGATCATCAACCACCTTCGGCTTCACATTAAAGACCTTGAGCCATAGGCCGAAGTGGGGTGGGGGATGCGGAGGAATGCCTCGCACACGGCGATAAACGCCAAAATGTTGAGGAAGGAATTTGGGGCTAGATCATGGAAATCTAGCCCGTAATAAAACATGAGCCCACGGGCGAAAGCATGGAGGGGAAACTCTAGTCTGTGAAGGAAAAGGGGGATGAACACTACCCTCTCATTAGGATCTGGGGTGGGAATGATCTGCTTCTTGGAAGGAAGCCGGTGGGCAATGTCCGTGGCCAAGTACCCAGCTTCCCGGAGTTCCTCGACGTTCTCCTCTCTAACAGAGGAAGCCATCCACTTGCCCTGCGCTCCAGATCCGGACATGGCTAGAGTGTTTGGTGGTGATGGAAAAGATTGAAACTAGGGCACTAGAGCTCGACGGCAGATGGGCTGAGGAGGAAGAAGGCGTGGGGTAAAAAGACGGATCCTTATCTTCTTGTAAAGGCAGTGTATATCAAGCGTCCCCTCATAAGCCTTAAATCTCACCTATTCCCAAGCGGACGTGTGAACGACACGGTTGGATTACCCAAACCCGTAATGATGAGAATCCCGTGATAAGGGGACACGATCTCTGCTTTGACAGGACGTGTCAATGGCCATGCCTCGAAACACGAAGCAGGGGCTGTAAAATGGTTCAGAATAATAACAAGGCAAGGACATAACGCGGATACGTCTCCAACGTATCTATAATTTTTGATTGTTCCATGCTATTATATTATCCATCTAGGATGTTTTATATGCATTTCTATGCTATTTTATATGATTTTTGGGACTAACCTATTAACCTAGAGCCCAGTGCCATTTTCTATTTTTTCCTTGTTTTTGAGTTTTTCAGAAAAGGAATACCAAACGGAGTCCAATTAACGTGCCAATTTTTGATGATTTTTTATGGACCAAAAGAAGCCCCCGAAGTAAAAGAGTTCGGACAGAAGAGTCTCGGGTTGTTTACGAGGATGGAGGGCGCGCCCTACCCCCCTGGGCGCGCCCCCCTATCTCGTGGACGACTCGGAGACCCCCATGACGTGAGACCGACGCCAAATATTCCTATAAATACAGAAACCCCCGAAACATAACCTAGATTGGGAGTTCTACCACCGCAAGCCTCTGCAGCCACCAAAAACCAATCGGGACCCTGTTCCGACACCCTGCCGGAAGGGGGATCCCTCACCGGTGGCCATCTTCATCATCCCGGCGCACTCCATGACGATGAGGGAGTAGTTCACCCTCGGGGCTGAGGTATGTACCAGTAGCTATGTGTTTGATCTCTCTCTCTCTCTCTCTCTCTCGTGTTCTTGATATGGCACGATCTTGATGTATCGCGAGCTTTGCTATTATAGTTGGATCTTATGATGTCTCTCCCCCTCTACTCCCTTGTAATGGATTGAGTTTTCCCTTTGAATTTATCTTATCGGATTGAGTGTTTAAGGATTTGAGAACACTTGATGTATGTCTTGCATGTGCCTGTAGGGATGTAAACGGGTCGGATCGGATCGGATAATGCTTTTACCATATCCTTTACCATATTTTTTGGCCGGATTCGAAGCGGAGCGGATAATGACCGGATGCGATTCGAATGCGAATTATGTCGAACTACGGATACGGAGCGGAGGCGGAGTAAATTCGGACGAGAAACGGATAAAAATTATCGGATGATACGTGCAAAGACATGATTTATTTCTACTAAGCAACAATATGAAAACATGTTTTCATCCAAGCGTGTAACACTAGAGAGTGGCGTTTTAAAGTTATAAATCACCAGTATAGCAACAATATGAAGTGCCGATAAAATGCTGATAGCATTACACATAGATCCCAAGACGAAGGTCGTACTTAAGAAAAACTTAATTCAATCAAAGTTTTTATTTATTATGAAAGGCAAGTATTCGATCAAGTAGAAGCCGGTAATCACCCTTGATTTCTCTTCGACATGGTGTTCTTCCAATCCACTGGCATCACCTTGTGAGAATGATAAGAGATATTAGATCATTAGATGCTACACTTGACAATCAGAGAAATTATTGATACTTGGTTGTGGACAATTAAGTAGTTCGAACACACATGCATCAACTCTGATGTGTATATATCCACATGATTAATTTGAAACTTCTTAGCGTATGGGTATATATAGAGAAGAGAAACATCAAGCATCAGATATTGTATGCATGGATGCACGTACTATACATACATGACTAATTAAATTATATTGACATCTGACCGGTAACTAGCAACATACATATCCAATCATGGGTACAGATGTATATATAAATGTATCTCTAATCTGATCGGTATGTGATTCGTAACTATCACGTAGCAGCACACATATAAAAGGCATATATTAGTAAAATTAATCCATATGTCCAAAGAGGATACAGACTGGTAATATATACTAATATACATCAAAGAATTGTCGGTATAACTACATACCTAAACTTCTTGCTCCGGATGCAGTTGATCAGCCTCTTATTCAATATCGGTTCCTTGATTATCCTATGTATCAGCAGCATGCAATTTAAGGAAAATATTGTTATTATTTTACAGAAATAACATAGCAATAATGTTCAAGAGGTAATCAGACATACTTGCATAGCTAGCCTCTCCCCTAAAGTTGAAGTACGCATGGTATAATCAAAATTGTCATCATCACTACCAGCTTCTTCTTGTTGCTACAAAGTCCCGGAAATATATTAGCATTAGATCATGTATAGGACATTAATCATCATGAATGCAAGTCTCTTGCAAAATGAGTAAGAGTGGTAGAGAGGGCAGAGCCTTACCTTTTCATCAAGTTGTTCCTCCAGACTCATATTAGCAACAAGTGTTTCCGCAACCTCCAAGTCGTTCACAATAGAACCAAGTCTATCCCCTCTTTTATTGTAATTTTTCCTAGATGCAGCAACCCAGTCTTTTGTACATATTAATGCTTCCACCACATGGGGGTCAAGACGACTGCGGAATGGATCAATAACAGGACCACCGGCACTGAAAGCTGCTTCTGAGGCAACAGTGGACACTTGTATGGCCAAAACATCACGAGCAAGCATTGATAACACAGGATACACATCTTGATGTGTTTTCCACCATGATAAGATGTCAAAGTTCTCAAAAGCAACCTTTGAAAGCCTTACTGTAGCTTCTGCCATGTACTTATCCAAGTCAGTGTCACCTTCATTAGACCCATGAGTGCCCTGCTGAGACAAAAAATAATCATCTTCATCTTCTACCATAAGATCAGTATTGCCTTCTTGGGAAGTGGTAGTATAGGTAGGTCCATCAGTGCTCTATGAATATTTAGAAGCATATGCTTGGTACATCTGCTTCACAGCAATAACCAACTCTTCTACTTTACCACGATACAGTAGTTCCCCATGAACCTTTCTCATGTAATGTTCAATTCCACTTCTCTTGTATCTAGGGTCAAGAAAGAAGGCAACCGCAAGAGCAAGATTCGACTTCCTCCAATACTTATCAAATTTAGTTTGCATATAAGCTGCCATGTTTTTAATAGTAGTATCACTACTTTTACGCCAACCAGAAATTAAAGCCTTGATCTCACAGAAGCCTTTATAAAATAAGTTTGCTGTTGGATATTGATTACCTGATAGTAGAGTAGTGAGATCATCAAACTTCTTCAAGCATCTACAGAGGGTAAGAGCCTTGTCCCAATCATCAGCTGTTGGAGCAAACTTGTCAAACTTCTTTTTGTCAATCTCATGCAACCTATCAAAGGCCTTCTTATAATATAGGGAATCACTCAACATGTGGTATGTGTAATTCCACCTCGTCTGGACATCCAACCGTAGACCTTCTGTGGGCAACCCACACTCAGATGCACAGTTATAGAATTCCTCCTCCAACTGAGGCGATGACTTTACTGCCAAAACAAATGCCTTAACACCCCAAACTGCATTTGAAATCTAATCAAGACCATCTCTAGCAACCAAATTAAGAACATGATTTGCACATCTCACATGAAAGAATTCACCATCACATACTAGAGGGGAGTACTCTTTCAGTTTACTAATGACATGTTTAACACAAACTCCATTTGAAGATGCATTGTCCAAAGTAAGGGAAAACATTTTTTTCTCAATAAACCATCGCAAAATTCAAGCAAGAAATTCTCCAGACATGTGAAGACCAGTATGGCGCCCTTCTACATGCATAAATTTGATGATCCTTTTCTGAATAATCCATTCATCATCAATCCAATGCACAGTGACACACATGTACCCTTTATTCTGATTTGATGTCCACATGTCCATTGTGGTGCTAAAATGACAGTTAATTGTTTTGAAATACTCATACAACTTATCCTTCTCTGTTTGAAACATAGCCACTATTTCATTTTTAACAGTGTTACGATTCTTCAGAGGAAATGAAGGGCGCAAGGATTTGATGAAGTCACGGAAGTATTCATGCTCAACAATATTGAAGGGATATTCATGCATGATTATTGCCAAGTAGAGCTTTCTCAAGGAAGACTCTTGATCATACTTATAAGCCTCAACAGCAACAGAACCATGTTCCTTCTTCTCTACTTTGAGCAACTGTTGGCCTGACTTCACACTATGCATCTTAATATGGTTCAAGAAGACTGATGTCCCATTCCTGCTATTTCTCCTTGCATCATAAGTGTAGTACTTGCATTTAGCCCATGCTTCCTTAACTTTCTTGCCATCTACCACCACCATCTTGAAAAACTTATCAAAATGGTCCCAACATTCTGATGTGGTCTTCTTTTGTTTCTTCCCTATAGGCTCATCTACTCAGGCATCCTGATTATCGCCCTCCAGATCAACCACTTCATTTGCAACTTCATTGCCACTGCCAATATTCGCTGGCTCTTCATCTTGACTTTCAACTGGGGGTGATACAACCATACTCTCAACTGCACTTGTTCTTGCAGATGTTGATCTTTTCCCCAATATCTTTTTTAGACGATCTATAAAAAATAACAATACAAAAGTAATCATACACTTTTTACTAATCAAAGTAATTAGTATCTTAGAAGGATCAGCAAGTAAGACATTAAACATCATAAATTCAGTGTTTTGTAGTCTATTAACATAAAGCCTACTCGACTACTACAAACTTGCCCAATGTCATGTATGGTGGATGTCGATCATGGCCGCGAGCAACATTGCTTTTGCTCCGCACGGTGATCTGAACTGAATAGTATACGTGGGTGCCGAAGTGAAGTGGCATGCTGCAGTTTTCCTGCAAGGCCGCAACTGAAGCCAACTTACGTGCCAGAATGTTTTTCTCTGTAGCTGAGTTGAACTAGCTGGGTGCGTCGGTTGTGTTTAAATCAGGTTGTGTTGCCAGTTCGATCTTGTATAAATGTTTAGGTATTTGTTGTACAGAAAAGGCTAGCTGAAAAATTGAAGAAGAAAAGGGCAAGTGTTGGCCGGAACCAAATACTACTATTTCTGTCTGTCTCTGTTTTTCAGCTATTCTGTTTTTGTCTGAAAGTCTGAAGAATACGTCTTTCTGAAACACGGCATGTGTGTGAGTCTACAGAAAGTAGAGAAAGACGAGAGAGATTGTGAGGGTCTGACCATAGATACATTGATTAAGCAAGACGTGTAACCGCAAGAAGCTAGCCCAAGGCCCAAGCAAGCAAGCAATCGGATTGATTTCTAGAGCTAGCTACTGGATTCATTGCTTTCAACCTGGTGAGTTTATAGGAGTATGTCAGTATGTGCGTACGTGCTACTGGTCATGTTCTATCGGTGTCTTACCAATGGCGAGCTGCGTCAACGCGAACCCATGTTGGATCCATACAGACCGCCATCAATACGGCGGATGTTTCCCATCGTCGCTTCGGGGCCGCCGATCATGGCCATGAGAAGCATTGGCCACACCGTTGAGGCATTACAACGTTGGAGTGCCTTTTGCCTATGGTGTGGGCGTGTGGCTGCTCACGGCTCCATTGATAGCCAGACATGATCATAGATCATCGGTGCTCTAACTTGCGTAGGACTGTGTGCATCTACGAAATCACTTACCTCCGTTGTTGGCACCAACTGATTGGCCACGAGCATCTTTGACCATCGTTGAACCACCAGACTATCGAAGATATCAGATATGTAGCCAGCGGCCGGGGAGAAGCAACAATGCAAGATGGAAAATTGGCAATGGAGAGAGGGATATGTATGCGCTATTGTCGTTGTGCTACCAATTTTACAAGCGGTGATTGCGTATGACATTATGGTAGGAGTATATCGGGTTAGTGCAAATCAACAATTACTAACTTCAATGGGCTTATATGGACCGGCTCGTCTGGGCTTATTTTATCGGATATAATCCGGTTTTCCTACCTCGGATAATCCGCAAAAAATAACGGATAATCCACATCCATCGGATACTAGGGATACCAAATCCGCTACCATATCCGTCGGATATCCGATTGATCGAAATCCATATACGCATCCATATCCAGCGGATTCACATAATTGCATACCATATCCTCAAAAACGGATGCGGATGTGGATTCGGAGCGGAAATTATCCGTATCATTTACATCCCTACTTACTTGTGCTGACAATGGGATATTCACGTGATCTACTTTGATGTATGTTTTGGTGATCAACTTGCAGGTTCAGTGACCTTGTGAACTTATGCATAGGGGTTGGCACATGTTTTTGTCTTGACTCTCCGGTAGAAACTTTGGGGCACTCTTTGAAGTTCTTTGTGTTGGTTGAATATATGAATTTGAAATTGTGTGATGCATATCGTATAATCATGCCCACGGATACTTGAGGTGACAATGGAGCATCTAGGTGACATTAGGGTTTTGGTTGATTTGTGTCTTAAGGTGTTATTCTAGTACGAACTCTATGATAGATCGAATGGAAATAATAGCTTCGTGTTATTTTACTATGGACTCTTGAATAGATCGATCAAAAAGGATAACTTTGAGGTGGTTTCGTACCCTACAATAATCTCTTCGTTTGTTCTCCGCCATTAGTGACTTTTGAGTGAATCTTTGTTGCATGTTGAGGGATTGTTATATGATCTAATTATGTTATTATTGTTGAGAGAACTTGCACTAGTGAAAGTATGAACCCTAGGCCTTGTTTCCTAGCATTGCAATACCATTTACGCTCACTTTTACCACTTGTTACCTTGCTGTTTTTATATTTTCAGATTACAAATACTAATATCTATCATCCATATTACACTTGTATCACCATCTCCTCGCCGAACCAGTGCACCTATAAAATTTACCATTGTATTGGGTGTGTTGGGGACACAATAGACTCTTTGTTATTTTGTTGCAGGGTTGTTTGAGAGAGACCATCTTCATCCTACGCCTCCCATGGATTGATAACCTTAGTTCATCCACTTGAGGGAAATTTGCTACTGTCCTACAAACCTCTGCACTTGGAGGCCCAACAACGTCTACAAGAATAAGGTTGCGTAGTAGACATCAAGCTCTTTTTGGGTGCCATTGCCGAGGAGGTGAGTGCTTGAAGGTATATCTTTAGTTCTTGTAATCGAATCTTTTAGTTTCTTGTTTTATCACTAGTTTAGTCTATAAAAGAAAACTACAAAAAAATAGAATTGAGGGTGCCTCATATGCTTCATCTTTTCAATGTCTTTCGTGAAAATAAGGATTCCGATAATTATGCTCAATTACTAGAGGAAGAATGCATTAGAATGTTTTGCACTAAACCTTTGAATGATGAGCATGATTGCAATGTTGTCAGTATGAATTTCTTGAATATCCATGATGCTAATGATATGCGAAGCCACAAGCTTGGGGATGCTATGTTTCATGAAGATGATATGTTTAGTCCCCCAAGTTTCGATGAGCAACTTTATTATGATGAAAGCATGTCTTCTATTTATGATGATTATTGTGATGACACGTATGATATAAAAGAATAAAGATAACCATGAAACTTGTCATCATGATTTTAATTTTCAATTGGATTATGCTTCACATGATAGTTATTTTGTTGAGTTTGCTCCCACCACTATTCATGAAAACAAATTTGCTTATGTGGAGAGTAGTAAAATTTCTATGCTTTTGCATCATGAAAATAATGCTTTATGTGATGGTTATATTGTTGAACTCATTCATGATTCTACTGAAAATTATTATGAGATAGGAACATGTGTTCTTACATATTGCAATAATATCAAGTTTCCTCTCTATGTGTTAAATTTTTTGAAGTTGCACTTGTTTTGCCTTCCTATGCAAGTTGATTCTTGTTCCTATAAATTGTTTTCTCACAAAATCCCTATGCATAGGAAGTGGGTTATAATTAAATGTGCTAGTCATATTCTTTATGATGCTCTCTTTATGTTTCAATTCTTATCTTTTATGTGAGCATCATTGAAATCATCATGCCTAGCTAAAAAGGCATTAAAGAAAAGCGCTTGTTGGGAAACAACCCAATATTTACCCCTATTGTTTTTGTGTGTTCACATGATTATGCTACTGTAGTAATCATGTTTTATAGCTTTTGTTTCAATAAAGTGCCAAGTAAGACCTTTAGGACAGCTTACGGTGATAGTTGTGTTGATCCTGCTGAAAATCAGAAACTTTTGTGCCCAGTAAATTAGTTTTTATAATTCACGGAAACCTCATTTTGATATGATTCGTTTTGATATGGATTGGTACACCAATTTCTCAGGTTTTCCTAATTTTTTAGGATTTTTGCAGTTACATAAGTATTCTAGAGTTACAGATTACCACAGACTGTTCTGTTTCTGACAGATTCTATTTTCTATGTGTTGTTTGCTTATTTTGATGAATCTATGAGTAATATCGGAGGGTATGAACCATAGAGAAGTTGTAATACAGTAGATATTACACCAACATGAATTTATAATGAGTTCATAACAGTACCTAAGTGGTGATTTCTTTCTTATACTAACGGAGCTTACGAGTTTTCTGTTAAGTTTTGTATTGTGAAGTTTTCAAGTTTTGGGTAAAGATTTGATGGACTATGGAATAAGGAGTGGCAAGAGCCTAAGCTCGGGGATTCCCAAGGCACCCCAAGGTAATATTCAAGGACAACCAAGAGCCTAAGCTTGGGGATGCCCCGGAAGGCATCCCCTCTTTCGTCTTCGTTTATCGGTAACTTTACTTGAGGCTATATTTTTATTCACCACATGATATGTGTTTTGCTTGGAGCGTCTTGTATGATTTGAGTCTTTGATTTTTAGTTTATCACAATCATACTTGTTGTACACACCTTTTGGAGAGACACACATGAATCGGAACTTATTAGAATACTCTATGTGCTTCACTTATATCTTTTGAGCTAGACAATTTTGTTCTAGTGCTTCACTTATACCTTTTTAGAGCACGGTGGTGGTTTTATTTTGTAGAAATTATTGATCTCTCATGCTTCACTTATATTATTTTTAGAGTCTTTTAGAAAAGCACGGTAATTTGTTTTGGTTATAAAATTAGTCCTAATATGATGGCCATCCAAGTTGGGTAAAATAAAAACTTTCATATGGAGTGCATTAAACACTATGATAAATTTGATATTTGATAATTGTTTTGAGATATAAAGGTGGTAATGTTAGACTCATGCTAGTTGGGTAATTATGAAATTGAGAAATACTTGTGTTAAATTTGGCGAGTCCCGTAGCATGCACGTATGGTGAACGTTGTGTGACAAATTTGAAGCATGGGGTGTTGTTTGATTGCCTTCCTTATGAGTGGAGGTCAGGATCGTGCGATAGTTAACTCCTAGCAACCCTTCCCCTAGGAGAATGCATAGTAGTACTTTGCTTTGAGGGCTAATAAACTTTTGCGATAAGTATATGAGTTCTTTATGACCAATGTGAGTCCATGGATTATACACACTCTTACCCTTCCACAATTTGCTAGCCTCTATGGTACCGTGCATTCCCTTTCTCACCTTGAGAGATGGTGCAAAATTCGTCGGTGCATCCAAACCCCGTGATACGATACGCTCTATCACACATAAACCTCCTTATATCTTCCTCAAAACAGCCACCATACCTACCTATTATGGCATTTCCATAGCCATTCCGAGATATATTGCCATGCAACGTTCCACCGTTCCGTTTATTATGACATGCTCCATCATTGTCATATTGCTTTGCATGATCATGTAGTTGACATCGTATTTGTGGAAAAGCCACCTTTATAAATCTTCCATACATGTCGCTCTTGATTCATTGCATATCCCGGTACACCGCCTGAGGCATTCACATAGAGTCATATTTTGTCCTAAGTATTGAGTTGTAAATAAATAGAAGTGTGATGATTTCCATTATTAGAGCATTATCCCATGTGAGCAAAGGATGATGGAGACTATGATTCCCCCACAAGTCGCAATGAGGCTCCGGACGAAATAAAAAAAAGAGAAAAAAAATAAAAAATAGGGGGGGAAAAGAGGCCAAAGAAGCCCAAATAAAAAACTGAGAGAAAAAGAGAGAAGGGACAATGTTACTATCCTTTTTCCACACTTGTCCTTCAAAATAGCACCATGATCTTCATGATAGAGAGTTTCTTATTTTGTCACTTTCATATACTAGTGGGATTTTTCATTATAGAACTTGGCTTGTATATTCCAATGATGGGCTTCCTCAAAATGCCCTAGGTCTTCGTGAGTAGGCAAGTTGGATGCACACCCACTTAGTTTCTTTTTGATGAGCTTTCATACATTTATAGCTCTAGTGCATTCGTGCATGGCAATCCCTACTCCTCGTATTGACATCAATTGATGGGCATCTCCATAGCCCGTTGATTAGCCACGTCAATGTGAGACTTTCTCCTTTTTTGTTTTCTCACATAATCCCTATCATGATACTCTACTCCTGTGACGCCCCCGATTCAATCGTACACTAATCATGCACGCAAACATGTACGATCAAGATCAGGGACTCACGGGAAGATATCACAACACAACTCTAAAACATAAATAAGTCATACAAGCATCATAATACAAGCCAGGGGGCTCGAGGGCTCGAATACAAGTGCTCGATCATAGACGAGTCAGCGGAAGCAACAATATCTGAGTACAGACATAAGTAAACCAAGTTTGCCATAAGAAGGCTAGCACAAACTGGGATACAATCGAAAGAGGCGCAGGCCTCCTGCCTGGGATCCTCCTAACTACTCATGGTCGTCGTCAGTGGGCTGCACGTAGTAGTAGGCACCTTTAGTGTAGTAGGAGTCGTCGTCGAAGGTGGCGTCTGGCTCCTGGGCTCCATCGATTGGTTGCGGCAACCAGGTACAAGGGAAAGGGGGAAAAGGGGGAGAAAAGCAACTGTGAGTACTCATCCAAAGTACTCGCAAGCAAGGAGCTACACTACATATGCATGGGTATATGTGTAAAGGGCCATATCAGTGGACTGAACTGCAGAATGCCAGAATAAGAGGGGGATAACTAATCCTGTCGAAGACTACGCTTCTGGCAGCCTCCATCTTGCAGCATGTAGAAGAGAGTAGACTGAAGTCCTCCAAGTAGCATCGCATAGCATAATCCTACCCGGCGATCCCCTCCTCGTCGCCTTGTTAGAGAGCGATCACCCGGTTGTATCTGGCACTTGGAAGGGTGTGTTTTATTAAGTATCCGGTTCTAGTTGTCATAAGGTCAAGGTACAACTCCAAGTCGTCCTATTACCGAAGATCACGGCTATTCGAATAGATTAACTTCCCTGCAGGGGTGCACCACATAACCCAACACGCTCGATCCCATTTGGCCGGACACACTTTCCTGGGTCATGCCCGGCCTCGGAAGATCAACACGTCGCAGCCCCACCTAGGCACAACAGAGAGGTCAGCACGCCGGTCTAAACCTAAGCGCACAGGGGTCTGGGCCCATCGCCCTTAGCACACCTGGACGTTGCGTACGCAGCCGGAAGCAGAACTAGCCCCCTTAATACAAGAGAAGGCTTACGTTCCAATCCGGCGTGCGCCGCTCAGTTGCTGACATCATGAAGGCTTCGGCTGATACCACGACGCCGAGTGCCCATAACTGTTCCCGCGTAGTTGGTTAGTGCGTATAGGCTAGTAGCTAGACTCAGATCAAATACCAAGATCTCGTTAAGCATGTTAAGTATCCGCGAACACCGAACATGGACAGGCCCACCTCTCTCCTAGGCGGTCTCAACGTGCCCTATCGCTCCACCTCAAAGTAACAGTCGGGGGCCGTCGGGAACCCAGGCCCACCTCTACCGGGATGGAGCCACGTGTCCTTCCAGCCCCCACATCGGAATCACCTGCAGGTACTCAACGAGCTGACGCGACTTTAGTCACCATCTGTATAGCATGTATGTATGTATAGTATATACCCGTGATCACCTCCCAAGTGATCACGACCCGATAGTATAGCAAGGCAGACTGACAAGAATGTAGGGCCAATGATGATAAACAAGCATCCTATACTAAACAATTAGGATTGCGGGTAAGGTATCAATGACTGTAGCAACAATGATAGGCTATGCATCAGAATAGGATTAATTGAAATAGTAACATGCTACACTACTCTAATGCAAGCAGTAGAGAGTAGAATAGGCGATATCTGGTGATCAAAGGGGGGCTTGCCTGGTTGCTCTGGCAAGAACGAGGGGTCATCAACTCCATAGTCGAACTGGGGGCGCCGACAGTCTCGGGTTCTACCGGAAAGAAGTAATGGAGGGGGAACATAATAAATAACAGAGCAATCAAAGCATCACAAAGCATAACAAGGCAATACGCGGTGTTCGGTGTGCCCTAACGCGGTAGTAGGTGATAGCGGTGAAGGGGGGAAACATCCGGGAAAGTATCCCCGGTGTTTCATGTTTTCTAACAGATGAATCGGAGGTGAAATGTTGTAGGTTCACTATGCTAGGGACGCGTGGCGGATGAATGGGCTGCGTATCTGGATTCGTCTCGTTGTTCTGAGCAACTTTCATGTACAAAGTATTTCTATCCGGGCAACGGATGATTTTATATGATTTTTCAAAGTTTTAATCGTTTTCTAAATTGTTTTAATCCGAAAATTAAAGGTTAACTTGCTATGGGTACACAGAAGTGTACCCAAAGGCTGACCAATAGGCCCAGTTGACTTGGTCAACTGCCTAGTCAGCAGAGACTGATTGGTGGGGCTAGTCAAAGTCAACGGTCCAGTCAGCATTGACCGTTAACTAGTCAGATTGACCAGTGGGTCCCTACTGTCATTGCCTAAGATTTAACTAAACAAGTTCAATTAGTTTAGTTAATTGATTAGATTAAATAAACACAATTTATTAAGTTAATTAATCTAGTTATTTAATTAATTAATTAATTATTATTTTAACTCCTTTTTTGTTATTATTCATTTATTTATTTTTAAATAGGGGGTCGTGGGGCCCGTCGTTCAGTGGCACTAGGGCCATAGCGGGCGGGCGTAACGGGCGCCGGGCACTTGCCCGCTTGGGCGCATGCCCAAGGGCGCGGCAGCGGCAAAATCAGGGGCGGCCGGTGTTGGCCGGTTGGCAGGGGCCGGCGAGAACGGTCGCCGACGCGGGGCAAACGGCGGATGGGCGCTGCCAGCGGTGAGCAAGGCAAACATGGGGCGCAGGCGGAGCACACGGCGAACGCGAGGGGTGGAGCCCCAGGGCGGCCACGGTGGAGCAGGGAGGCGCGGTGGTCGGCGTGCGACAGAGGAGAGACGGAGGGGGGTTCCTCACCCTATGTTGTAGGGGATCGGGCGGCGAGGGTCAATGGCGCTCGTTGGGGAGGAGGATGGGGACGAGCGGCGAAGACGGGGATCAGTCCGGCGACGATGTGGCATCCGCGAGGTGGTGGCGGGACGAGGCAGCGACGTCGGAGGTGACGGTGACGAAGAGGAGGCAGTTCGTCGAAGGCAGAGGCGCGTCGAGCTCCGGGCGGCGAGGATCCAGTGACCGGGGCGGCGGGGTGATTCGGTTCCAGGCGTCGAGCGGCGGGCCGGCGTCGGCAGTGGTGTGGCGTCACGCGGTGGGGTCGGGGCATCGCGCCCCGATCCAGATCCAGCAGGGGGGAAGTGGGTGCGAGTGGGGAACGTGAAGTGTCAGTGGGGTGGGTAGGGTTTCAGGGTCCAGGGATAAGGGGAAGTGGGGGGGAGTGGCCGGCTGGGCCTGATGGGTTGGCCCAGTTGGGCCTGTGGTCTGCTGGGCCGGAGCCCAGTGGGGGGGTTGCTTTCTCTTTTTTTAGCTTTGTTTTCTATTTTCTTTTCTTTATCTATTTTCTTTTCTATTTTATTCTTTTAATTTCTGTTTTATAAAATATAAATACAACTCCTAAATTAGTGTTATAATTTATTCTACTGCCCCAAAAAGTGTAACACCTAATTAAAAATAGTTTGCATTATTATTATTTTTAAAAGACATTTAATTAATTGTCATAGCTGCTATTTTAATTACTTTAGAGCCTTTAAACATTTTATAAAAGTGTGGTTTCTCCACAATAATTACCTATGCATTATTTGGCAACACCCCAACATTTTAGTTTTAATATTTGAAAATCTTTACCGTTTGACTTTATTTTAAGTTTGAATTTCGAATCGACTTTGAACTAACACGAGATTAACAACAGTAACCATGGTGACGTGGCATCATTAACATGGGATTACTGTAGCCTAATTACCCGGGCGTCACAATTCTCCTCCACTACAAGAAATCTCGTCCCGAGATTTAGGAGCGGTTATAAGGGGGAAGGGATCTGGTTACGAAATTCTAACGATTCTTCTCGGTCATAGTTGCTCTTCTCGAAGGGGTCGGTCCATTACATTGATGTCTTCAGTCCTCTGCTTCATGTCATCATGATGAAGTTTGTCGTCCTTCCTTCAGGATCTTCACTGTACTTACGAAAGGGTGAGAAGGGAAAACCCTATAAGGTCGGATTCTAACAAGATCGAGCATTAGTCGGTTAACCCAGGGGAAGAAGCATAAGTATCTCTCGAATTGAAACTTAAGAAGATGTCGAGAGCAAAGTAAGAAGGTACCATGAGAAGTTTCATACCGATAGGCAAGCGTTCGATGCCTTATCAGAAGGTGAAAGGGGTTATGAGCAACGAGAATAAGTATTGCGTATGATACCCGAATAGATCACTTGGCAGGTGGCCCGTGAGTTACATAAGAAGTCAAGCGCGAGGAATAACTTTGGAAACCGGGGGTGTCCAGGAGAGTCAGGTTTCAATCCTGTGGAACTGTGGGTTATGGGCCCACCATGTGGGTTAAAAGTATTAAGGGCGGAGACGTCTTGCGTAATCATGCAAGCAAGGTATGTCAGAGGATAGCCTATCAGTTATGTCAGCATCAACATCAGTACCAAGGGCGAGGGACGAAGAGAACCATTTTCCTGCTCGTTGAACGAGGCGGACCAGTAGGCAAAGTTCTCGTCCATCGGTGGTTACCAAAATGTCATCAAAAAAAAGTAACAGGGTCTCACTGGCAGAGTTGTACACCGAGGTGTTTACATAAGAAGTGAATTATTACTGCTTAGGCTATATAGATCACAAGAAAGGTCAAACAAACCAATGGAAAGGAAAATGTGATCATCAGGTTAAACAGAACAATGGAAAGGAAAAATGTGTTTAAACACATATTTCAGGAGTATGTCCTTCCCAAAGTCAAGCAGAGGATGATATCCAAGACAGGATATAAGGTAGAAAACCCTTTAGATAAGAGACGAGAAATTTCATGACATTACCCATACAACGGTGTTTGGGTAATTTCAACAAGAAACATTTATTATGGTGCTTCAAATGTTCTTATTGAAAATCGGAGTACCATAGACATGCTTCGAGATAGCACTGCCATGTTATTCAAGCAAAGGTCAAACTTTGGATACACAAAGGATTAATCGGAAACAACTTATAGGATAAGTCCTACAATTTCCTCATGGAAGAATGGATAACCTTGTTGAAAAAGAATCTATAACAATAGGGCCTCCGGCCAGGTGTGCTAGGCACGACATCACCTTACCAGGTCACATAAATACCATTGTTATAACTCTTGGAAATATGTTCCAACCATCATATCTGACCGAGATTCAGATCTGATTGGTATCAGGATACCTCAAACTCACGATGCTCGAGGATAAAAGGTGCGACAGAAATTGATGAGATGACATCGAAGATTCTCGGGAAATGAACTATGGAAGCGAGTTCCGAAACAAGAGTTCATCATTAAATCAAGAAGAGGATGAGGAGGTTACTGATGGACTCAGCGATAATTCATCGAGGTATCCAAAAGATGGATCTCCACAATTATGTGGATAAGGAGATAACATTTGTCATATCAAATGATATAAGGAAGTAAGCTCGAGGAAAACATACACAATTAAACATTGGTTGAAAGGTGCGCCCGAAATATGGGTTGGGTTGCACGACCAATGTCAGAATGGTGATTCAATAATTAATAGTCTAAGAATGAACGGCTGACTATTAACTTCGAAGCCATAGGGTTGCTAGAAGTGCAAAATCCAAACAACACCGCTCACCTGTTGGTACCCCGGTTGGAATCAACATGAGGACCAAGAAAGAATGGTGATGGTGAGAAGTATCACTATACCAAGAATTCTTAAGAGGTGGAGTAATCCTCATGACATTCTTGCCATAAAAGATGGTAACACTCCAAGGTAAAGAAGAATAAATGCTGGATAGCAAGGAACTCAAGGTATAACACAAAACACGAACAAGTTTGTGTTGGAGGGAAGGCAATAAAGTGGCCGATGATAACACAACTCATCGAGGGCAAGGATGGTATTTCCCATGAAGAATTCAATAGATATTTTGGAAGAGCATCAAAATGTTGATGATGATCATGACACATTTGTCAAGAGAGTTCATGAAGATGTAATCAATCGGCGATGACATCAAGTCAAGGGAATGATGAAGCGAAAGGTTAGTGGAACCACGAGTACGACACAAACTCGAAATCAAGCTTGTTGTTCAAGGTGAAATGATATGACAAGGAAAATTGATGCAAGCTTAGCTCATCGTCGAAAGTGGTGCTCCAAGAATAAGGACCAGGTAGCACCGTTAAAATCATCACGACAATCATATAGCCAAACAGGCTATGAGTGCGGTGATCGGGTACAAACTTGTACGCAAGGAAGATTACTAAGAGTTGTTGAACCGCAGCGCGGACTTGGTTCAGTTATCGGTGTCTTTGAGTGTTTAATAACTCGAAGCCCGTGCAAAATTGGAATCCGTGAGAATGTAGTACTTGATGAAGAACTCGTTAGAAGTTATGCAGTTCCATGATAATCTCGAGATACCAGGGGGTGATACTCGATGACAGATCAAAGTAGAGGTTGGACTGGGGTATTGCTCTACACAAGACAAGTGCTTAAACTTGCACAAGAAATGGTAAGTAAAGGAGAACGTGGTCGGGACCACGATTGCAAAAAGGCATGATCCCAGATATAAGATGAACTAATACCAACGGAATAATTAATGTAAGAGAAGCTTTAATGATAAGATCTACATCGTGTCCATGGGCATGAACACAAAGTTCAAGGTCGACTCCCACTTCTTCAATGCATAACCTTTCATTCACTGCTCTATTAAAGTGATTTGAGTGCGAAGACCTACTTGGTGAATTACCAGAGGAGCATGAAGCTTGAAAAACTTTCGGGTTCACACCGATTAAGAAAGGCATAGGTTCAACCCATCGGGGCATCTTAGAAACATATACCACAAGCTTCGAGAGTAATTATCACCAGCTCGAAAGGAGAGCATGGTTGGCCAATTCAAAGTATAGGATTTACCTATGGTATTATGTATCAGGGAAATAACTCACAAGGTGATTAAGTATGAAGGACACTGTCGGATAACAATCCAACAAAGGACTTGATGGTCCACAAAGGATCTGATGTGAGTATCGGTACTCAACCAGAAGAGGAAAGAATGCAAATGCAACGGTTGTGGAATCATCTGAATAATTCGAAGCTCAAATGCAAAGGAATTATGATTCCAAATCGAAGGATCAAAAGCAAACGCTCTGATTAAGAATGGATAAGCTGAATAGACTTAGGGGTACAACCGACGACAATTGATTGGTCGAGAACCAGCTCATGTTCAAAAATGACGTCTGAGCCGGAAGGATGGATTCTAATTGTGATTGACGATAGCGAACAACCACGTCATATTGAATCAACGGTCTCAAAATGATAGTGCAAAGGATGTCAATGAATAATGCTAGGCATTTGGGATTTAACCATAATGCAGGCAGACAAGAATTTCTAGAGCCATAGGCTGCAGAGGATTCTCAAAAATCAAATAATATTTCGAAGAATTTTGTGAAACACTTGAACAACTAGGGAGAAACAAATCCTCGGTAAGTGTGAGGATTAATTTGTAGGTGTATTCAGGCGACAAGGAACTGCAAGGCATTAGGCACAAAGTATTCTCGGAACAATAGAGAAAACTTCGGGGTATCTTGTAATAACAAGATCAATGGGGGATGATCTATGAATGGCAAGTGTAAGTAGTTATCCATAAGGATTTATCGGTGGTCGGGAATAGCAAAAGTGATGGACACAAAGTCTTGAGAGAATATCGAAGAGTATCTTCGGAATCTTCTAGTGAAGCAGGCCATCATCTGGAATGAAGGGGGCTCTCCGGGAGAAAGTATTTATGAGAACCTAGATTTAGAGTTAGCAAAAATCATTTAACCCGAGTAGAAGAGAGATCAGAATCCCAGAGTATAGGTCGAGGAATAAAAGATCCTAATATCACCCAATGGCGACGTGGGCCCATGGGCCGCACAGCCATGTTAGTATAACAGTTTTGTAATATCTAGACTCAACTTCGGCCAAGGAGTGTGGAAGGGGGATTCCTACAGGCAGTCGGCTCTGATACCAACTTGTGACGCCCCCGATTCAATCGTACACTAATCATGCACGCAAACATGTACGATCAAGATCAGGGACTCACGGGAAGATATCACAACACAACTCTAAAACATAAATAAGTCATACAAGCATCATAATACAAGCCAGGGGCCTCGAGGGCTCGAATACAAGTGCTCGATCATAGACGAGTCAGCGGAAGCAACAATATCTGAGTACAGACATAAGTTAACCAAGTTTTCCATAAGAAGGCTAGCACAAACTGGGATACAATCGAAAGAGGCGCAGGCCTCCTGCCTGGGATCCTCCTAACTACTCATGGTCGTCGTCAGTGGGCTGCACGTAGTAGTAGGCACCTTTAGTGTAGTAGGAGTCGTCGTCGAAGGTGGCGTCTGGCTCCTGGGCTCCATCGATTGGTTGCGGCAACCAGGTACAAGGGAAAGGGGGAAAAGGGGGAGAAAAGCAACTCTGAGTACTCATCCAAAGTACTCGCAAGCAAGGAGCTACACTACATATGCATGGGTATATGTGTAAAGGGCCATATCAGTGGACTGAACTGCAGAATGCCAGAATAAGAGGGGGATAACTAATCCTGTCGAAGACTACGCTTCTGGCATCCTCCATCTTGCAGCATGTAGAAGAGAGTAGACTGAAGTCCTCCAAGTAGCATCGCATAGCATAATCCTACCCGGCGATCCCCTCCTCGTCACCCTGTTAGAGAGCGATCACCCGGTTGTATCTGGCACTTGGAAGGGTGTGTTTTATTAAGTATCCGGTTCTAGTTGTCATAAGGTCAAGGTACAACTCCAAGTCGTCCTATTACCGAAGATCACGGCTATTCGAATAGATTAACTTCCCTGCAGGGGTGCACCACATAACCCAACACGCTCGATCCCATTTGGCCGGACACACTTTCCTGGGTCATGCCCGGCCTCGGAAGATCAACACGTCGCAGCCCCACCTAGGCACAACAGAGAGGTCAGCACGCCGGTCTAAACCTAAGCGCACAGGGGTCTGGGCCCATCGCCCTTAGCACACCTGGACGTTGCGTACGCAGCCGGAAGCAGAACTAGCCCCCTTAATACAAGAGAAGGCTTACGTTCCAATCCGGCGTGCGCCGCTCAGTTGCTGACATCATGAAGGCTTCGGCTGATACCACGACGCCGAGTGCCCATAACTGTTCCCGCGTAGTTGGTTAGTGCGTATAGGCTAGTAGCTAGACTCAGATCAAATACCAAGATCTCGTTAAGCATGTTAAGTATCCGCGAACACCGAACATGGACAGGCCCACCTCTCTCCTAGGCGGTCTCAACGTGCCCTATCTCTCCACCTCAAAGTAACAGTCGGGGGCCGTCGGGAACCCAGGCCCACCTCTACCGGGATGGAGCCACGTGTCCTTCCAGCCCCCACATCGGAATCACCTGCAGGTACTCAACGAGCTGACGCGACTTTAGTCACCATCTGTATAGCATGTATGTATGTATAGTATATACCCGTGATCACCTCCCAAGTGATCACGACCCGATAGTATAGCAAGGCAGACTGACAAGAATGTAGGGCCAATGATGATAAACAAGCATCCTATACTAAACAATTAGGATTGCGGGTAAGGTATCAATGACTGTAGCAACAATGATAGGCTATGCATCAGAATAGGATTAATTGAAATAGTAACATGCTACACTACTCTAATGCAAGCAGTAGAGAGTAGAATAGGCGATATCTGGTGATCAAAGGGGGGCTTGCCTGGTTGCTCTGGCAAGAACGAGGGGTCATCAACTCCATAGTCGAACTGGGGGCGCCGACAGTCTCGGGTTCTACCGGAAAGAAGTAATGGAGGGGGAACATAATAAATAACAGAGCAATCAAAGCATCACAAAGCGTAACAAGGCAATACGCGGTGTTCGGTGTGCCCTAACGCGGTAGTAGGTGATAGCGGTGAAGGGGGGAAACATCCGGGAAAGTAACCCCGGTGTTTCATGTTTTCTAACAGATGAACCGGAGGTGAAATGTTGTAGGTTCACTATGCTAGGGACGCGTGGCGGATGAACGGGCTGCGTATCTGGATTCGTCTCGTTGTTCTGAGCAACTTTCATGTACAAAGTATTTCTATCCGGGCAACGGATGATTTTATATGATTTTTCAAAGTTTTAATCGTTTTCTAAATTGTTTTAATCCGAAAATTAAAGGTTAACTTGCTATGGGTACACAGAAGTGTACCCAAAGGCTGACCAATAGGCCCAGTTGACTTGGTCAACTGCCTAGTCAACAGAGATTGACTGGTGGGGCTAGTCAAAGTCAACGGTCCAGTCAGCATTGACCGTTAACTAGTCAGATTGACCAGTGGGTCCCTACTGTCATTGCCTAAGATTTAACTAAACAAGTTCAATTAGTTTAGTTAATTGATTAGATTAAATAAACACAATTTATTAAGTTAATTAATCTAGTTATTTAATTAATTAATTAATTATTATTTTAACTCCTTTTTTGTTATTATTCATTTATTTATTTTTAAATAGGGGGTCGTGGGGCCCGTCGTTCAGTGGCACTAGGGCCATAGCGGGCGGGCGTAACGGGCGCCGGGCACTTGCTCGCTTGGGCGCATGCCCAAGGGCGCGGCAGCGGCAAAATCAGGGGCGGCCGGTGTTGGCCGGTTGGCAGGGGCCGGCGAGAACGGTCGCCGGCGCGGGGCAAACGACGGATAGGCGCTGCCAGCGGTGAGCAGGGCGAACATGGGGCGCAGGTGGAGCACACGGTGAACGTGAGGGGCGGAGCCCCGGGGCGGCCACGGCGGAGCAGGGAGGCGCGGTGGTCGGCGTGCGACAGAGGAGAGACGGAGGGGGGTTCCTCACCCTATGTTGCAGGGGATCGGGCGGCGAGGGTCGATGTCGCTCCTTGGGGAGGAGGATGGGGACGAGCGGCAGAGACGGGGAGCAGTCCGGCGATGATGTGGCGTCCGCGAGGTGGTGGCGGGACGAGGCAGCGACGTCGGGGGCGACGGTGACGAAGAGGAGGCAGTCCGTCGAAGGCGGAGGCGCGTCGAGCTCCGCGCGGCGAGGATCCAGTGATCGGGGCGGCGGGTTGTTTCAGTTCCAGGCGTCGAGCGGCGGGCCGGCGTCGACAGTGGTGCGGCGTCGAGCGGTGGGGTCGGGGCATCGCGCCCCGATCCAGATCCAGCAAGGGGGGAAGTGGGTGCGAGTGGGAACGTGGGGTGTCACTGGGGTGGGTAGGGTTTCGGGGTCCAAGGATAAGGGGAAGTGGGGGAGGGAGTGGCCGGCTAGGCCTGATGGGTTGGCCCAGTTGGGCCTGTGGTCTACTGGGCCGAAGCCCAGTGGGGGGGGGGGGTTGCTTTCTCTTTTTTTTAGCTTTGTTTTCTGTTTTCTTTTCTTTATCTATTTTCTTTTCTATTTTATTCTTTTAATTTCTATTTTATAAAATATAAATACAACTCCTAAATTAATGTTATAATTTATTCTACTGCCCCAAAAAGTGTAACACCTAATTAAAAATAGTTTGCATTATTATTATTTTTAAAAGGCATTTAATTAATTGTCATAGATGTTGTTTTAATTACTTTAGAGCCTTTAAACATTTTATAAAAGTGTGGTTTCTCCACAATAATTACCTATGCATTATTTGGCAACACCCCAACATTTTAGTTTTAATATTTGAAAATCTTTACCGTTTGACTTTATTTTAAGTTTGAATTTCGAATCGATTTTGAACTAACACGAGATTAACAACAGTAACCATGGTGACGTGGCATCATTAACATGGGATTACTGTAGCCTAATTACCCGGGCGTCACAACTCCACCCATAGTGCTATGTCCATGGCATACGCTCATGTATTGCGTGAGGGTTGAAAAGGCTGAAACGCGTTAAAAAGTATGAACCAATTGCTTGGCTGAAACCAGGGTTGTGCATGATGGGAGCATTTTGTGTGACGAAAATGAAGCATGGCCAAACTATATGATTTTGTAGGGATAAGCTTTCTTTGGCTATGTTATTTTGATAAGACATAAACTACTTGGTTAGAATGCTTGAAGTATTATTATTTTTATGTCAATATTAAACTTTTGTCTTGAATCTTTTGGATCTGAATATTCTTTCCACAATAGAGAAGATTACATTCATAAATATGTCAGGTAGCAATCCACATCAAAAATTCTGTTTTTATCATTTACCTACTCGAGAACGAGCAGGAATTAAGCTTGGGGATGCTTGATACGTCTCCAATGTATCTATAATTTTTGATTGTTCCATGCTATTATATTATCCATCTAGGATGTTTTATGTGCATTTATATGCCATTTTATATGATTTTTGGGACTAACCTATTAACCTAGAGCCCAGTGTCAGTTTATGTTTTTTCGTTGTTTTTGAGTTTTACAGAAAATGAATACCAAACGGAGTCCAATTGACATGCCGATTTTTGGTGATTGTCTATGGACCAAAAGAAGCCCCCGAAGTAAAAGAGTTGGGCCAGAAGAGTCTTGGGCTGTCCACGAGGGTGGAGGGCGAGCCCTACCCCCTGGGCACGCCCCCCTATCTCGTGGACGACTCGGAGACCCCCCCTGACGTGAGACCGATGCCAAAAATTCCTATAAATATAGAAACCCCCGAAACATAACCTAGATTGGGAGTTCCGCCACAGCAAGCCTCTGTAGCCACCAAAAACCAATTGGGACCCTGTTCCGGCACCCTGCCGGAGGGGGGATCCCTCACCGGTGGCCATCTTCATCATCCCGGCGCTCTCCATGACGAGGAGGGAGTAGTTCACCCTTGGGGCTGAGGGTATGTACCAGTAGCTATGTGTTTGATCTCTCTCTCTCTCTCTCTCTCTCTCTCTCTCTCGTGTTCTTGATATGGCACGATCTTGATGTATCGCGAGCTTTGCTATTATAGTTGGATCTTATGATGTTTCTCCCCCTCTACTCTCTTGTAATGGATTGAGTTTTCCCTTTGAAGTTATCTTATCGGTTTGAGTCTTTAAGGATTTGAGAACACTTGATGTATGTCTTGCATGTGCTTATCTGTGGTGACAATGGGATATTCATGTGATCTACTTGATGTATGTTTTGGTGATCAACTTGTGGGTTCAGTGACCTTGTGAACTTATGCATAGGGGTTGGCACACGTTTTTGTCTTGACTCTCCGGTAGAAACTTTAGGGCACTCTTTGAAGTTCTTTGTGTTCATTGAATAGATGAATCTGAGATTGTGTGATGCATATAATATAATTATGCCCACGGATACTTGAGGTGACAGTGGAGTATCTAGGTGACATTAGGGTTTTGCTTGATTTGTGTCTTAAGGTGTTATTCTAGTACGAACTCTATGATAGATCGAACGAAAAGAATAGCTTCGTGTTATTTTACTACGGACTCTTGAATACATCGATCAGAAAGGATAACTTTGAGGTGGTTTCGTACCCTACAATAATCTCTTTGTTTGTTCTCCGCTATTAGTGACTTTGGAGTGACTCTTTGTTGCATGTTGAGGGATTGTTATATGACCTAATTATGTTATTATTGTTGAGAGAACTTGCACTAGTGAAAGTATGAACCCTAGGACTTGTTTCCTAGCATTCCAATACCGTTTATGCTCACTTTTACCACTTGTTACCTTGCTTTTTTATATTTTCAGATTACAAATACTCATATCTACCATCAATATTACACTTGTATCACCATCTCTTCGCCGAACTAGTGCACCTATACAATTTACCATTGTATTGGGTGTGTTGGGGACAGAAGAGACTCTTTGTTATTTGGTTGCAGGGTTGTTTGAGAGAGACCATCTTCATCATATGCCTCCCACATATTGATAAACCTTAGGTTATCCACTCGAGGGAAATTTGCTACTGTCCTACAAACCTCTACACTTGGAGGCCCAACAACGTCTACAAGAAGAAGGTTGTGTCGTGGTTCTAAGCCTGACAGTAGAGTGGGGGGTAGGTATGGAGAGGCAAGGTCCTAGCTATGGAGAGGTTGTAAACACAGGGGATGTACGAGTTCAGGCCCTTCTCGGAAGAAGTAAAAGCCCTACGTCTCGGAGCCCAGAGGCGGTCGAGTGGATTATATGTATACAAGTTACAGGGTGCCGAACCCTTCTACCTGTGGAGGGGGGTGGCTTATATAGAGTGCGCCAGGACCCCAGCCAGCCCACATAGGAGAGGGTTTAAGGTGAGTTAAGTCTGGGGCGTTACTGGTAACGCCCCACATAAAGTGTCTTTACTATCATAAAGTCTACTTAATTACAGGCCGTTGCAGTGCAGAGTGCATCTTGACCTTCTGGTGGTCGAGTGAGTCTTCGTGGTCGAGTCCTTCAAGTCAGTCGAGTGAGTCCCTCGTTGGTCGACTGGAAGGTGACCTCTTCTAAAGGTGTCTTTGGGCAGGGTACTTAGATCAGGTCAGTGACCCTACCCTAGGTACATGACCCCATCATTAGCCCCCGAATGGATTGAGGCTTCGAGTGAGGAAGGAGTTGATGTTGTTTCCGATTAACTTTTGCACACTGGTCGTGCGTTGTTCTGGACCAAAGAATCTCTTCGTTGGTAGTGAGCAACTTGTCTTCAGTTGACTCGATCCATTCTCTTCTTTCGTCGAGTGATCTTTCGGGCTTTGACGATTTCCGAGCGACGGATCGCAGGAAATCCCGCGTCTGACAGACCGATCTGCCGTTCGCGGATTCCGCGGGATGCGAAATTTGGGGAAGCGCGCGAAGCGGAGCGGACCGCGGCGTTCGGATGGGACGGGACATAGACGCCTCGATCCCCGCGCTGCTTTCTTCGCCACGTATCCCGCCTGCATAACTGTTCCTGGATATGATTAGATCGACCGGGCCCACCTGTCATCCACTCGGAAGGGACCTTATAAATACGCCCGGCGAGGGTTTTTTGTACAGTGCCTCAGCATTCTCTTTCTCTGCTCCCTTCGTCTCCGTCCAGCGTGCTCGCTCTCGCCTCCGCACAACTTCTCCTCGCGCGTCTCACCGGCAACCATGGCCAAGGAGAAGACGGCGGCACTGGAACGCGCGAAGAAGGCGTCGGCGACGGAGAAGGCGATGGGGAGATCCACCAGCCGCGGCGGGTCTTCGTCTAGATCCCGCCTGCCGAAGGGCTGGGTCCAAGGAGATTGGATCCAGTCGACCATCACGGAGAAAGATCTCCTCGACATGGCCAATGAGGGTCTGATCCCTCATGGAGCTGCGAGGCTTCCGGGGAAGGAGTGGCAGCCCCAGCCAGAAGAGGGTGAGTGCGTGCTCTTGGCCACCCATGTTGATCGTGGATTTTCTTTGCCGCCGAGTATTTTCTTCCGTGGTTTCTTGAACTTCTTTGGAGCGCAGCTCCACCACTTTACCCCAAATTCTATCGCCTATCTTGCCGCGTTCGTGTCCATGTGTGAGGGTTTTCTGGGCTGTCGACCGCACTGGGGCTTGTTCAAGCATATATTCACGTGTCGCTCTCAGACCGTGAAGAAGGCGAGCCCAGGCGACGAAAGAACCCGAGTCGTCCAAATGTGTGGGGGCCTGGGGATCCAGGTGAGGAATAAGAGCACCTTCCCAGCCATGACTTTTCCCGAGTCAGTCAGAGGCTGGCAGTCGACCTGGTTCTACTGCCAGGATCAGTCGACGCCGGGGCAGTCGAGTGGACTCCCTCAATTTACCATGGACCGAGTGAACAAGCCCTCCTCTCTGAAGTTGATTCCGGAGGAGAAAGCTGACGTGAAGATGTTGATGGAGCACGTAGTACAGTTGGTTCGGGAGGGAGTGACGGTCATGGATCTCCTGGAGGTTTTCCTTAGGCGTCGTATCCAGCCCCTTCAGTTCCGGAGCCACTGCATGTGGTTGTACTGTGGGACTGAGGACGAGACTCGGGTCCATCTAGAAGCAGTCGACGATGTCACTCTGGAAAGATGGATGGCCGCCGTTACCGGAAACAAGGATAACCCACGCGGAGCCAGAAGGATTCCTCCACTCGACCACCACAGTGACCCAAACAAGGTATGTCTGCTCTGCTGTCCACTGTGTTCTTGTCATATTCATTTCTGTTTATTCTGCCAATTGGTCGATTGATCCTTGTCTTGATGTCTACCAGGCCCTCACCAAGCTGTACTCGATGCCCAATGGAGCACAGGCTCCGACTGAGGAGGGTGAGGCGAGTGGGGGTGAGAGCCAGGAGGAGGAGGAGTGGGACTCGGACGTTGCTGAGGATGATGATGACGATGACGACGATGACGGTGATGAAGATGACGCTGAAGACGAGGAAGAAGAGGAGGAGGAGGTCGTACCGCCGCGCTCAGAAAGGCGGTCGAAGCTTGTCCACGACCCTTCGACTGAACGTGGCAAGGGAGTTGCGACCGTTGCACAGTCGACCAAGCACCCTCGGACCATCTCTCCGGTGCCGACTGAAAAGGCGCCGAAGCAGCCCAGGGCGGCTCCGTCAAAGCCGACCAAGCTCCTGCCGAAGATGAAGGTGTCCATCCCCACCATATCAGGGTAATCATGCTGCTTAAGTCTTCTTATTTTGTGTGAACTTTGTCTCTGGTTGACGCTGAAGTTAGTCGACTGATTCTTTGGAGTTGCAGTGCTGCTACTTCTGAGACCTCAGCCCGGGCTGATGACCATGAGATGGAGGACGCAGCAACCTCAAAACCAGGTACTATATTCTTAACGCCGTTTTTAGTCGACTGACTCATGATCTCTAATCCTGATTCTTCTCTGTAGCTCCACCCAAAGTTGTTATCACTCTCCCTGATGATGATGAGGATGAGGAACCGCTGAAGCGCAGAAAGAGTAGGAAAGCGTCTGCCAGCAGGGTGCCCCAGGATGTGACGGCGCCTGAGACTCTGATTGCGGAGGAAGAGAATACCACTCGACACACTGTGTCCTTCGCAGATCCACTGACGAGTGCTCAGCAGCCCTCCCTCTTCACGATGCACCACGTCCCAGAGGACCAAGCTAGCGCCGCGAAGGAGGCGATACGCCAGGCAGGGATCATGATGGAGCAGTTAAGGACCATCCGGGATGCGAGCCAGGCAGCTTACGACGCCAGTTCCGCCCTTCAAAGCAATGTTCAGGTCAGTCGACCACCGCCTGTTCTGTTAGGATATGCTATCAAAAACTTTTCTTTCTAGAATTTATAGTAGTCACCCACTGGGTGTGTCGATTCAGACTCCGTGTTAGCGGGAGCACGCTGAGTGCACCCACTGGGTGTAGTCCCCAAGGCTAAGGTCGACTGCTGGCAGTCGGCCTTAGGCTTTATAATTTCAGGCTTTCCGTCATTCGACTATGTCGAATGGATTTCGCAAACTGGTCGACTGGTCGACTCTGTCTTCAATAGGATTAGTGGGGGCACGCTGAGTGCACCCACTGGGTGTAGTCTCCAAGGCTAAGGTCGACTGTTGGCAGTCGGCTTTAGGTTTTATAATTTGAGTCTTTGCGTCATTCGACTATGTCGAATGGATTTCGCAAACCGGTGGGGGCACGCTGAGTGCACCCACTGGGTGTAGTCCCCGAGACTGTGGTCGACTGCTTGCAGTCGATTACAGTCTTAAAGAATACATCTCTCTCTTTTTTTTTTGAGGTCGACTGGTCGACTCTATCTTCGATAGGATTAGTGGGGGCACGCTGAGTGCACCCACTGGGTGTAGTCCCCGAGACTACGGTCGAATGCTTGTATTCGGCTGTAGTCTTAGAAACGTGTGATTTTTCCTTTTTCACTCGGAAGTGAATTATATTTGACATTTAGTCGATTGGTTCTTCGCAGAACTCCTGTGATCTTGTGGCTCGCTACTCTGAGCTGGAAAACAAGCACGTTCAGCTCGAGCTGAACTTGAAGCTGGTTCAGGAGAAACTGATGAAGGCAAAGGAGGAGACCGAAGGTATGTTTGGTGAGACCTTGACGACTGCTTTTCCCTTTGTTTGTTTCAAAATCTGATCTTGCTGTAACTTGCAGGTAAGGTAAGGGAGGCCCAACAGAAGAAAGACCTTGAACTAGCTGAGAAGATCAAGCTTGCTGACGAGAAGTTAGCTTCAGTCACCAAGCTTGAACAAGACAATACCAATCTGAAAGCTGCTCTTGGGATCGCCAACAAGGAGGTCAGTCGACTGAAAACCGATAAAGCTGCCCTGACCGACCAAGTCAGTAAGTTGACTGGGAAGAAAAATGATCTGGAGGCCTTCCTGAGTGGTCTTGCCAAGAAGCTGTTTCTTATGCTTGAAGGTAAACCTCTATGCTAGGAAATTATTTCCAATCGTGGTTTTTCCATTCGACCATCACCTTGACTCGGTGATCGTCCTTGCAGAATTTTGTCAAAACTTTGAAGAAGAAACTAGCCGGCTGGAACCAAACCTCGACCCCGTCAATTCTCCGATGAACGACGAAGTTGCCATGAATGTTTTCCGACTGGAGTCCCGTGTTGCAGCTGCCGTGGACTATCTTGCAAGGCTGAAGGTCGCCACATCTCGCATCGACTCGACGCTCTGGCCCGGGGAGACACTTCAGAATGACCTTGAGTCGCTGATGGCTCGCTTGAACATGATCCCTGGTCGAGTGCAGGAGTGGAAGAAGTCCTCGGCCCGGTGCGGTGCAGATGTTGCTCTGTGTCTGGCCCGAGTCCACTGCAAAGATGCGCGAGAAGAGAAGCTGGCGGCCCTCCGGGTGGCCAACACCAAGAAACACGACTTCAGGTCCTTTATGGAAACTTTCCTTGCGGCTGCCACTCGGATCGCAGACGGAATTGATCTTGATGAGTTTGTTGCACCTTCCAGCCCTCCGCAGGAGGGGTAAAAAACTTCTTCTAAGCTCGACGCTTTAAATTTGCCTCGGTATGCCGAGTGGAATTGTAACCGGTAAACCTTAACGGGCTTAGCGCCTGAGCACTTTCGGTTCCTTTAGATATCGATTCGAACTTGAATTTGGTGCTTGAATATGATTGCTTTTGGCTCGAAATGTCTTTTGCAAGTTCAAAGCAGGGCGCCTTTATTGCAATCGACTTATTCCTTAGTCCACTTAGGCGAGCACTGGGCTGCGGCTAAGCCTCCAAGTGGAAGTCTGGCTTACCACTCGATAGGATTTTTATAACTTAGGCGAGTACTTGGACTGCAGCTAAGCCCCCGAGTGAGAGGTTTGCTCTTCACTCGGTAGGATTTTGATAACTTAGGCGAGCACTGGGCTGTAGCTAAGCCCCCGAGTGAGAGGTTTGCTCTTCACTCGAAAGGATTTTGATAACTTAGGCTAGCACTGGGCTGCAGCTAAGCTCCCGAGTGAGAGGTTTGCTCTTCACTCGGAAGGATTTTGATAACTTAGGCTAGCACTGGGCTGCAGCTAAGCCTCCGAGTGAGAGGTTTGCTCTTCACTCGGTAAGATTTTCGA
>NC_041393.1:262916583-262930447 GCF_002162155.2 Triticum dicoccoides
TCGGTAGGATTTTTGATTACTTAGGCGAGTACTTGGACTGCAGCTAAGCCTCCGAGTGGAAGTCTGGCTTACCACTCGGCAGGATTTTTATAACTTAGGCGAGTACTTGGACTGCAGCTAAGCCTCCAAGTGGAAGTCTGACTTACCACTCGGTAGGATTTTCATAACTTAGGCGAAACGGATTCGCAGCTAAGCCTCCGAGTGAGAGGTTTGCTCTTCACTCGGTAGGATTTTCATAACTTAGGCGAAACGGATTCGTAGCTAATCCTCCGAGTGAGAAGTCTGGCTCACCACTCGGTAGGATTTTTTACAAACTTAGGCGGAACGGATTCGCGGCTAAGTCACCCACTGAGGGGGAATTTTATTAGACAAAATAAAAAGTGACAAAAATTATGGAGGAACTATGACACTATTATTTTGAGGTCCATGAACTACAGAAGTACTTTATTGCAACTCATCCGAGTGATAAAACTTAAGTGTAAAATGGGCGGAGTAATTCCGCGTTGCAAGCTCGGGGCTCGTCGATATTATGCTCGACGTTGTAAAGACGGTACGCCCCGTTGTGGAGGACCTTGGTGACGATGAAGGGACCTTCCCAAGAAGGAGCAAGCTTGTGTGGTTTGTGCTGATCCACTCGGAGAACCAAATCTCCTTCCTGGAAGGCTCGACCTCTCACATTTCTGGCGTGGAAACGACGCAAATCTTGTTGGTAGATGGTCGACCGGATCAGAGCCATCTCCCTTTCTTCTTCTAAAAGGTCGACTGCGTCCTGCCGCGCTTGTTCAGCTTCTGCTTCGTTGTAGACTTCAACTCGAGGAGCATTGTGGAGAAGATCACTCGGCAAGACTGCTTCAGCTCCGTAGACCAAGAAGAATGGAGTTCTTCCGGTCGACCGATTAGGTGTGGTTTGCAGTCCCCAAAGCACTGAGGGAAGTTCATCGACCCAAGCTCCAGCTGCATGCTTGAGGTCACGCATCAGTCGGGGTTTCAATCCCTTGAGAATCAGGCCATTGGCTCGCTCTGCTTGTCCATTCGACTGCGGATGGGCGACTGAAGCGTAGTCGACCCGTGTGCCTTGAGAGTTACAGAAATCTCTGAATTCCTCCGAGTCAAAGTTCGACCCATTATCCGTAATGATGCTGTGCGGGACTCCATATCTGAATATTAGTTCCTTGATGAAGCTAACAGCAGTACCAGCGTCAAGGTTCTTGATTGGTTTAGCCTCAATCCACTTGGTGAACTTGTCGACTGCCACCAGTACATGCGTGAAGCCACTTCGCCCTGTTCTCAAAGGACCGACCATGTCCAACCCCCATACTGCGAAAGGCCAGACGAGTGGAATGGTCTTCAGGGCTGATGCAAGCTTGTGCGACATATTCGAGTAAAACTGGCATCCCTCGCACTTATCCACTATCTCCTTTGCCATCTCATTCGTCTTTGGCCAGTAAAATCCGGCTCGGTATGCTTTGGCCAGGATGGTCCGAGAGGACGCGTGATGACCACAAGTCCCCGAGTGAATATCATTGAGGATGATTCGACCTTCTTCCGGCGTTATGCACTTCTGACCGACTCCAGTCGCGCTTTCTCTGTATAACCGTCCTTTGATTATGGTAAAGGCCTTAGATCGGTGGACGATCTGTCGAGCCTCTTCCTCATCCTCCGGGAGCTCTTTTCTCAGGATATACGCGATATATGGAACCGTCCAATCGGGAATGACCACCAAGATCTCCATGACCAAGTCGACCACTGCTGGGACTTCAACCTCAGTCGGATCTGTGGCACTCTTGGGCTGTGGAGCTTCTTCGGTGAAAGGATCTTCTTTGACTGACGGAGTGTGTATATGCTCCAAGAACACACCACTCGGAATGGCTTCTCTCTTGGATCCTATCTTTGCTAGATCATCAGCTGCTTGATTTTTCAGTCGGGGTATATGATGGAGCTCCAACCCCTCGAACTTCTTTTCCAGCTTCCTCACTGCACTGCAGTATCCAGTCATGGCTGGGCTTCTCACGTCCCACTCCTTCATCACATATTGACCACTGAATCCGAGTCGCCATAGACCATCAGGCGACGGACGCCGAGTGAAATGGCCATGCGCAACCCATATAAGAGGGCCTCATATTCTGCCTCATTGTTGGAGGAATCAAAGTGAATCTGGAGCACATATCTGAGCTTATCTCCTCTGGGGGAAACCAGGACAACCCCAGCACCGGAACCATTCAACATCTTAGAGCCATCAAAGAACATGGTCCAATGCTCCGAGTGAACTTCAGTCGGCTGCTGTTGTTCAATCCACTCGGTGAGGAAATCTGCTATTGCCTGGGACTTGATGGCTTTCTTTGCCTCAAACTTGATATCAAGGGGAAGAAGTTCAATCGCCCATTTGGCCACTCGACTAGTTGCATCTCTGTTGTGCAAAATCTCTGATAGTGGAGCGTCGCTGACGACTGTGATGGAATGATCATAGAAATAATGAGAAACCTTCTTTGTGGTCATGTATATTCCATACACAAGCTTCTGATAATGAGGATATCTCTGCTTGGATGGAGTCAAGACTTCAGACAAATAATACACTGGGCGCTGAACTTTGAGAGCTTTTCCTTCTTCTTCTCGCTCGACCGTAAGCACAGTACTGACGACATGTCCTTTGGCTGCGATATAGAGCAACAGAGGCTCTTTGCTGATTGGAGCAGCAAGCACCGGCTGGGTGGAGAGCAGAGCTTTTAGCTCGGCGAACGCTGCATCAGCTTCTGGAGTCCACTCGAACTTGTCTGCCTTCTTCATCAGTCGGTAAAGAGGCAATGCCTTTTCACCGAGTCGTGAGATGAATCGACTTAATGCGGCCAAGCATCCAATAAGCTTCTGGACATCGTGCACTCGCACAGGGCATTTCATTCGGAGAATAGTGCCGATCTTCTCTGGATTAGCGTCGATTCCTCGTTCGGAAACGAGAAAACCGAGTAACTTGCCACCAGGAACTCCAAATGTGCACTTTGATGGATTGAGCTTGATATCATACCTTCTGAGGTTGGCAAATGTTTCGGCGAGATCAGCGAGCAGGTCGGAACCTTTTCGTGACTTGACGACGATATCATCCATATATGCTTCCACATTCCGACTGATTTGAGTGAGTAGACACTTCTGAATCATTTGCATAAATGTGGCTCCGGCATTCTTGAGGCCGAATGGCATGGTGATATAGCAGAAGCACCCGAATGGAGTGATGAAAGCTGTTTTTACCTCGTCAGGTCCATACAGACGGATCTGGTGGTACCCGGAGTAGGCGTCTAGAAAAGACAGTCTCTCGCATATCGCGGTCGAGTCAACAATTTGATCTATGCGAGGGAGAGGAAAATGATCTTTCGGGCAGGCCCGGTTGATGTGCTTGAAATCAATGCACATTCGGAGTGATTTGTCCTTCTTAGGAACCATGACGACATTAGCGAGCCACTCGGAGTGGTATATCTCTCGGATAAATCCTGCCGCCAACAGTCGAGGCACTTCCTCACCAATGGCTTTTCTCTTCTGGACGGCGGACCGCCGAAGATGCTCTTTGACTGGTTTTGCAGATGAGTCGACTCTTAGGCGATGCTCAGCCAGTCCCCTAGGAACACCTGGCATGTCAGCGGGCTTCCATGCAAAAATGTCCCAGTTCTCACGGAGGAACTGGATGAGCGCTTCTTCCTATTTCGGGTCGAGTGCTGTGGAGATGTGGGTCGGAGCTGCATCGGGGTCGGTCGGGTGAATGTGAACAGGCTTCGTCTCACCGGACGACTGAAATGCAGACTCTGTGGCGGGTTTCTTGGATCGCAGCAAGTCACTCGGATCTGCGTTTTGCTTGTATTCTTCGAACTCGACCGCTGTCACCTGGGAATCAGCAATCTTTGAGCCTTTCTGGAAGCACTCTTCTGCCTTTTTCCGATCACCGGTGACAGTGATCACACCTTTGGGGCCGGGCATCTTCAATTTGAGGTACACGTAACATGGTCGAGCCATGAACCGCGCATAAGCTGGTCTCCCCAAAATGGCATGATATGCACTCTGAAAATCCACGACCTCGAACGTCAACTTCTCTTTGCGAAAATGTTTCGAATCACCAAACACCACGTCCAGAACTATTTGGCCGAGTGACTCGGCTTTCTTTCCTGGTATAACTCCATGAAAGCTCATGTTACTGGTGCTCAGTCAGGACATCGGAATGCCCATTCCTTTCAGTGTGTCTGCATACAGCAAATTCAGCCCACTACCACCGTCCATAAGCACTTTTGTCAGTCGAGTGCCTTCAACAACTGGATCGACCACGAAAGCTTGCCTCCCAGGGGTGGCAATATGAGTCGGGTGATCAGATTGGTCGAAGGTGATGGGTGTTTGGGACCATTTCAGATAATTTGCTTTTGCTGGGGCAACCATGTTCACTTCACGGTTAATTACTTTCAATCGACTCTTGCTCTCCACATCTGCAAAGATCATTAGAGTAGAGTTGATATGCGGATATCCTTCCTCACTGTCCTCCTTGTCTTCGGCCTTGTCCGACTCCTTCTCCTTGTCCTTAGACTATTTTCCCTGAAACTGCTGGATCAGGAGTCGACATTGGCGAGTGGTATGCTTCGGGTAGATGATATTCCCCTCTTCGTCTTTCTTCGTGTGGATGTGACACGGCATATCCATCACGTCGTTCCCTTATTTATCCTTCACCTTCTTAGGGTTCCAGGATCCTTTTGGTTTCCCTTTAAACTTTCCTTGAGTCACGGCCAGAGCCTCTCCAGGAGCTGCCGGTTCAGCCTTCCGCTTCTGTTTCCGACTGGTGTTTCCTTTTTCCGACTGACTCGGCTTGTGCTTGCCGCTTCGGAGTCGGTCTTCTTCTTCGCCGTTGGCGTACTTGGTAGCAATCTCCATCATCCGACTCAAGGTCATGTCACCGGTTCGACCAAACTTCAAACTCAATTCTCTGTTCTTAACGCCATCTTTAAAGGCGCAGACTGCCTGATGATCAGACACATTCTCCACAGTATGGTGCAAAGTGATCCATCTTTGAATATACTCTCTGAGAGTCTCATTGGTCTTCTGCACGCAGACTTGCAACTCTGTCAGTCCAGCTGGTCGCTTGCAAGTTCCTTCAAACGTTCTGATGAACACTCGGGACAGATCTTCCCAAGTGTAAATGCTGCTAGGAGGTAATTGAGTCAACCATGCCCTGGCAGAACCTTCCAGCATGAGGGGCAAATGCTTCATGGCCACCTCGTCATTCCCACCACCAATCTGAACTGCCACTCGGTAGTCCTCAAGCCAAGTTTCAGGCTTAGACTCACCAGTGAACTTGCTGACTCCTGTTGCCAACCTGAAATTGGGAGGGATAACTGCAACTCTAATAGCTCTGCTGAAACATTCAGGACCAGAAACATGCACTCCACTGCTTGTGGGCGCATCTCTGTCGAGTCCGCCTCGATGGGCTCTGTTCCGGTCGACCAAACCTTGCATGATAATGGATCGCGTGTCGAAGCCTGGTTCTCTGGGGTCGACTGGAACTCTTCGCCCCGTACTGAACTGACGTCTGTCATCTTGCTGCCGAGGAGCGTAAGACCCACCCCTCGGAGGGGAATTGGGCACTCGACGCCTATCATCTCGGTCGAGTCGGTCACCATATTGGTCTCGCCGATTCTCGCGCCCTTCACGCCGCGGAGGCGATCTGGGACTGTGAGCCGACTGGACCGTATTCGCAGCGACGGATCGACTGTGAATTCTGTTGCGCGACTGCGACACGGCCGAATTCTGGTCTCCTGCTGCCCGGAGCAGATCCCTGATCTGCATCAAGCCTCTGCCAGCTTCCGACTGGGAGGGCTGGATGGACTCTGCTATACGGGTCGCAGCTGCTAAATTCTGGATTGGGGTTCGATATACCTGAGTCGGCGGGAAGAGTTGACGTCGACTGGTGTCGGGAACTCGTTGTCGTGCACGCTCGTCGAGTGCTCGCTGAAGATTCTCCAGTCGAGTGCGTTCGGCCAAATTGGCCAAACGTGCCTCCTCCAAGGCGCGAGCCTCAGGGGTTTCTCCTGCGATGGGAGTACGCAGGACATCCACGTTCCTGCGGCGAAGTTCTTCTCTTTGCAGAGAGTCGAGTGGCTCGGGCTGGTACTCTTCGTGATCTCGTGCGGGGTCGCCTCCGTCGCCTGCTCCACCATCACGGGCGAAGCCAGGGGGACTGCGGGGCCCGTCGACCATCAGGATTTCCGCCGCTGGATCACTGCTATCGCACTCGGATGCGGTCTCTACGGAGCCAGTCGACAGATCGAACAGGCCGTAGAGAGATTCGTCGGGCTCGATTGCTGCAACTTGGGTGGTGGCCATTTGGCGAGCCACCGCGTGCCTCACCCACCGCTGAATCCTCGACCGGCCCGAGCGCTTGCGCTGGCGGGAGACCGGGAAGGTGGTCGATGGGGATGTCGACCGATACGGGGTCGACGATTGCCGCAGCAGAACGCCGCGGACACATGCGCTAAAATGCGTCACACCACGGACGGGGAGCGCATCAACGTCGAGTGGAGCCTCCTGGAGCCAGGCGGAGTCGTCGGCGATGAAGATGAGAGCGCCGAGACGGATCTCTCGACCCTCGGCCAAAACTCCAGCAGCCACCATGATGAAAGTACTCGGAAGAATCGCAACTTCCCCACAAAATCGCTAAAACACCCGCCCCACGGTGGGCGCCAACTGTCGTGGTTCTAAGCCTAACAGTAGAGTGGGGGTAGGTATGGAGAGGCAAGGTCCTAGCTATGGAGAGGTTGTAAACACAGGGGATGTACGAGTTCAGGCCCTTCTCGGAAGAAGTAAAAGCCCTACGTCTCGGAGCCAGAGGTGGTCGAGTGGATTATACGTATACAAGTTACAGGGTGCCGAACCCTTCTACCTGTGGAGGGGGGTGGCTTATATAGAGTACGCCAGGACCCCAGCCAGCCCACGTAGGAGAGGGTTTAAGGTGAGTTAAGTCTGGGGCGTTACTGGTAACGCCCCACATAAAGTGTCTTTACTATCATAAAGTCTACTTAATTACAGGCCGTTGCAGTGCAGAGTGCCTCTTGACCTTCTGGTGGTCGAGTGAGTCTTCGTGGTCGAGTCCTTCAAGTTAGTCGAGTGAGTCCCTCGTTGGTCGACTGGAAGGTGACCTCTTCTAAGGGTGTCTTTGGGCAGGGTACTTAGATCAGGTCAGTGACCCTACCCTAGGTACATGACCCCATCAGGTTGCATAGTATACATCAAAGGCCTCGCCAAAAAAGTTGCCATTGGACGTGGCTTACTTTATTTTGAGTATTTTTGCCCTTATAGCTTAGGGTTGTAATTATTAAATAGAGCCAAACACAACTATTATGTGCGGAGAGCTGCTTTGGAGTATTCGGAGGAGTAACCCGCCTTGCAATGCCAAAGACAATCTACGCGTCGGATACATCGTCATTGAAGCCCGGTTCAGGGGCTACTGAGGAGTCCTGGATTATGGGGTCCTTGGGGAGCCGGCTTACATTACATGGGCTAGACTAATGGGCCATGAAGATACAAGACGGAAGGCTCTCCCTTGTACCCAGATGGGACTCTCCTTTGCGTGGATGGCAAGTTTCGCATTCGGATAATGTATCTTCCTTTCTTTGTAAACCGACTCTGTACAACCCTAGGCCCCTCCGGTGTCTATACAAACCGGAGGGGTTAGTCCGTAGAGGCAGTCATAATCATACAGGCTAGACATCTAGGGTTTAGCCATTACGATCTCGAGGTAGATCAACTCTTGTAACCCCTATGCTCATCAAAGTCAATCAAGAAGGAAGTAGGGTATTACCTCCATTAAGAGGGCCTGAACCTGGGTAAACATTGTGTCCCCTGCCTCCTGTTACCCATGATTCTTAGACGCATAGTTTGGGACCCCTACCTGAGATCTGTCGGTTTTGATACCGACAATCTTCTTCCCACTCAACTCCATTGGCATTGAACTTTTGTTCAAAACCAACACCCCGGTGCCTTTCCTTGCTTGTGTACAATTTCCTCAAACTACTTACTCCCAGCAAGGCTTTTTTGAACACCTTTCTCTATAATTCCCTTCAATAAGCTATTTTCTTGCTCAAGTGTAACTTGGCTAAGAGAATCGTTAGTGGAATCATGAGAATTACTAGAAGGAACAATATTGGATTTAACATGGTTATGGCTACTACCAGAGGAAGAATTTTTATTGCTCATATTGCTAGATTTTACTTGTGGCATATAAGTAGACAAGAGGAGACGTTTGGCAAGATAAGAAGAACTCTTCTTTCGAAGATCATCATTGATAGCTTTTAGAAACTCATGCTATTGCTCTACATTTAGCTTCTCGAAGCGTAGCTTCTCATGAGTCCTTAGGAGCTCTCTATGATCCTTTGAAGTTGTTTCATGAGCTAACTTAAGAGTGTTTAGTTCTTTAGTTAGACGCTCAATCTCCTTATCACTGTCATTCGTTTCATCTTGATTAGCAAGTTCATCATAGTTTTCATTGCTAGTGTTGTCAACAAGTGAATCATCATCACCTAGAAAATCATCTTCATCACTATTCAAATCAACATACTCGGGGTGTGACGCCTTAGGACCTTTAGCCATGAAGCATCTTCCAATCCCTTCATTTGGTGAGTCAAATATGTCGTTGGAGTTGGATGACACAGGTGCAAGAGCAGCAACACCTTCATCTTGAGTACCTTTGGAGTCAGAGTGATAGCTTCTCTTGGAGTAGTTGTCGGAGTTGGAACCGGATAACCATTCACCAACATGAGCTTGATGTCTTCGTCTTCTGTAGATCTTTGATGACTTGTCCTTCCTTTTTGAATCCTTGCTTCTATGAGAGGATCTTCGTTCATAACAATCATCTCTACTTCTTCTCTCTCTTGGAGGTGCTTCATCTCTTCTACTCCTTATTTTGGGTGTATCTTCTCTTTTCTTGTAGAGAGCCGTACACTCATTGGAATAGTGTCCGGGTCTTCCACAAATGTAGCAATTACGATCACGACTAGAAGATCTTTTGTCATTGTAGGATCTTGACTTGGAGCTTCTCTCTTTGCTTCTATTCTTGTAGAACTTGTTGAAGTTCTTCACAATTAAGTGCATTTCTAAATTGGAGACTTGCTTCTCGGTTGATGTTGTAGGAGCATCACTTGAAGCTTTGGAAGCGCCACTTGACTTGTTGTGGAGCTCTTCCTTATCCTTGAGAGACATCTCATGAGTAACAATTCTACCAATGACTTTCGTAGGCTTGAGATCTTTTTAATGGGCATCATTTGGATCAATGTGCACGCGGTATCATATTTTCCATCCAAGGCTCTTAGGATATTCTCGATCATGAATTTTTTGGTCATCTCTTCACTTCCTAAGCCGACAATCTCATTTGTATGAGAGCAAGCCTAGTACATTTCAGCGACTCCTTCACCATCCTTCATTTTGAACTTGTCAAGTTGACTTTGAAGCACATCCAACTTGGATTCCTTAACAAACTTGGTAACTTCATGCATATTAACCAAAGTATCCCAAATGTCCTTGGCATTATCAAGATGGCTGATTTTGTTGAATTCTTTGGGGCACAATCCATTGAAGAGAATATCGCAAGCTTGAGCATTGTATTGAAACATCTTCATTTCTTCCGCTGTCGCTTCATGATCTGGTTCTTTTCTATCCTCAAAGAAATCACCTTGCAAGCCAATACGCACAACAGCCCACACGGTGGGGTTATGAAGAAAAATATGCATTTTCATCTTATGCTTTAAAAGTGCAACTAATCCCTGGGTGGTTTTGGTAATTCATAACAACATATAGCTCATTGAACTCATATCCATTCAAGATTGATATTTCAGGAAGTTCAATAAATGGCATGGCATGGACTAGGAATGAGGACCCCTCAAAATGCTAAGGACACATATTGGCTAAAGCTCAAGACTCTTCATTTTATTTTTAGTGATCCAAGATCACATTGAGTCCATAGGAAAGCCAATACTATTAAAAGGGTATGAGGTGTTGCTTAATGACTTGCTTGCTCAAATGCTTAGTGATATTGCTCCAAATACCCTCAACCTCATTCCAAATATGTCAAAACCCTAACTCCAACTCGGCCCCACTGATTTTATCCTATCTGGAGCCACCGAGTTCATATGACATAGACACTGCCAGAAACCCTAGCAACTCGGTTTCACCGATATGGATCTCGGTCTCACAGAGATGGCCTTGCAATCTCTTTGCTTCCCTTTGTAACATTTTTGTCTCACCGAAATGAGAAATTAGTCCCACCGTGTTTTCTTGACTGACTCTCTGTTTGCTCTTTGCTAAATTCGGTCTCACCGAGTTTATGCAATCGGCGCCACAGAAATGATGTTTTGCCCTAAGCCCTAGCACATCGCTCCCACCAAGTTGTTTCAGTTGGTCCCACTGAGATTCCTAACATTCACATTTTGAACTAAATCGGTCTCACCGAGTTCATCTATTCAGTCCGACCGAGTTGGGTCAAATGTGTATAAGGGTTGGATTTTTTGTGGAGGCTATATATACCCCTCCACCCTCTTCTCGATTTGTGAGAGAGCCATCAGAACGTGCCTACACTTGTAGCATACATTTTCTGAGAGAGAACCACCTAGTCATGTGTTGAGATCAAGATATACCAATCCTACTACAAGAATCTTCCTTTCTAGCCTTCCCCAAAATGCTTTCCCCTCGAACCATCTTTCCACCATATCCAAATTTGTGAGAGAGAGTGGAGTGTTGGGGAGACTATCATTTTGTAACGCCCTGAGACCGATGCTTCAGAAGACTTCCAGCTATTTCGAGTTTTATAGTGTGATTTTTTTTGTTTGTGCATTCAACATGCCATCTCTTGCATTGCATCATGTCATCATGCCATCATATCATTAATTTTTAAAACATCAACTAAATAAATTGCATAGATCCTTTGATCTATTTAAATCGAGGGAAGGGTGACTTATCTTTATAACATATCATCCCAATATTAGGGAGCTATATTAAATATTTCTTTAATTTGGAAATCACCATAATACACTTGCAATTTATCCCAATGCCTTTGTTATCTTAATTCTTGGTCTCCAACCTTGCCATATATTCTTTCATCATATTCTGGAGCTCCACCAAAAATCCAAACTTTTTTGGACCTTCCCAACCCTCACTTCCTATTCAAATCATTTGAATTTAAATCAAATGAGTCTGGATTTAAAACTCTCAATCATGGCATTTTCTATTTTCTTGGAACAAGCACATTTTCGTGAGCCCAGGAAAATTATCCGCGTGTCCAACTTCTTCCCCTAACCTCCCTTTCTTTTCTTTCTTATCTCTGTTTTTTTATTTTCTTTAGAGTGAGAGAGAGAAGAGAGCCTGCAGCCCAGCAGGCCCCTAAGCCCAAAGCCCAGTCGACGCCCCCACCAGCTCTAACCCTAGCCCGCACCCTGCTCTCCTCCCTTGCGCCGCCACTCCCTCCTCTCAATCTCTCCCTCTCGTTCCCAATCTTCCCCTGTGCGCCGCCGCCACACACAGCCAATGCCAGGAGGCTGCGCTCGACCCCTCTCTCCTCCTTTCTCCTCGATCCCCTCCTCCCGTGCCTCTCGATCCCACCGCTCCTCGCCGTCGCTCAAGCCCCGCCGCGGCGCCCTGCATCGTCGGAGCCCCGCGCCAAGACCTCCCCTGCCTCGTCATGTCTAGGGCGAGGAGGACGACCCGCATCACCTCCTGACCATGCTCTACCGCCCTCGTCAGCGCCCGCGCCTCCTCCTCCCTCTGTTCGGCCTCAACCACAGGAGCCACACTATCGTGCACGTCGCCCGCCATGGCCCACGAGGCCATCAGCATCGCCGCACCCCTGCCGCCTCCTTCTCCGTCAGCGACCTCGACCTCCGCTATTAGCTGCACGTCCAGCGAGCGTCACTGCCTTGCTTCTCACACCCGCACCCAAGCTGCTCCACCCCTTGCTTCACCTCGTGCCCGACGGCTTGACCGACGCTGCCCTGCACCAGCTCGTGTGTTCGCGCGTGTAGCCACGACTGCCATGGCTAAGGGTTTTTCATGCGTCGACGGGAGCTCCTCCAATTGTTGCCCCGTACACCGCATTGCTGCTGACGCTGGATCGCCGAGACCGATCCCCCGAGGAATCTCGTGTTCAACTACACAACGAGCATCAAGTACCACTACAACCCGTGTTCGACTACGTGGATTCGCCAAGTACATGGATACGCCAAGTTCCGCTCCGAACGTGTACGACTACACCCGGTGATGTGACAAGTACCCCGACAACGTGTACATCTACACCGCCAAGACCGAACCGACAAGTACCCCAACGTCGTGTGTACCACTACCGTCGCCCCGAAGACATTGGATTCTTCAAGTACCTCTCCGAAAACGGACGTGTACCACTACTTCCACTACAACCGTTCCGAGAACGACTACTTCCTCTACACCGCATAGAACTCGTTCCGCCCTGAAAATGCACGCTTCAAAGGTATAACCACCAAGATGACCGACCGTGATCGAATGCATGTGTTGTATGAGATGTCCGTGTTTGCACCGTGATCGAATTGTCGCTTGCGATGCCCCTCTTTTGCCATGCCACCGTCATGTGGGACACCCGGTATCCGGGATCACTCCCCATATCTTGCGTGTTCCACACATCCGCACACTTCTCGTTTGCATCGGTATTTCAATCAAGTTACTGGGACCGGAATGTTGTCGTGGCACCATTTTCGTTTCGCCGCCGTGGCACCCTATTTGTTCCGCCATGGTGACCAAATGCTTCATAACATGCTCATGTCAACATTTTCATAAAATTGCATAAAACTTGCATATGTCATCCGCATCATGATAACAACAATTAAAATGTTTAAAATTGTTGTTGCATTAAATTGCTAAATAACATGAGGATTTATCAGAATTGTTGTTCGATGTTTCCGGCCTCATTTAAACTTTCCTAAATAGTTAGTTTAATTATGCTTCACCCCTTGCCATGTTTAACAACATTTAATATTGTTGGGTACATAAACAAGAGAGAACTAAATAATTGATGTGGTGTATTGTCAATATGCAACTCGTTGCATATTGAGCTCCACTTAACTTGTAGTATTGTTTGTTGCACTTTGCCATGCCATGCCTCATTAAACCGGACATGCATCATACTTGTTTGTGCATCATGCCATGTTTATGTGATGGTTGTTTACCATGTTGTTTGCTTCTTTCTGGTTTGTTTCTCTTGTTAGCTTCGGTTTCGTTCCAGAGTTGTGAGGATTCATTCGACTACGTCTGTTTGTCTTCTTCATGGACTCGTTCTTCTTCCTTGCGGGATCTCAGGCAAGATGACCATTAACCTCGATATCACTTCTATCTTTGCTTGCTAGTTGCTTTGTTCTATCGCTATGTTGCGCTACCTATCACTTGTTTACCATGCCTCCCATATTGCCATGTCAGCCTCTAACCTTTTCACCCTTCCAAGCAAACCGTTGCTTGGCTATGTTACTGCTTAGCTCAGCCCCTCTTATAGCATTGTTAGTTGCAGGTGAAGTTGAAGATTGCTCAATGTTGGATCCGGATTATGTTGGATATCACAATATCTCTTATTTAATTAATGCATCTATATACTTGGTAAAGGGTGGAAGGCTCGGCCTTATGCCTGGTGTTTTGTTCCACTCTTGCCGCCCTAGTTTCCGTCATACTGGTGTTATGTTCCTTGATTTTGCGTTCCTTACGCGGTTGGGTGATTTATGGGACCCCCTTGACAGTTTGCTTTGAATAAAACTCCTCCAGCAAGGCCCAACCTTGGTTTTAACATTTGCCACCTAAGCCTTTTTCCCTTGGGTTCTGCAGACTCAAGGGTCATCTTTATTTT
>NC_041393.1:262930702-262951641 GCF_002162155.2 Triticum dicoccoides
GGGGCCAGTGCTCGTCGTGAGTGTTGGTCCAACCTGTCAGCCGCCGGTGGTCACTAGGGGTAACTCTGGGCTGGCCTACTGGAAGTTTGGTCAATCCGGTGTGCCCTGAGAACGAGATATGTGCAGCTCCTATCAGGATTTGTCGGCACATTTGGGCGGCTTTGCTGGTCTTGTTTTACCATTGTCAAAATGTCTTGTAAACCGGATCTCCGAGACTGATCGGGTCTTCCCGGGAGAAGGAATATCCTTCGTTGGCCGTGAGAGCTTGTGATGGGCTAAGTTGCGACACCCTTGTAGAGTATAAACTTTCGAGAGCCGTGCCCGCGGTTATGTGGCAGATGGGAATTTGTTAATATCCGGTTGTAGAGAACTTGACACTTGACTAAATTAGAATGCATCAACCGTGTGTGTACCCATGATGGTCTCTTTTCGGCGGAGTCCGGGAAGTGAACACAGTCTTTGTGTTATGATTGTGCGTAAGTAGTTTCAAGATCACTTCTTGATCACTTCTAGCTTCTCGACCGTTCCGTTGCTTCTCTTCTCGCTCTTACTTGCGTATGTTAGCCACCATATTTGCTTAGTGTTTGCTGCAACTCCACCTCATTTCCACTTCCTACCCATAAGCTTAAATAGTCTTGATCTCGCGGGTCTTGAGATTCCTGAGTCCTCATGACTCACCAGATACTATCACAACAGTTGTAGGTGCCGATGATACCAGTGCAGGTGATGCAACCGAGCTTAGATGGGAGCTCAACAAAGATCTTGGTCGTTACTATGTTTTGTTCCTTGTTGATTAGTAGTGGAGCCCAGTTGGGACGATCGGGGATCTAGCAGTTGGGTTATCTTCTTTTCTTTTCGCTTCGTCCGTAGTCGGACTATGTGTGTGCTTTGAATGATGTATGAATTATATGTTCATTGTGTGAAGTGGCGATTGTAAGCCAACTCTTTATCCCATTCTAGTTCATTACATGGGATTGTGTGGAGATGACCCTTCTTGCGACAAAACCACCATGCGGTTATGCCTCTAAGTCATGCTTCGACATGTGGGAGATATAGCCGCATCGTGGGTGTTACAAGTTGATAATCAGAGCCATCCCCGACTTAGGAGCCCTCTACTTGATCGAATCGCTGGCGTTGTTGAGTCTAGAACAAAAATGTTTTGAGTCTTAGGATTATATATATCGGAGAGTAGGATTCTTTTTACTCCTCAGTCCCTTCGTCGCTCTGGTGAGGCCTCCTGACGTAGATGTTTGGTCTTTCCTCGCCTCAAATTTCACTAAAAAAATTAGGATCACGCGGGTGTCTTGGGATCGTTCTGATATTCTTATGACGAGAACATTGTTCTTGGTGCCTCCTGACATTTAGGGGTTGTGGCAGTGTCCTGGGGAGTTGAGCTCCGAGGTGTTGTCATCACAATTTTATCGTTGCAGTTCTGGAATACCTGAGTTTTGCCGACATCGAAAATCTCTTTTATGCAGTTGTTGGTGAGATAACCTCGACACCACCCAGTGCTGGGGAGTTCGGGAGTATTGCCATAGCTTGTATAACGGATGCTTTTCGAAGGTTGAGGTACACGATTTCCGGAGTTTTCTTGGTTATGTGTTGACGGATGGATACAGCTAGATGTAGGGATTGTTAGTTTGGGTGAGATATATTGCTTCCCCGGTATCCCCAACACCAGATTGCATAACCAGAAAGTTTCGGGAGTTTTATAGGTGGGAATTCAAGTAGCTCTGTTTTTTTTCCAACAGATGCATGATATGAGATTGGGGTTCAACGTCTAGTGGTCCGCCTATCCAAGGTCGTTTTTACAGTGGTCTCGTTGTGTCTTAAAGAGCCCTTGGCTATGCTGGTTCGGGGACACTTCGTATGTCATGTGCACTGCCTTGTACATGATGGTGCTGTACGATCGAGCCCGTGTGGGCCCCACCATGAAAATTTCGGACGAAATCTCTATCATATGTTTGTTTCCAGCTTATTTTGCAAGCCAAATCCTTTGTTTTGTTTTGAGTTGTGGTATTCGAGTTGCTTCGATGTCAAGTGTTGATCCATACCTTCCCTAAATGTGTTCTCATATTTCTATGGGAGTGCTAATCCTTCTTGATCATTGAGGTTGTCATGTTAATTCTTTTCCTACCGGCGTGCTTCTCTTCAAGTGGATCCGATCATTTCAACATCCGCAAGATCAATTATAAGTTTTCTCAATGGTATTCATTCCATCTGCCGCAAGTTGCCTTCCTTTACCCGCCCTCCCACCCTTTTTCTTCAAGGACCCAGATTTCTTAATCATGTATCCCTTTTATTTGTGAGAAGTCTCTTCATTCGTTTCTTTCAATGTTCTTATCCGGTGATTCTCAAGAAGATACTAATGGAGCTACAAGTTTATTATTCTTTGTTCACTTTTCTTCTCTAGTGGATTAATTTCAAGCTCTGGAGTTGATCATATCTCTTCCTTTTGTTTCAGATATCTTCCCATGTGTATTTCTTATCCAAGCCTCTCTTAATCGTTCACCTCTCTCTCTTCATATCCGAAGTGCCGAGGATATCTCAGAAGATTTGTGTCTACATTATTAATCCGTTCAAGCTATTTCGAGATTCTTATCTCATTCAAGTCATTTAATTCAACCGGTGCAATCTCTCTTTAAAATCATTTCCAACGGTGTTTTCTTTTGAGTGGGCCCTAACCCACAGGTCTTTTTCCAGGATCTTACCTGACTCTTCTAATTTTCCAGGAGTCATTCCCAAATTCTTTTCGAAGTTTGACGTAAGAATGAATTTCATCAGTCAGATGTTTTCCAAGATCGATTTCAAATTATTTTTCATTGTTGGCTCAACCTCTTTGTTTTTCATTCTCCCGGAGTATTCCAACAATTCATAGTGGTGTTTCTCGTCGTCATCCTCGAATTTTGAAGACCGAAGAAGAGTTCCTCTTAAATCCTTACCCGTTCTTCCAGAGATTCATGGTTCTAGCTTCATGCCATCCTCATAATTGTTTTTCATTGTGACAATTTTTTTTCTTACCATCCGAAGCATTTCATGAGTTGTTTCCATTTCTTTCCTCCGAAGGCCATCATGTCATAATTCTTCATTCTCAGCATGTAGCTATCGTTCTCCAAATCTTACCGGTGCATAGTTCAAATACCCTCTAATCAGTTCATGATCTCTTCGTTCTCATGTATATAAATCCCCTCAAGTATCTTGATTCATTTTCCAATTCTTCCCGGTGATTTGTGCCTTTGCTACTTTCATTTTCAATTCTTACGGTGGTTCGTTCAAGATTTCACTTCCTTCGTTATCATATTAATTCATTCGTTCTTTCCAAATCCTACCGGTGGTTCCACCAATACCTTCTCAAGTTTGTGCTATATCTCTCTTAATCCTTTCTACGAGAATAAGTAGTATGCCAAATCCGTTGCTTATCATCAATCCAATTGGTGAAGGATACGCATAATGTAATTCTTATTATTGTTTCATCCAAGTGATCTAGTTTCTTCTTTCTAGAGTTGTTCATCATGTCACATTTCTTGGTTCGAGATGCTTTTTTTTCTTTCCTGGAGTTCCAAGTTTTCCGCATTATCTTGTAGCGAAGCTCCATCTAAATCATCACAAGGCTTTACCTTGTGTTTTAAACCTCTCTTTCTTTTTATCATACTTTTATTACTGGAGTTCTTCATGGAGGCTCTACATGGTGGTTCGTCAAGGATTCTTTTCATTCCTCAATTGTTCTTCAAGCTTTCTCTCGAAGTTATGATCCGCCAAGCTCTCAAAATCAAACATGGTGCCCGACACATGTTTTGTTTTGAGGAGCTCAAGTATTATTCTTCTTGCATTTCGAAGTGCAATTCGTTCTACCTTATCTTTTGAGGTGGTGTTATGTCACTCTTGACAATTTCCATTCATGTTTCGTGATTCACATGTTGTCAAGAATGAGGTATTCTAAATCCATTAATCTCTTCGTTGGAGTTATCTTGTGTCATATTTCACCTAAAGCCTTCCCTAAGGAATGTTGCTATTGTGGTGTTTATCAATGATCCAAGTTATCTCTCTATCATCTTGGTGGAAGAAATTTTTTATCTCGTCGGTGTTATCAATTATATTATTTGTTTCCGTAGTGGCAGAATTTCACCTCAATTTTGAGAAGTATTCCATAAGCCCACTACAAGCTTATTCGTTTCGTTGTTGATAATCCAACAATTCCGTTCTAGCATTCCTGTAAGCGTGCTCTTTCAAGATCAAGTTTTCCCTCCATTCATTCCATTCCATTCTTTCATTTCTTTCGGAGGCATTGTGATGTTGTGCTCTTCACCCATCACCTTATTTTGTCAAGGTCATGTTATTTTCTTGCTTATCCATTTAACCAGAGTGTCGTGTCCTCTTTTCAAGTTCTTTCATCATATCAAGTCATGCGTCTCTTTCAACCGGAGTGTTGTCCGAATTTGTTCTTCCTTGTCCCTTGGTTATCTCGTTTCAACCAGAGTGGTTTCAACTCCTTCTTGTCCATTGTGCTCGTCATTCATAGCTTTGCAACCTCCAAGGTTCACATGGTGTTCCTTGTTTCTATTTTCTACCGCAGTGCTCTCAATTGTGTTCAACTCTGTTGTGTTCTTCTTTCAAGTTTTCAACCTCTCAAGGGTCGTGGTTTCACTCGTTGTCAAAGAATCAACTTTGTTTTACCTCTCCTCTTCCTTTTCTGCTTCTCTCCGGTGCCATCCTAGATCTCGGGACGAGATCCTCTTGTAGTGGTGGAGTGTTGTAACGCCCTGAGACCGACTCTCCAGAAGTTCTAGCTATTTCGAGTTTTCTCGTGTGATTTGTTTTGTTTGTGCATTCATCATGCCATCTCTTGCATTGCATCATGTCATCATGCCATCATATCATTAATTTTTAAAACCTCAACTAAATAAATTGCATAGATCTTTGATCTATTTAAATCGAGGGAAGGGTGACTTCTCTTTATAACATATCATCCCAATATGAGGGAGCTATATTAAATATTTCTTTAATTTGGAAATCACCATAATACACTTGCAATTTATCCCAATGCCTTTGTTATCTTAATTCTTGGTCTCCAACCTTGCCATATATTCTTTCATCATATTCTGGAGCTCCACCAAAAATCCAAACTTTTTTGGACCTTCCCAACCCTCACTTCCTATTCAAATCATTTGAATTTAAATCAAATGAGTTTGGATTTAAATCTCTCAATCATGGCCTTTTCTATTTTCTTGGAACAAACACATTTTCGTGTGTCCGGGAAAATTATCCGCGTGTCCAACTTCTTCCCCTAACCTCCCTTTCTTTTCTTTCTTATCTCTGTTTTTTTATTTTCTTTAGAGTGAGAGAGAGAAGAGAGCCTGCAGCCCAGCCGGCCCCTAAGCCCAAAGCACAGTCGGCGCCCCCACCAGCTCTAACCCTAGCCCGCACCCTGCTCTCCTCCCTTGCGCCGCCACTCCCTCCTCTCGATCTCTCCCTCTCGTTCCCCATCTTCCCCTGTGCGTCGCCGCCACGCACAACCAACGCCAGGAGGCTGCGCTCGACCCCGCTCTCCTCCTTTATCCTTAATCCCCTCCTCCCGTGCCTCTCGATCCCGCCGCGACCGTCGCTCAAGCCCCTCCGCGGCGCTCTGCATCGTCGGAGCCCCGCGCCAAGACCTCCCCTGCCTCGTCATGTCTAGGGCGAGGAGGACGACCCGCATCACCTCCTGCCCGTGCTCCGCCGCCCTCGTCAGTGCCCGCACCTCCTCCTCCCTCCGTTCGGCCTCAACCACAGGAGCCACACTGTCACAGCGCCCACCTTCTCCTATCATGCCCGTCGCCCGCCATGGCCCGCGAGGCCATCAGCATTGCCGCACCCCTACCGCCTCCTTCTCCGTCGGCGACCTCGACCTCCGTTGTTAGCTGCACGTCCAGCGAGCGTCACCGCCTTGCTTCTCACACCCGCACCCAAGATGCTCCACCCCTTGCTTCGCCTCATGCCCGACGGCTTGACCGACGCTGCCCTGCACCAGCTCGTGTGTCCGCGCGTGTAGCCATGACTGCCATGGCTAAGGGTTTTCCGTGCGTCACCGGGAGCTCCTCCAATTGTTGCCCCGTACACCGCATTGCTGTTGCCGCTGGATCGCCGAGACTGATCCCCCGAGGAACCACGTGTTCAACTACACAACGAGCGTCAAGTACCAATACAACCCGTGTTCGACTACGTGGATTCGCCAAGTACATGGATATGCCAAGTTCCGCTCCGAACGTGTATGACTAGACCCGATGATGCGACAAGTACCCCGACAACGTGTACATCTACACCGCCAAGACCGAACCGACAAGTACCCCGACGTCGTGTGTACCACTACCGTCGCCCCGAAGACATTGGATTCTTCAAGTACCTCCCCGAAAACGGACGTGTACCACTACTTCCACTACAACCGGAATGTTACCGGGACCGGAATGTTGCCGTGGCACCATTTTCGTTTCGCCGCCGTGGCACCCTTTTTGTTCCGCCATGGTGACCAAATGCTTCATAACATGCTCATGTCAACATTTTCATAAAATTGCATAAAACTTGCATATGTCATCCGCATCATGATAACAACAATTAAAATGTTTAAAATTTTTGTTGCATTAAATTGCTAAATAACATGAGGATTTATCAGAATTGTTGTTCGATGTTTTCGGCCTCATTTAAACTTACCTAAATAGTTAGTTTAATTATGCTTCACCCCTTGCCATGTTTAACAACATTTAATATTGTTGGGTACATAAACAAGAGAGAACTAAATAATTGATGTGGTGTTTGTCAATACGCAACTCGTTGCATATTGAGCTCCACTTAACTTGTAGTATTGTTTGTTGCACTTTAACATGCCATGCCTCATTAAACCGGACATGCATGATACTTGTTTGTGCATCATGCCATGTTTATGTGATGGTTGTTTACCATGTTGTTTGCTTCTTTCCGGTTTGCTTCTCTCGTTAGCTTTGGTTTCGTTCCGGAGTTGTGAGGCTTCATTCGACTACGTCCGTTTGTCTTCTTCATGGACTCGTTCTTCTTCCTTGCGGGATCTCAGGCAAGATGACCATTAACCTCGATATCACTTCTATCTTTGCTTGCTAGTTGCTTTGTTCTATCGCTATGCTGCGCTACCTATCACTTGTTTACCATGCCTCCCATATTGCCACGTCAGCCTCTAACCTTTTCACCCTTCCTAGCAAACCGTTACTTGGCTATGTTATCGCTTTGCTCAGCCCCTCTTATAGCGTTGTTAGTTGCAGGTGAAGTTGAAGATTGCTCAATGTTGGATCCGGATTATGTTGGGATATCACAATATCTCTTATTTAATTAATGCATCTATATACTTGGTAAAGGGTGGAAGGCCGCCTTATGCCTGGTGTTTTGTTCCACTCTTGCCGCCCTAGTTTCCGTCATACGGGTGTTATGTTCCTTGATTTTGCGTTCCTTATGCGGTTGGGTGATTTATGGGACCCCCTTGACAGTTCGCTTTGAATAAAACTCCTCCAGCAAGGCCCAACCTTGGTTTTAACATTTGCCACCTAAGCCTTTTTCCCTTGGGTTCTGCAGACTCAAGGGTCATCTTTATTTTACCCCCCCCCCCCGGGCCAGTGCTCATCGTGAGTGTTGGTCCAACCTGTCAGCCACTGGTGGTCACTAGGGGCAACTCTGGGCTGGCCTACCGGAAGTTTGGACAATCCGGTGTGCCCTGAGAACGAGATATGTGCAGCTCCTATCAGGATTTGTCGGCACATTCGGGTGGCTTTGCTGGTCTTGTTTTACCATTGTCGAAATGTCTTGTAAACCGGGATTCCGAGACTGATCGGGTCTTCCCGGGAGAAGGAATATCCTTCGTTGACCATGAGAGCTTGTGATGGGCTAAGTTGGGACACCCCTGCAGGGTATAAACTTTCGACAGTCGTGCCCGCGGTTATGTGGCAGATGGGAATTTGTTAATATCCGGTTGTAGAGAACTTGACACTTGACTTAATTAAAATGCATCAACCGCGTGTGTAGCCGTGATGGTCTCTTTTCGGCGGAGTCCGGGAAGTGAACACGGTCTTTGTGTTATGATTGTGTGTAAGTAGTTTCAGGATCACTTCTTGATCACTTCTAGCTTCTCGACCGTGCCGTTGCTTCTCTTCTCGCTCTTACTTGCGTATGTTAGCCACCATATTTGCTTAGTGCTTGCTACAACTCCACCTCATTTCCACTTCCTACCCATAAGCTTAAATAGTCTTGATCTCGCGGGTTTTGAGATTGCTGAGTCCTCATGACTCACCAGTTATTATCACAACAGTTGCAGGTGCCGATGATACCAGTGCAGGTGATGCAACCGAGCTTAGATGGGAGATCAACGAAGATCTTGGTTGTTACTATGTTTCGTTTCTTGTTGATCAGTAGTGGAGCCCAGTTGGGATGATCGGAGATCTAGCAGTTGGGTTATCTTCTTTTCTTTTGGCTTCGTCTGTAGGTGGACTATGTGTGTGCTCTGAATGATGTATGAATTATATGTTCATTGTGTGAAGTGGCGATTGTAAGCCAACTCTTTATCCCATTCTTGTTCATTACATGGGATTGTGTGAAGATGACCCTTCTTGCGACAAAACCACCATGCGGTTATGCCTCTAACTCGTGCTTCGACACGTGGGAGATATAGCCGCATCGTGGGTGTTACACATTTGAAGCACAAGAGCAAGGAGTTCATCATCAACACACCATCTATTACCTTTTGGAGAGTGGTGTCTCCTAGATTGGTTAGGTGTCGCTTGGGAGCCTCCGACAAGCTGTGGAGTTGAACCAAGAAGTTTGTAAGGGCAAGGAGATCGCCTACTTCGTGAAGATCTACCCGAGTGAGGCAAGTCCTTCATGGGCGATGGCCATGGTGGGATAAACAAGGCTGCTTCTTCGTGGACCCTTCATGGGTAGAGCCCTCCGTGGACTCGTGCAACTGTTACCCTTCGTGGGTTGAAGTCTCCATCAACATGGATGTACGATAGCACCACCTATCGGAACCACGCCAAAAATCTTCGTGTCTCTATTGAGTTTGAACTCTCCAAACCCTTCCCTTTACTTTCATATGCATTGTTTTACTTTCCGCTCCTACACTCTTAGAATTGCATGTGTAGGTTGATTGCTTGACTTGTGCTAGTTGCTAAAGCCTGCCCACAACTAAAATTGGGAAAAGGTTAGATTTTTATTTGGTCAAGTAGTCTAATCACCCCCCTCTAGACCTAATTTCGATCCTACATGCTTCCAACTAGCAAAATTAGTACCATAAAAGTAAGGACCTCTACGGTGGTAATTTCCCTCACTTGACGCCATACTCTCCTAGGTTGTGAAACCAAGGCTATGATCACCAAAGCTATGAAAATCAAGGAAAAAGGAGACCAAAGCTATGATACTACTTGTAGGATCGAAAGTATGTCTAGAGGGAGGGTGATTAGACTACTTGACCAAATAAAAATCTAGCCTTTTCCCAATTTTAGTTGTGGGCAGATTTTAGCAAGTTGTTCAAGTCAAGCAGTCTACCTACACATGCAATTCTAAGAGTATAGCAGCGGAAAGTAGAACATTGCATATGAAGGTAAAAAGTAGGGTTTGGAGAGAGCAAACACAATGGAGACACGAAGATTTTTGGCATGGTTCCAATAGGTGGTGCTATCGTACGCCCACGTTGATGGAGACTTCAACCCACGAAGGGTAACAGTTGCGTGAGTCCATGGCAGGCTCCACCCACGAAGGGTCCACGGAGAAGTAACATGTCTATCCCACCATGACCATCGCCCACGAAGGACTTGCCTCACTCGGGTAGATCTTCACGAAGTAGGTGATCTCCTTGCCCTTACAAACTTCTTGGTTCAACTCCACATCTCTTGACGGAGGCTCCCAAACGACATCTAACCAATCTAGGAGACACCACTCTCCAAATGGTAATAGATGGTGTGTTGATGATGAACTCTTTGCTCTTGTACTTCAAATAATAGTCTCCCCAACACTCAACTCTCTTTCACAGATTTGGATATGGTGGAAAGAAGATTTGAGTGGAAAGCAACTTGGGGAAGGTAGAAATCAAGATTCTTGTGGAAGGATTGGAATGTCTTGATCCCAACACATGAGTAGGTGAAAATGTATGGTAGAAGTGTAGGCACGTTCTGATGGCTCTCTTCCAAATGAAGAGGAGTGGAGGGGTATATATAGCCTCCACACAAAAATCCAACTGTTACACACATTTGACCCAATTCGGTGCGACCGAATAGAAGAACTCAGTGGCATCAATTAGTTCAAAAGGTGAACGTTAGGAATCTCAGTGGGACCGAATGGATCAACTCGATGAGACCGACGTGCTGGGGTAAGGGCAAAACATCATCTCGGTAGCGCCCTGCCAATTGCATAAACTCGGTGAGACCGAATTTAGCAAAGAGCAAACAAAGAGTCTGTCAAGCAAACTCGGTGAGACCGATTGCTCATTTTGGTGAGACCGAAATGTTAAATGGGAAATAGATAGATTGTAGGGCCATCTCGGTGAGACCGAGGTCCGTATCGGTCGGACCAAACTGTTAGGGTTCTAGTAGTGGCTTTGTCAAGTGAACTCGGTGGGTCTGGGTAGGAAGTATCGGTGTGGCCGATTTGGAGTTTAGGGTTTTGACATATCTGGATGGAGAAAGTGGTTAAGGGTTTTGGAGCAATATCACTAAGCATTTGAGCAAGCAAGCCATTAAGCAACACCTCATTCCTTTTTAATAGTATTGGCTTTCCTATGGACTCAATGTGATCTTGGATCACTAAAACAAAGATGAAGAGTCTTGGGCTTTTGCCAATATGTGTCCTTAGCATTTTGAGGGGCCTACATTTCTAGTCCATGCCATGCCATTCATTGAACTTCCTGAAATATTCATCTTGAGTGCATATTAGTTCAATGAGCTATATGTTGTTATGAATTACCAAAACCACCCGGGGATTAGTTGCACTTTCAACGCCGCGGGGCATGGCCACGCAATCTAAGGCACGGGTAGCTATGGGTGCTCGACGGAGTCGACGCCGTGGGGCACGACACGCGATCTAAGGCACGGGCGGCTTCACCGTGAGGCCATGAGCACGCTCATGTGTTCAGCTAGCCATGAGAAGGGCTGCATCAACGGCAGTGAGCACGACGGCGGAGCTGAGCTTCGATAGCAATGGTGATGACGGCTAGAGGGCGAGATCGACAGTGCTAGCAAAGGGGAAAGGTCGGGGAGCTTACGTATGAGCGCACGGAGCAGCAGATGCACTGGATCGGGACAGCGGCCACCGGCGCTAGAAGGTGGTCAAGGGCGACAGATCTGGTGAAGGAGGGGTCCCTAGCTCGATCTAGCGGGCGAGGAAGACGAAGTCGACCACGCTGGAGCTCCAGGACACGGCCTCAAGCGCATGGGAGGACAGCGGCCACGCCAACGAGCTTGGCCATGGCGGAAGTGGCATCGGCCTTGAGCTGGGAGAGAGAGCGAGCGTGTGGGAGGAGGAGAGGGTGAGTGGGAGTGGGGCAGGGGAGGAGAGGAGCTCGAGGAGTCGCGGGGAGGTGGCTCCCTTATCCCCTCCCAAGCATTGCCGGCGAGGTGGTCCGACGGGGTCGCGCACCCTCGATCGGCTCCCTGTAGCAAGGTCAAAGACAACCGGGGGGGAGGTGGGCTGGGCCGTACGGGCCTGTCCCTGTGGCCTAAGGCCTAGGAGCAGAGGGTTTCTTTTTTTATTCTTTTTCTATTTTTCTTTATTTACTTCTATCTTGTTTTATTTTCAAAAGCAAAATAGTTTTATAAAATATAAAACTTGCACCTTAATTAGTATTATAAATTAGGCCACTGCCACAAAAAGTTTGGCATTTATTTAAAATAGTTTGAAATTTTTATAATTTAAAAAGCATTTAAAATATTGTCTGGGCCCCTGTTTTTATTGTTTTAGGGAATTTAAATATTTTATTTAATGTTGGATTCACTATGACGATTATCCAGGGATTATTTTCAACACTTTGAACATTTTTGTTTCCATCTTTGTGAATTTCTTAATTTCAATTATAATTTGAATTTGATTTCAAAGTGGAATTTGAAATGAGATATGGATCAAAGATGATTAAGACTAGTTAACCAAGATAGCTTAGCTTAATGATGATGATCACTATAGCTCATTACATAGGGGTGTTACACCTGGGTGGTCCCCTCGCCTCCGGCTGCCATCTTGCCGCTGGATGGTGGGGGACCTCGCATCTTCAAGATTGTTATGTTCTTGGTCAACGTCTAGTGGTGTTCATATTTTTTCGGAATAAAAATACTCTCATGCAATGGATTTCACTATGATTCTTAGTTTTAGGAGTTACTTTGTATTTTCTTAGATATTAGAGCATCTAAAGCCATGATGGGCAAACCCGGGCCCTCAAACGCCCACGGACGCGTCCGCGGTCACTGACCGGGCACTTCTCAAATCATGTCATCCACTGTGACGTCCGGGTAATTAAGCTACAGTGAACCTCTGCTAATGATGCCACGTCACCTCGATTACTGTTCCTAATCACGTGATAGTTCGAAACTGATTCAAATTCAAATTCAAAATCAACCAAAGAATAAAAGTTTTCAAATATTAAAACTAAAATGTTCGGAGTGAACCAAATATTGCATAGGTAATTATGGTGGAGAAAGCACACCTTTATAAAATGTTTAAACACTCTAAAATGAATAAAAAAAGTAACAATAATAATTATTTATATGCTTTCAAAATGTTAAACAATTTCAAAACTATTTTGTTTCGGTGCTAAGTGGTTTGTGGCTGTGGCTTAGTTTGCAAACTCTCTTTTGGTGCCACTGTAGTATCTTACTAAAATGAGAAATAAAAGAAAACACAAAAACAGAAAACAATACAAAAGAGAAAAAAAACTAAAACCTAAAGCTAACAGAAAAAAAAATGGAAGACCCCCTCCCTGGGCCGTGGCCCAACTGGACCAGCCCACTGGCCCAACCGGCCACCCGACTCCCCTTATCCACCCATCCCAGAAACCCTAACTCCCGACCGCACCCATCCCCACTCCCCACGCCGCTCTCCCCCCTCTCGATCCGATCTGGATCGAGGGAGCATTCCCGAGCCCCCTTCGACACCAATCGTCGCCGCCTGGAGGTCCAGTCGCCGGAGCCACCCTCCCGGATCCCCTCTGCCTCGACTACCTCGCCTCCCGTCTCCGTCGATCGTCCCCGTCCTCCTCCCCCCGGGTCGCCCCCGAGCCTCGACGCCCATGTGCCCCTGCAAACGGCGGTGAGGCCCTCGGCCTCGGCCTCCCCTCTCCCCTTCTTTTCGTCTGCGGACACCGCGCTCGTCCACCTCGCGCCCGTGCAGTCCGCTCGCCTCCGGCCCATCTCTGCCTTGCGGTCGAGCACGCCATGCGCCGTACCCCGTGCGCTCCAGGCCCGTCCAGGCCCGCACCCCCTCCTGCTCGACGACTGCGTCGGCCACGCCGTCGCCCCACTTGCCGCTCCTGGTCGTGCCCCGCCATGAGCTGCAGTAGCAGCTACTGTGCTGCGGCGCTGCCGCCAGCACCACTGCAGCCCCCCGCGCTCGCCCACTCACCGTGGTCGCGCCCGCTCGCGGAGTGCTCCTGTGCCCCTGCCTCCGTCGTTCCTCTCACGCGCCTCGGCTCCTCCTTGCGCCCTCCCTCGTCTGCTCGCCGTGGCCGCGCTCCGGCGAGCCACCCACAGCGCCTCGGCTGGCTCCGCTCGGGACTCGCCCGTTCGGGTGCCCACGCCCGGCGCCCGTAAACCCCACACCCGCTAAGGCCCCTGGCCCAATGACAGATGGGGCCCACGCCCAGAACGTATTTAAAAAAAAAGAAAGAAAATAAAAATGAAAATAATTAATTAAAGAAATAATTAACTTAATTAATTTTGATTAATTAAACTAATTAAATAACTAAACTAACTAAACTGTTAGTCAATTAATTAATTACTCAATGACAGTGGCCCCCTCCTAATTAATACTAATTAGGTTAAATTAGATGACTAATTAAAATGTGTCACTGACCAGTGGGTCCCACTGGTCAGGTTGACCAGACAACCCTGTTGACTGCTGACGTTAGCATGACATCATGCTGACGTCATAAATTCATTTTTCGAATTAATTAATTAATTAATTAAATTCCAGAAATTAATAAAATCTTTAGAAAATCATATCTTTTAATACGTAACTCGGATTAAAATATTTTCAACATGAAAGTTGCTCAGAACGACGAGACGAATCCGGATACGCGATCCGTTCGTCCGCCACACACCCCTAACCTATCGAACCCGCAACTTTCCCTCTCCGGCTCCTCGGCCCGAAAACACGAAACACCGGGAATACTTTCCCGGGGGTTTTCCCCCCTTCACCGGTATCACCTACTACCGCGTTAGGGCACACCGAACACCGCGTATTGCCTTGATATATTTTGTGGTGCTTTGTTTGCTCTGTATTCATTATTTCTTCCCCCTCTTCTCTCCGGTAGACTACGAGACCGACGCTGCTGCTGACCAGTTCGACTACGGAGTTGACGACCCCTCTCTCTTGCCAGAGCAACCAGGCAAGCCCCCCCCTTGATCACCAGATATCGCCTATTCTCCTCTATACTGCTTGCATTAGAGTAGTGTAGCATGTTACTGCTTTCGTTAATCCTATTCTGATGCATAGCCTGACATTGTCGCTACATCTGTTGATACCTTACCTGCAATCCTAAATGCTTAGTATAGGATGCTAGTTTATCATCATTGGCCCTACATTCTTGTCAGTCTGCCTTGCTATACTATCGGGCCGTGATCACTTGGGAGGTGATCACGGGTATATACTATACATATACATGCTATACAGATGGTGACTAAAGTCGGGTCAGCTCATTGAGTACCCGCAAGTGATTCTGTCGAGGGGGCTGAAAGGACAGGTGGCTCCATCCCGGTAGCGGTGGGCCTGGGTTCCCGACGGCCCTCGACTGTTACTTTGTTGCGGAGCGACAGGGCAGGATGAGACCACCTAGGAGACAGGTGGGCCTGGCCCTGTTCGGCGTTCGCGATACTTAACACGCTTAACGAGATCTTGGTATTTGATCTGAGTCGGCTACGAGCCTATACGCACTAACCATCTACGTGGGAGTAGTTATGGGTATCCCGACGTCGTGGTATCAGCCGAAGCACTTCAGACGTCAGCGACGGAGCGGCGCGCGCCGAATTGGACTGGAACGCCACTAGGCTAGGTCTGCTTTCGGCCGCCCTCGCAACGTGCAGGTGTGCTATGGGCGATGGGCCCAGACCCCTGTGCGCTTAGGTTTAGACCGGCGTGCTGGCCTCTCTGTTGTGCCTAGGTGGGGCTGCGACGTGTTGATCTTCCGAGGCCGGGCATGACCCAGGAAAGTGTGTCCGGCCAAATGGGATCGAGCGTGTTGGGTTATGTGGTGCACCCCTGCAGGGAAGTTAATCTATTCGAATAGCCGTGATCTTCGGTAACAGGACGACTTGGAGTTGTACCTTGACCTTATGACAACTAGAACCGGATACTTAATAAAACACACCCTTCCAAGTTCCACAGACAACCCGGTGATCGCTTTTCCGCAGGGATACGAGGGGAGGATCGCCGGGTAGGATTATGCTATGAGATGCTATTTGGAGATGCTACTTGGAGGACTTCAATCTACTCTCTTCTACTTGATGCAAGACGGTGGCTGCGAGAAGCGTAGTCTTCGACAGGATTAGTTATCCCCCTCTTATTCTGGCATTCTGCAGTTCAGTCCACTGATATGGCCTCCTTACACATATACCCATGCATATGTAGTGTAGTTCCTTGCTTGCGAGTACTTTGGATGAGTACTCACGGTTGCTTTCTCCCCCCTTTTTCCCCTTTCCTTTCTTTCTGGTTGTCGCAACCAGATGCTGGAGTCCAGGAGCCAGACGCCACCATCGACGACGACCCCCTTCTACACCGGAGGTGCCTACTACTACGTGCAGCCTGCTGACGACGACCAGGAGTAGTTTAGGAGGATCCCAGGTAGGAGGCCTGCGCCTCTTTCGATCTGTATCCCAGTTTGTGCTAGCCATCTTATGGCAACTTGTTTAACTTATGTCTGTACTCAGATATTGTTGCTTCCGCTGACTCGTCTATGATCGAGCACTTGTATTCGAGCCCTCGAGGCCCCTGGCTTGTATTATGATGCTTGTATGACTTATTTTATTTGTAGAGTTGTGTTGTGATATCTTCCCGTGAGTCCCTGATCTTGATCGTACACATTTGCGTGCATGATTAGTGTACGATTGAATCGGGGGCGTCACAAGTTGGTATCAGAGCCGACTGCCTGTAGGAATCCCCCTTTCCAACTCCTTGGCCGAAGTTGAGTCTAGTCATTGCAAAACTTTTACTAACTTGGCTGTGTGCCTTACGGGCCCACGTCGCCATTGGGTGGTATTAGGATCTTTTATTCCTCGACCTATACTCTGGGACTCTGATCTCTCTTCTATTCGGGTTAAATGATTTTTGCTAAATCTAACATTAGGATCTCGTTATCACTTTCACCCGGAGAGCCCCTTATTAATGATGACCGTCTGCGGCACGTGAAGACCCTGAAGATACTCTCCGTTGTTAACCCGAGAACTTATGTTCATCGCATTTGCAATTCCCCTTCCATCGTCAACCTTTATGGATAATTACTTGCAGTTCTTATTCTTACGATCATCCCCCATTGATCTTATTATTGCAAGATACTCCGAAGTTTTCTCTATTGTTCCGAGAATACTTTGTGCCTACTGCCTAGCAGTTCTTTGCCACATGAATACCCCTTCAAATAAATCCTCGCACTTGTCGAGTATCCGCTCAACCCAGTTGTTCATGTGATTCACAAAATACTTTCAAATACTACTCGATCTTCCGAAAATCCTGAGCAGCCTATTGCCCTTGAAATTCTTGCTTGCTTACATTTTGGTTAATCCCATAAATCTAGTAATCTTATTGGCATCCTTTGTCACTATCATTTAAGTCCGTTGATCCTATATGTGTGCGAATGCACGCAATCATCAGTTGATCCTTATATATTATCTTTACGCTCAGACGTCTTTCGCACAGGAGCTGGTTCTCGGCCAATCAGATTGCCATCGATGGTACCCCTAAGTCTATTCAACTTATCCATCCTTGATCAGAGCGTTGCTCCTGATCCCTTGAATTAAAAATCATAATTCCTTTGCTAGTTAAACGTTGAATTATTCAGATGTCCTATAAACCAATGCATTTGCATTCCTTCTTCCTCTGATTGGGTAACGATACTCACATCAGCTCCATTGTGGATCGCCATATCCACTGTTGGATTATTGTCCGACAGTGTCCTTCATAACTAATCAACTTGTGAGTTCTTTCTCCGATACATAATGCCTTTGGTAAATTGTATCCTCTCCTTTTGCCAACCATGCTCTGCTTTGAGCTGGTGATATCTACTCTTGAAGATTGTGGTATATGTTTCCACGATACCCTAACGGGTTGATCCGATGCCTTCCTTTATATGTGTGAACTCGGAAGTTTTCACGAGTCATACTCATCTGGTATTTCACCAGGTAAAACTTTCAACACTAATGCCTTTATCAAAGCGAATAGTGAATGGAAGGTTATACATTGAAGAAGTGGGAGTCGACCTTGAACCTTGCGTTCATGCCCAGGGACACGATGTATAACTTATCATGGAAGCTGCTCGTAAAAATAATTATTCCTTTGGTATAAGTTCATCTTATATCTGGGATCTGGCCTTTTGCAATCGTGGTTCCGACCATGTTCTCCTTTAAATAACATTTCTCGTGCAAGTTTAAGCACTTGTCTCCTATGGATCAATACACTAGTCCAACCTTTACTTTGATCTTGTGTCGAGTATTACCCCCCTGGTATCTCGAGATTATCATGGAACTACATAACTCCTTATGAGTTCTTCATCAAGTGCTACCTTCCCACTGATTCCAATTTTTCGCGGGCTCTGTGTTACTGAACACTCAAAGACACCGATAACTGAACCGAGTCCGCTCTATGATTCAACAACTCCTCAGTAAGCTTCTATAAGTACGAGTTTGTACCCGATCATGCCATTCCTAGCCTGTTTGGCTATATCATTGACGTGACGATTCTAACGGTGCTACCTGGTCCTTATTCTCGGAGCACCAATTTTCGACGATGAACTAACCTTACGTCGATTTTCCTCGTCATACCCTTTCACCTTAAACAACAAGCTTGAGTTCGAGTTTGTGTCGTACCCATGGTTCCAATAACCTTTCACTTCATCATTACTTGACTTGATGTCGTTACCGATCGATTACATCTTCATGAACTCTCGCGACAAAGGTGTCGTGATCATCAACATTCTGAGCTCATCCAGGATATCAATTGAATTCATGATGAGACATACCATCCTTGCCCTCGATGAATTGTATTATCGTCGACCACTTTATTGCCCTCCCACCAACACAAGCTTGTTCATGTTCGGTGTTATACCTTGAGTTCCTTGCTATCCAGCAATTGTTCTTCCTTACCTTGGAGTATTACCATCCTTTATGTCAAGAATGTTCTGAGATTTGTTCCACCTCTTGAGAATTCTTGACATAGAAATACCTCTCACCATCACCATTCTTTCTTGGTCCCCGTGTTAATTCCAACAAGTGAACGGTGTTGTTTGAATTCTTTCCTTCTAGCAACCCTATTTCTTTGAAGTGAATGGGCGATAGTTCATTCTAAGTCCTTCGCTAACGGAATCACCATTCTGACCTTGGTCGTGCAACCCAACCCATATTTCGGGCGCACCTTTCAACCAATGTTTAGTTGTGTATGTTTTCCTCGAGCATACTTCCTTATATCATTTGAGCTGACAAATGTTATCTCCTTGTTCACTTAATGGTGGAAATCCATCTTTTGGGAATCTCGGTGAATTGCCGTTGAGTTCACCAGACACCTCCTTGTCCTCTCCTTGGGTTAATGATGGACTCTTGTTAACGGAAATCACTTCATAGTTCATTTCCCCGAGAATCTTACAATGTCATCTCGTCAATTTGCGTTGCACCTTTTCTTCTCAGGTATCCTAAGTCTGAGGTATCCTGACACCAATCGGATCTGAATCTCGGTCATATATGATGGTTGGGACAACTTTCCAGGAGTTATGTTGTTTGTCCTTTGATAACCCGGTAACATGATGTCATGCCTAGCACCCCCCCCCCCCTGGCTGGAGGACCTATCATTATGATTTCTTTTGCAAGGATAACCATTCCTCCTGGAGGAAGTGGTAGGACTTATTTTATAAGTTACTCCTGATGGATCATTGGTGTATCCGAAGTCGGGCCCTTGATTGAAACACCATATCATTGCTACCTGAAGCATGTCTGTGGTACTCCGTTCATCACCAAGAACATTTGAAGCACAATGCTAAATTTCTCTTTATCAATTATCCAAACACCGTTGTATGGGTAATGTCATGAAATTTTTCTTCCCTTACCTAAAATGGTTTTCTACCTACTATCCTGTCATGGATATCATCTGCTTGTCCTTGGGAAGGATATACCCCTGTAATATGTGTGTATACACATTTTCCTACCCATTGTTTTGATTAAACCTGGAAATCACCTTTCCTTTCCATTGGTTTATTTAAACCCTTTCTATAATCTATATGATATAAACAATAATAATTCCCTACTTGTGCAAACACCTTGGTGTACAACTCGGTCAGTAAGACCCTGTTTCTTTTGTTGATGACATTTCGGTAACCACCGATGGACGAGAACTTTGCCTATTGGTCCGCCTCGTTCAACGAGCAGGAAAATGGTTCTCTTCGTCCCTCGCCCCTGGTATCGACGTTGTTGCCAACATAATCGACAGGCTATCCTCTGACATGCCTTTCTTGCATGATCATGCAAGACATCTCCGCCCTTCCTACTTTTAACCCACATGGTGGGCCCATAACCCACAGATCCATAGGATCGAAACCTGACTCTCCTGTACACCCTGTTGTCAAAGTTATCCCTCGTGCTTGACTTTCTATGTAATTCACGGGCCACCCGCCTGTTGATCTATTCTGTATCGGACACAATACTTATTCCTGTTGCTCTAAACCCCATTCACACTCTGTTTCAGGCAATGAACGATTGCCTATCCGCTTGAAACTTCTTATTGCACCGTCTTACTTTGCTCTCGATGTGTTTCGTTTGTTCAGCTCGAGAGATACTCATATGTTCATACTTGGGAAACCCCCAGAAGAATTTCCCTTATAAAATCCTATCGTTGTAGAAGCTGCCCATTACCTATTCATAAGTATGATGGAGGTCCCGAAGAAAGGATGACAATTGATCATGGTGACTAGAAGCAGTGAAATGAAGACATCAACGAAGTGGATCAACCTCTTAGAAAGGGCAGCCAAGACCGAGAAGACTCGTTAGGTTTTTCGCTACCAACACCTTCGCCCCTTACTCCACCGCTTAAATCTCGGGATGAGATTTCTTGTAGTGGAGGAGAATTGTGACGTCCGGGTAATTAAGCTACAGTGAACCTCTGCTAATGATGCCACGTCACCTCGATTACTGTTCCTAATCACGTGATAGTTCGAAACTGATTCAAATTCAAATTCAAAATCAACCAAAGAATAAAAGTTTTCAAATATTAAAACTAAAATGTTCGGAGTGAACCAAATATTGCATAGGTAATTATGGTGGAGAAAGCACACCTTTATAAAATGTTTAAACACTCTAAAATGAATAAAAAAAGTAACAATAATAATTATTTATATGCTTTCAAAATGTTAAACAATTTCAAAACTATTTTGTTTCGGTGCTAAGTGGTTTGTGGCTGTGGCTTAGTTTGCAAACTCTCTTTTGGTGCCACTGTAGTATCTTACTAAAATGAGAAATAAAAGAAAACACAAAAACAGAAAACAATACAAAAGAGAAAAAAAA
>NC_041393.1:262953490-263121169 GCF_002162155.2 Triticum dicoccoides
CACAGACAACCCGGTGATCGCTTTTCCGCAGGGATACGAGGGGAGGATCGCCGGGTAGGATTATGCTATGAGATGCTATTTGGAGATGCTACTTGGAGGACTTCAATCTACTCTCTTCTACTTGATGCAAGACGGTGGCTGCGAGAAGCGTAGTCTTCGACAGGATTAGTTATCCCCCTCTTATTCTGGCATTCTGCAGTTCAGTCCACTGATATGGCCTCCTTACACATATACCCATGCATATGTAGTGTAGTTCCTTGCTTGCGAGTACTTTGGATGAGTACTCACGGTTGCTTTCTCCCCCCTTTTTCCCCTTTCCTTTCTTTCTGGTTGTCGCAACCAGATGCTGGAGTCCAGGAGCCAGACGCCACCATCGACGACGACCCCCTTCTACACCGGAGGTGCCTACTACTACGTGCAGCCTGCTGACGACGACCAGGAGTAGTTTAGGAGGATCCCAGGTAGGAGGCCTGCGCCTCTTTCGATCTGTATCCCAGTTTGTGCTAGCCATCTTATGGCAACTTGTTTAACTTATGTCTGTACTCAGATATTGTTGCTTCCGCTGACTCGTCTATGATCGAGCACTTGTATTCGAGCCCTCGAGGCCCCTGGCTTGTATTATGATGCTTGTATGACTTATTTTATTTGTAGAGTTGTGTTGTGATATCTTCCCGTGAGTCCCTGATCTTGATCGTACACATTTGCGTGCATGATTAGTGTACGATTGAATCGGGGGCGTCACATCCACATCCGTGTATCTCATATCCGGTACCCTATATCCATACTAAGCATGCAACACGGAAGTAAACAACATAGATCATCGAACACACATAGAATCGGACATAGAAATGCACATTTCGATCACCAAAGATCACCAACGGATCTCCAAAAGATCTCCAAATTCACATAATTCACATAAACGATGAACAAGTTTAAACTTGATTAGTAAAAACTTGAAATTAAAGACAGAGACGGTGGAGCGTCACCACTTCCTCGTTGGGCCTTTGCCCTTCCGTTCGTGGGCGCAACTGTAGGCGTCCGCGGCTGGTGGAGGGTCTTGGTCATCTGAGGAGGAGGTGTCGCTGTCATGGTCTCCGGAGTCGGAGTCGGAGTCGGAGTGGACGATGAGCCCCTTCATCTGACTGGCTGCCCTGTCCTGCTCTCGCTTCAACTTGGCGACCCAAGCCTTCTCCGACGCTGCCTGCTTCGCCTCGCTCTCCGACTGCCCGATAGCAAGCCGGAGTGCCTTGGCGGTCTTCCGTAGGAGGCGGGAGTGTCTGTCTGTGACGTCGTGAGGGGCCGACAGTAGACCCATGCGAGGAGCCGCGCGTCCTCGTCGGGGTCCGCTTGCATCCCGCGACGGCGGCGCATGGACTGCTCCGCCACATCCCTCTCCCGTGCATGCTGCCTCTCGTGGCGCGCGGCGAGCGCCTCCGATTCTGGGGTGCGCGTGCGGGCCGACGGCACGGGCACTAGCATCCACCGCTGCCCGCGTGGAGGAGGCGGCCGACGGGAGAAGGAGATGGCGCGGGGACGATGCGGACTGTGATGTCCTGGCGTCGCTGCGCGCGGGTCAGGAGGGTCCAGCTCCGGCGTCCGCGCTGCGCCGGCACGGGAGCTGCGGCGACGCTCCAGATCCGGAGCTTCCGCCGTTCTCTACCTTCGACCGCTCCAACGCAATGCGGAGGGCCATCTCCTACTCGTAATCGAGCTCGGAACCGCAGTCGCTGCCGGAGTTGGACATCATAGTGGATGGGATTGAAATCGGAGAGGGAGAGGAGAGGACGGAGCAAGAGAGAGTGAGCTATGGTTCGAAGAGAGGCGCCCGGATTGAAGTTTGTGCGGGACATGTGTGGGGTCGGTGGTGGGCCGGGCCTGTTTGATGGACGCGCACGGGTGTGCCTAGACCGCCCCATATCCGTCCTATATTTCGGCTGATATGAGGCGTGCGGGTCAGGCCGGGTGTTTGTCCGCGGTTTGAGAGGTCTGGTTGGCTTGTTTTTTTTTCCGGTCCATGACCGGACGGTTTGCCCAGATGTTTGAGACAGGTATGACAGGTCCAGCTGTAGATGCTATTAGATCCAAAATAGTAGTGTATATGTAACTGTTGAGTACGAATAAAATTTAAAAGAAGAGCACTAGAGACCCAGAAACTTGCGTTGGATGCGATGGTTTAGTCCATAAACTTGTAAAAGGTGATCAACTCATCCACAAACTTGCAAACTATGTGATGGTTTAGTCCACAGCCAATCAGAGACAGACAATTGGCGCCCAGCTGGCTGCTGGGTGGCACACCTGGTCGGACCGGCTCTTTTGCGGAAAACCCCTCAACATTAACGAAAATCACGCCTGTAGTCCCTGTTTCCCTCAGCCCTGGTTTCCATAAACGAAACGCTGCTAGTACAAGTTTAATCTGGACGAAGACATTTCATGGGGCGGACTTTTTCAAAACGCTGCTAGTACAGAAAACTGCTTGTTGACGCGGACAACAATCAACATACGTGTCATCCACTCAAAGCAATTGGCATACGTGTCATCAGTGCAGAGTCGAGCCCCATGTAACGGATCGGCCGGCTATAATTAGAAACACGTTCGGTTGGGCTTATCGGTATCTTTATCGGTTCGTTAACGTACGTGCGGTAATTCCGTCTCCACCTAACAATGGAAATGGATGTCGCCCGCCCGCGCTGAGAGCAGCGCGCCCGCCACTTGCACGGCCGGCGTCGAGCTCAGCTCCCCCGCCGGGGCAGTGACATATCGCCTCGTCACGCAGGAGCGAGGTCCAAAGGGATGGAGATAAGGCCCACGAGATATTCCTCCCTCGTCTTCGTCTTACAGACCAGGTGGGTTAACGAATGAACGGATTGATGCGTGCGTATGGGGAGGTGAGGACGGCGCATAGGGCGCCGGCATGGGTGTTGGTGCTACCTTGTGGGGAGCAGGCTCGAGGGCGATGCGAGCGTGCATGATGATCCCAACTGCCCCAGCCCGCCCAGCGCACCGAAGAAGAGCTACGGGTTCTTCGCCTCCGAGCAGGTCACCGCCACGCCTGAGATGAGAACGCCGGCGCGTGTGCATGCCGGCCGAGGTCGGAAGGGGTGGCTGATAGATCGGCTCATGTATGTATGTATGTGTGTAGTACGTACCGGTTACGACGTCGAGCTCGTAGACATTACTGATCTGGGGCCCGTGGTGGAACGCCTGGCCGCTTATGCCGGCGTTGGAGAGGGTGCCGCCCACGGACAGGTAGAGGTAGTCCGTCCACGACCGCGGCGCCAGCCCGCCGTGCGAGAGCGTCCAGTTGAGCACGTCAATCCACAGCTCGCCGCCCCACACGTCCACGTAGTGCCCGCCCAGCTCCGGCGAGTACACCGGCAATGCGCGCGACGGCGCCTTGCCCCCGCGGCTCATGTCCACGACCACGCCGCCGGGCACCTGCGCCTGCCCGCTGATGGAATGGCCATGGCCGCGCGCCGACATGCGGATGTCGCGGGAAGACCCGTACGCCGCCCGGACCAGCGCGGCGACGTCGCCTGCCCCGCTTGGGTGGTACACCGCCAAGGACTCGCCAGTCCGACCAGGTGTGCCACGAAGCAGCCAGCCGAGTGTCAATTGTCCGTTTTTGATTGGCTGTGAACTAAACCATCACATAGTTTGCAAGTTTATGGACTAGTTAATCACCTTTTATAAATTTATGGACTAAATCATCACATACAACGCAAGTTTCTGGGTCTCTAGTGCTCTTGCCTCGTAAAAGAATTATCGCGGACGCAGCCTACCAAACGCATCAAAACTAATGACGTACCGACCGACTACTCCTTTCTTTTCCGCCACGTGTGGCTGAACGCGTGTGGTCGAGCTTCTGCTCCTCAAGTCAATTCGTTCCGAGAGAGTTAGCACGGGGATCTCATTGGCTGCAGCCGCTGGACGGTCTAAGGGCCATCAGCGAGGCTGCGAATGCAAACGCCATGAGGACCGTCCATCCAGGTTTTCTCCCGGTGTAGCTTTCAGTTCAGCCATCGTAGGACCATCCGAATCCTGAGGTCATGTGGTTCGACTTTGTCTGCGTCCAACGGGACCGATATGTGTGCAGAAAGTTTCTCTTTTGAATGTTTCTCTGCCCGCGGCTGCTCACACAAGGTCAGCTGCTGGCTGGCTGCCGTACACAGAGCTCTCCCCATCGCCGTAGAAATTTCTTCCCTGGTAATCAATGCGTTTTGAATGGAACCAAATATCTCCGCACTGTAGCCCACATAAACTGACCGACGATATTTAGTCGCAGTTCCCTCTTCTTCCTTCGTATGGTACGAAGCATTCGATGCACTTTTTTTTTGAAACGGAGGGCCCGGCATTCGATGCACTTCCAAACAAAAACAAACTCGACAAAATTTGTAAAAGCAATATATAACATGAGAAGCGGTAATAAAACTGGAAAGGTACATGATGAAAGTCCAATCTCTAGGAGTATATGATACCTATATTCATGCAAATAAGGCAATTGTTGCCTGTAGTACTTCCTTCGTCCGAAACTACTTGTCTAGATACATCCCATATTATTCATTTTGATGACAAGTATTTTCGGACGGAGGGAGTATTCTTTTGTGACACACTTGTATGACAAAAGATAGGTAAACTAATCGCCTATCCTATTACATGACCGACATTCAAACCGGTTGAAAATATCCCGCGCTACCATCTCCCACCGGACAGATCCAGTAACCAAACGCTCCCTGGCCTCCGTCTGAGTGAGTAAGGACTACATATGGATCAACGCAGTAGCCCGGAATAAAACCTGCAAAAAATGAATAGTTGTTGTTTTGTTAAAAGCCAAATCATTTCTGCAGTTCCAAATTGCCCATAACAACGCGCATACTCCTACATGAATGTGTCTGGCTGTTTCGGACTCTATCCCAACAAGCCACGTTCCAAATAACGTACTGACCGAATTCGGAGGAGTAATGTTAAAGGCAACTTGCACGGTGCGCCACAAAACTCTCGCCAACGGGCAACCAAAAAAGAGGTGCTTGATAGTCTCATCCCGATCACAAAAACTACACCTAGTAGATCCTGTCCAGTTGCGCTTAACCAAATTATCCTTTGTTAAAATTACTTGTTTATGCACAAACCACATAAACACTTTAATCTTCAAAGGAACTTTGACTTTCCAAACATGTTTGGAACTAGGAATAATACTAGAGTTAATGACATCGATATACATCGACTTGACTATGAACTCTCCAGACCTAGTAAGCTTCCAACACAACTGATCGGGCTGATGAGCTAGCTGAACCTCCATCAATCTACTCACCAAATAAAGCCATGCTTCCCACCGGTCACCAACAAGCACCCTCCAAAACTGAATATTCAGGGGAATGGACTGCATAATCGTTGCAACAAGAGAATCACGACGCTGAACAATACGATACAAGGACGGATACTGGAGCGCCAACGACGTTTCACCAAGCCACGTATCCTCCCAGAAGCGAGTGGTGTTGCCATTACCGACAACAAACTTCGTTCTATTAAAGAAGGCAGCTTTGACTCTCATAAGCCCCTTCCAAAATGGCGAGTCAGTTGGTCTCACTGTCACCTGGGACAAAGTCTTGGACTGCAGATACTTACTACGGAGAATCTGCGCCCACGTTGCCTCAGTCTCAACTGACAACTTATACAACCACTTACTGAGAAGACATTTGTTCTCGACTTCAAGATTCTCAATACCAAGGCCCCGTGGTCCTTTGATCGACAGATGATATCCCATTTGGCGAGTCGGTACTTTCTCTTAAGTTCGTCACTCTGCCAGAAGAATCAGGATCGATAGAAGTTCAGCCTTTTCCTAACCCCAACTGAAAGTTCAAAGAAGGATAAGAGAAACATAGGCATACTCGTGAGCACCGAATTAATAAGAATCAATCGGCCTCCATATGACATGAGTTTTCCTTTCCAGCAACTCAGTTTCTTCTCAAACCGATCCTCAATGCACTTTCACTCGCTGTTTGTTAGCTTACGATGGTGAATGGGTATACCTAGGTACGTAAAAGGTAAGGCCCCCAACTCACATCCAAACAATTGCCTATAAGCCTCTTGTTCGTCCTTGGCTCTACCAAAGCAGAACAAGTCGCTTTTATGAAAGTTAATCTTCAATCCAGTCAATTGTTCAAATAAGCATAACACCAACTTCATATTTCTCGCTTTTGCCAAGTCGTGCTCCATAAAGATGATTGTATCATCAGCGTACTGCAGGATGGACACACCACCATCAACTAGATGAGGCACCAAGCCACCCACCTGACTGGCCTCCTTTGCCCTACCTATCAGGATCGCCAACATATCAACCACAATGTTGAACAAGATAGGAGACATGGGATCTCCTTGTCTCAGGCCCTTGTTGTTGGGGAACGTAGAAGAAATTCAAAATTTTCCTACGTGTCACCAAGATCTATCTATGGAGAAACCAGCAACGAGGGGAAGGAGAGTGCATCTACATACCCTTGTAGATCGCTAATCGGAAGCGTTCAAGAGAACGGGGTTGAAGGAGTCGTACTCATCGTGATCCAAATCACCGGAGATCCTAGTGCCGAACAGACAGCACCTCCACGTTCAACACACGTACAGCCCGGTGACGTCTCCCATGCCTTGATCCAGCAAGGAGAGAGGGAGAGGTTGAGGAAGACTCCATCCAGCAGCAGCACAACGGCGTGGTGGTGGTGGAGGAGCGTGGCGATCCTGCAGGGCTTCGCCAAGCACCGCGGGAGAGGAGAAGTACTTGGGAGAGGGGGAAGGTGAAGGAAATATGCCCTAGAGGCAATAATAAAGTTATTATTTATTTCCTTATTTCATGATAAATGTTTATTATTCATGCTAGAATTGTATTAACCGGAAACATGATACATGTGTGAATACATAGACAAACATATAGTCACTAGTATGCCTCTACTTGACTAGCTCATTAATCAAAGATGGTTATGTTTCCTAACCATAGACATGTGCTGTCATTTGATTAATGGGATCACATCATTAGGAGAATGATGTGATTGACATGACCCATTCCGTTAGCCTAGCACTTGATCGTTTAGTATGTTGCTATTGCTTTCTTCATGACTTATACATGTTCCTGTAACTATGAGATTATGCAACTCCCGTTTACCGGAGGAACACTTTGGATGCTACCAAACGTCACAATGTAACTGGGTGATTATAAAGGAGTGCTACAGGTGTCTCCAAAGGTACATGTTGGGTTGGCGTATTTTGAGATTAGGTTTTGTCACTCCGATTGTCGGAGAGGTATCTCTGGGCCCTCTCGGTAATGCACATCACTATAAGCCTTGCAAGCAATGTATCTAATGAGTTAGTTACGGAATGATGTATTACGTAACGAGTAAAGAGACTTGCCGGTAACGAGATTGAACTAGGTATTGGATACCGACGATCAAATCTCGGGCAAGTAACATACCGATGACAAAGGGAACAACGTATGTTGTTATGCGGTTTGACCGATAAAGATCTTCGTAGAATATGTGGGAGCCAATATGGGCATCCAGGTCCCGCTATTGGTTATTGACCGGAAACAAGTTCTAGGTCATGTCTACATAGTTCTCGAACCCGTAGGGTCCGCACGCTTAACGTTTCGTTGACGATATAGTATTATATGAGTTATGTATGTTGGTAACCGAATGTTGTTCGGAGTCACGGATAAGATCATGGACATGACGAGGAACTCCGGAATGGTCCGGAGATAAAGTTTGATATATGGGATAATAGTGTTTGATCTCCGGAAGAGTTCCGGAATTCACGGAAGGGGTTCCGGATGTTTCCCGAAATGTTTGGGAACGAGAACACGTTATTTGGGCCAAAGGGGAAAGCCCACAAGGTTTTTGGAAAGCGCAAAAGGAAGTTTTGCAGAGTCCAGGGGCTAGACGCCAGGGTCCCTGACGTTTGGGTCCAGACGCCGGGAACCCTGGCGTCTGGCCCTGGAGTCCGAGAAGGACTCTTGCCTTTCGGGTAAAACCGACTTTGTGGAGGCTTTTACTCCAAGTTTCGACCCCAAGGATCAACATATAAATAGAGGGGCAGGGCTAGCACCAAAGACACATCAAGAAACACCAAGCCGTGTGTCGGCAACCCCGTACCCTCTAGTTTATCCTCCGTCATAGTTTCCGTAGTGCTTAGGCGAAGCCCTGTGGAGATTGTTCTTCACCAACACCGTCACCATGCCGTCGTGCTGCCGGAACTCATCTACTACTTCGCCCGTCTTGCTGGATCGAGAAGGCGAGGACGTCATCGAGCTGAACGTGTGCAGAACTCGGAGGTGCCGTGCGTTCGGTACTTGGATCGGTCGGATCATGAAGACGTACGACTACATCAACCGCGTCGATAAACGCTTCCTCTTGGCGATCTTCAAGGGTATGAAGATACACTCCTCCTCTCGTTGCTATGCATCACCATGATCTTGTGTGTGCGTAGGAAATTTTTTGAAATTACTACGTTCCCCAACAGTGGCATCCGAGCCTAGGTTTTATGCGTTGATGTTATATGCAAGAGTAGAACACAAGTGAGTTGTGGGCGATACAAGTCATACTGCTTACCAGCATGTCATACTTTGGTTCGGCGGTATTGTGAGATGAAGCGGCCCGGACCGACATTACGTGTACGCTTACGCGAGACTGGTTTCACCGTTACGAGCACTTGTGCTTAAAGGTGGCTGGCGGGTGTCTGTCTCTCTCACTTTAGCTGAATCGAGTGTGGCTACACCCGGTCCTTGCGAAGGTTAAAACAGCACTAACTTGACGAACTATCGTTGTGGTTTTGATGCGTAGGTAAGAGCGGTTCTTGCTAAGCCCGTAGCAGCCACGTAAAATTTGCAACAACAAAGTAGAGGATGTCTAACTTGTTTTTGCAGGGCATGTTGTGATGTGATATGGTCAAGACGTGATACTATATTTTATTGCATGAAATGATCATGTTTTGTAACCGAAGTTATCGGCAACTGGCAGGAGCCATATGGTTGTCGCTTTATTATATGAAATGCAAACGCCCTGTAATTGCTTTACTTTATCACTAAGCGGTAGCGATAGTCGTAGAAGCAATAGATGGCGTAACGACAACGATGCTATGATGGAGATCAAGGTGTCGCGCCGGTGACGATGGTGATCACGACGGTGCTTCGAAGATGGAAGATCACAAGCACAAGATGATGATGGCCATATCATATCACTTATATTGATTGCATGTGATGTTTATCCTATATGCATCTTATCTTGCTTTGATTGACGATAGCATTATAAGATGATCTCTCACTAACTATCAAGAAGTGTTCTCCCTGAGTATGCACCGTTGCGGAAGTTCTTCGTGCTGAGACACCACGTGATGATCGGGTGTGATAGGCTCTACGTTCAAATACAACCGGTGCAAAACAGTTGCACACGCGGAATACTCAGGTTAAACTTGATGAGCCTAGCATATACAGATATGGCCTCGGAACACGGAGACCGAAAGGTCGAACATGAATCATATAGTAGATATGATCAACATAGTGATGTTCACCATTGAAACTACTCCATCTCACGTGATGATCGGACATGGTTTAGTTGATTTGGATCACGTAATCACTTAGATGACTAGAGAGATGTCTATCTAAGTGGGAGTTCTTTAGTAATATGATTAATTGAACTTTAATTTATCATGAACTTAGTCCTGGTAGTATTTTGCAAATTATGTTGTAGATTAATAGCTTGCGTTGTTGCTTTCATATGTTTATTTTGATTTGTTCCTAGAGAAAATTGTGTTGAAAGATGTTAGTAGCAATGATGCGGATTGGATCCGTGATCTAAGGTTTATCCTCATTGCTGCACAGAAGAATTATGTCCTTAATGCACCGCTAGGTGATAGACCTATTGCAGGAGCAGACGCAGACGTTATGAATGTTTGACTAGCTCAATATGATGACTACTTGATAGTTTAGTGCACCATGCTTAACGGCTTAGAATCGGGACTTCAAAGACGTTTTGAACGTCATGGACCATATGAGATGTTCCAGGAATTGAAGTTAATATTTCAAGTAAATACCCGAGTTGAGAGATATGAAGTCTCCAACAAGTTCTATAGCTAAAAGATGGAGGAGAGTCGCTCAACTAGTAAGCATGTGCTCAGATTGTCTGGGTATTTCAATCACTTGAATCAAGTGGGAGTTAATCTTCCAGATAAGATAGTGATTGACAGAATTCTCTAGTCACCATCACTAAGTTACTAGAACTTCGTGATGAACTATAGTATGCAAGGGATGACGAAAACAATTCCCGAGCTCTTCGTGATGTTGAAATCGATGAAGGTAGAAATCAAGAAAGAGCATCAAGTGTTGATGATTGACAAGACCACTAGTTTCAAGAAAAGGGCAAAGGGATAGAAAGGGAACTTCAAGTAGAATGACAAGCAAGTTGTCACTCCCACGAAGAAGCCCAAAGCTGAACCAAAGCCTGAAACTGAGTGCTTCTACTGCAAAGGAAATGGTCACTGGAAGTGGAACTACTCCAAATATTTGGTGGATAAGAAGGATGGCAAAGTGAACAAGGGTATATTTGATATACAGGTTATTGATGTGTGTCTCACTAGTGTTTATAGTAGCCCCTGAGTATTTGATACTTGTTCGGTTACTAAGATTAATAACTCGAAATAGGAGTTACAGAATAAACAGAGACTAGTTGAAGGGGAAGTGACGATGAGTGTTGGAAGTAGTTCCAAGATTGATATGATCATCATCGCACACTCCCTATACTTTCGGGATTAGTGTTAAACCTAAATAAATGTTATTTGGCATTTGCGTTGAGCATGAACATGATTTGATCGTGTTTATTGCGATACGGTTATTCATTTAAAGTTAGAGAATAATTGTTATTCTGTTTACATGAATAAGACCTTCGATGGTTATACACCCAATGAAAATAGTTTGTTGGATCTCGATCATAGTGATACACATATTCATAATATTGATGCCAAAAGATGCTAAGTTAATAATGATAGTGCAACTTATTTGTGGCACTGCCATTTGGGTCATATCGGTGTAAAGCACATGAAGAAACTCCATAAAGATGGATTTTCGGAATCACTTGGTTATGAATCATTTGATGCTTGCGAACCGTGCCTTTTGGGCAAGATGACTAAAACTCCGTTCTCCGAAACAATGGAACAAGCTACTGACTTATTGGAAATAATACATACCGATGTATTCGATCAAATGAGTGTTGATGCTCGTGGAAAGTATCGTTATTTTCTGACCTTCACAAGATGATTTGAGCAGATATGGTATATCTACTTGATGAAACATAAGTCTGAAATAGTTGAAAGGTTCAAAGAATTTCAGAGTGAAATGGAAAAATCATCGTAACAAGAAAATAAAGTTTCTGCGATCTGATCGCGGAGACGAATATTTGAGTTACGAGTTTGGTCTTCAATTAAAACAATGTGGAATGGTTTCACAGCTCACGCTACCTGGAACACCACAACGTTATGGTGTGTCCGAACGTTGTAACCACACTTTATTGGATATGGTGCGATCTATGATGTCTCTTACTGATTTACCATTATCGTTTTGGGCTTATGCATTAGAGACAGCTGCATTCACGTTAAAAAGGGCACCATCTAAATCCGTTGAGACGACATCGTATGAACTATGGTTTAGAAGTAAACCTAAGCTGTTGTTTCTTAAAGTTTGGAGTTGCGACGCTTATATGAAAAAGGTTTTCAACCTGATAAGCTCGAACCCAAATCGGAGAAGTGCGTCTTCATAGAATACCCAAAGGAAACTGTTGGGCACTCCTTCTATCACAAATCCAAAGGCAAAACATTCGTTGCTAAGAATGGATCCTTTCTAGAGAAGGAGTTTCTCTCGAAAGAAGTGAGTGGGAGGAAAGTAGAACTTGATGAGATAACTGTATCTACTCCCTTGTTGGAAAGTAGTTCATCACAAGAACCAGTTCCTGTGACAACTACACCAATTAGTGAGGAAGCTAATGATATTGATCATGAAACTTCAGATCAAGTTTCTACTGAACCTCGTAGGTCTACCAGAGTAAGATCCGCACCAGAGTGGTACGGTAATCCTATTCTGGAAGTCATGTTACTTGACCATGATGAACCTACGAACTATGAGGAAGCGATGATGAGCCCAGATTCCACGAAATGGCTTGAGGCCATAAATCTGAGATATGATCCATGTATGAGAACAAAGTATGGACTTTGATTGACTTGCTCGATGATCAGCAAGCCATGTTAAATAAATGGATCTTCAAGAGGAAGACGGACACTGATAGTAGTGTTACTATCTACTAAGCTCGACTTGTTGCGAAAGGTTTTCAACAAGTTCAAGGTGTTGAATACGATGAGATTTTCTCACTCGTATCGAAGCTTAAGTCTGTCTAAATCATGTTAGCAATTGCCACATTTTATGAAATCTGGCAAATGGATGTCAAAACTGCATTCCTTAATGGATTTATTAAAGAAGAGTTGTATATGATGCAACCAGAAAGTTTTTGTCAATCCTAAAGATGCTAACAAAGTGTGCAAGCTCCAGCGATCCATCTATGGACTGGTGCATGCATCTCAGAGTTGGAATATACGCTTTGATAAGTTGATCAAAGCATATAGTTTTATACAGACTTGCGGTGAAGCCTGTATTTACAAAAAAGTGAGTGGGAGCACTACAGCATTTCTGATAAGTATATGTGAATGACATATTGTTGATCGGAAATAATGTAGAATTTTTCTGGAAAGCATAAAGGAGTGTTTGAAAGGAGTTTTTCAAAGAAAGACCTTGGTGAAGCTGCTTACACATTGAGCATCAATATCTATATAGATAGATCAAGACGCTTGATAAGATTTTTCAATGAGTACATACCTTGATAAATTTTTGAAATAGTTCAAAATGGAACAGTCAAAGAAGGAGTTCTTGCCTATGATGCAAAGGTGTGAATTTGAGTAAGACTCAAGACCCGACCATGGCAGAAAATGGAAAGAGAATGAAAAGTCATTCCCTATGCCTCAGTCATAGGTTCTATAAAGTATGCTATGATGTGAACCAGACCTATTGTATACCTTGCTCTGAGTTTGACAAAGGAATACAATTTTGATCTAAGAGTAGATCACTGGACAGCGGTCAAGAATATCCTTAGTGAGGACTAAGGAGATGTTTCTCGATTATGGAGGTGATAAAAGAGCCCGTCGTAAAAAGTTACAACGTTGCAAGCTTTTACACTGATCCAGATGACTCTAAGTCTCAATCTGGATACATATTGAAAGTGGGAGCAATTAGCTAGAGTAGCTCCATGCAGAGCATTGTGGACATAGAATATTTTGCAAAATACATACGGCTCTGAATATGACAGATCCATTGACTAAACTGCTCTCATAAGCAAAACATGATCATACCTTAGTACTCTTTGGGTGTTAATCACATAGCAATGTGAACTAGACTATTGACTCTAGTAAACCCTTTGGGTGTTGGTCACATGACGATGTGAACTATGGGTGTTAATCATATACAGATATGAATATTGATGTTAAATCACATGGCGATGTAAACTAGATTATTGACTCTAGTGCAAGTGGGAGACTGAAAGAAATATGCCCTAGAGGCAATAATAAAGTTATTATTTATTTCCTTATTTCATGATAAATGTTTATTATTCAGGCTAGAATTGTATTAACCGGAAACATGATACATGTGTGAATACATAGACAAACATATAGTCACTAGTATGCCTCTACTTGACTAGCTCATTAATCAAAGATGGTTATGTTTCCTAACCATAGACATGTGTTGTCATTTGATTAATGGGATCACATCATTAGGAGAATGATGTGATTGACATGACCCATTCCGTTAGCCTAGCACTTGATCGTTTAGTATGTTGCTATTGCTTTCTTCATGACTTATACATGTTCCTGTAACTATGAGATTATGCAACTCCCGTTTACCGGAGGAACACTTTGCGTGCTACCAAACGTCACAATGTAACTGGGTGATTATAAAGGAGTACTACATGTGTCTCCAAAGGTACATGTTGGGTTGGCGTATTTCGAGATTAGGTTTTGTCACTCCGATTGTCGGAGAGGTGTCTCTGGGCCCTCTCGGTAATGCACATCACTATAAGCCTTGCAAGCAATGTAGCTAATGAGTTAGTTACGGAATGATGTATTACGTAACGAGTAAAGAGACTTGCCGGTAACGAGATTGAACTAGGTATTGGATACCGACGATCAAATCTCGGGCAAGTAACATACCGATGACAAAGGGAACAATGTATGTTGTTATGCGGTTTGACCGATAAAGATCTTCGTAGAATATGTGGGAGCCAATATGGGCATCCAGGTCCCGCTATTGGTTATTGACCGGAAACAAGTTCTAGGTCATGTCTACATAGTTCTCGAACCCGTAGGGTCCGCACGCTTAATGTTTCATTGATGATATAGTATTATATGAGTTATGTATGTTGGTAACCGAATGTTGTTCGGAGTCACGGATAAGATCATGGACATGACGAGGAACTCCGGAATGGTCCGAAGATAAAGTTTGATATATGGGATAATAGTGTTTGATCTCCGGAAGAGTTCCGGAATTCACCGGAAGGGGTTCCGGATGTTTCCCGAAATGTTTGGGAACGAGAACACGTTATTTGGGCCAAAGGGGAAAGCCCATGAGGTTTTTGGAAAGCGCAAAAGGAAGTTTTGCGGAGTCCAGGGGCCAGACGCCAGGGTCCCTGGCGTCTGGGTCCAGACGCCGGGAACCCTGGCGTCCGGCCCTGGAGTCCGAGAAGGACTCTTGCCTTTCGGGTGAAACCGACTTTGTGGAGGCTTTTACTCCAAGTTTTGACCCCAAGGCTCAACATATAAATAGAGGGGCAGGGCTAGCAGCAAAGACACATCAAGAAACACCAAGCCGTGTGCCGGCAACCCCGTCCCCTCTAGTTTATCCTCCGTCATAGTTTCCGTAGTGCTTAGGCGAAGCCCTGCGGAGATTGTTCTTCACCAACACCGTCACCACGCCGTCGTGCTGCCGGAACTCATCTACTACTTCGCCCGTCTTGCTGGATCGAGAAGGCGAGGACGTCATCGAGCTGAACGTGTGTAGAACTCGGAGGTGCCGTGCGTTCGGTACTTGGATCGGTCGGATCGTGAAGACGTACGACTACATCAACCGCGTTGATAAACGCTTCTGCTTGGCGATCTTCAAGGGTATGAAGATACACTCCTCCTCTTGTTGCTATGCATCACCATGATCTTGTGTGTGCGTAGGAATTTTTTTGAAATTACTACGTTCCCCAACAGAGGGCTGCGCCAGAACTTTTGGTGCGGCTGCCCTCCCACCCCCACATATATATAGGGGCAAGGGAGAGAGGGCCGGCCCCCTCAGATCCAATCTGAGGAGGGGGCAGCGGCCAAGGGGGGGAGGAGTGCCTCCCAAGTCAAGTGGAGGCCCTCCCCCTTAGGGTTTTCCCCTTCCCATGCGCATGGGCCTTGGGGCGGCTGGTGCCCCTGGCCCATTAAGGCTAGGGCGCCCCCTTACTGAACTTCGTTGGTCCACAAGGACACGTTCCGCACCAGAGTGGTACGGCAACCCTGTCCTGGAAATCATGTTGTTAGACAACAGTGAACCTTCGAACTATGAAGAAGCGATGGCGGGCCCAGATTCCAACAAATGGCTAGAAGCCATGAAATCCGAGATAGAATCCATGTATGAAAACAAAGTATGGACTTTGATTGACTTGCCCGATGATCGGCGAGCGATAGAAAACAAATGGATCTTTAAGAAGAAGACGGACGCGGATGGTAATGTCACCATCTATAAAGCTCGAATTGTCGCTAAGGGTTATCGGCAAGTTCAAGGGATTGACTACGATGAGACTTTCTCTCCCGTAGCGAAGCTTAAGTCTGTCCGAATCATGTTAGCAATTGCCGCATACTATGATTATGAGATATGGCAGATGGACGTCAAAACGGCATTCCTTAACGGGCATCTTAAGGAAGAACTGTATATGATGCAGCCGGAGGGTTTTGTCGATCCTAAGAATGCTAACAAAGTATGCAAGCTCCAGCGATCCATTTATGGGCTGGTGCAAGCATCTCGGAGTTGGAACATTCGCTTTGATGAGATGATCAAAGCGTTTGGGTTTATGCAGACTTACGGAGAAGCCTGCGTTTACAAGAAAGTGAGTGGGAGCTCTGTAGCATTTCTCATATTATATGTAGATGACATACTTTTGATGGGAAATGATATAGAATTCTTGGACAGCATTAAGGCCTACTTGAATAAGTGTTTTTCAATGAAGGACCTTGGAGAAGCTGCTTATATATTAGGCATCAAGATCTATAGAGATAGATCGAGACGCCTCATAGGTCTTTCACAAAGCACATACCTTGATAAGATTTTGAAGAAGTTCAAAATGGATCAGTCCAAGAAGGGGTTCTTGCCTGTATTGCAAGGTGTGAGATTGAGCTCGGCTCAATGCCCGACCACGGCAAAAGATAAAGAAGAGATGAGCGTCATCCCCTATGCCTTAGCCATAGGATCTATTATGTATGCCATGCTGTGTACCAGACCTGATGTAAACCTTGCCGTAAGTTTGGTAGGAAGGTACCAAAGTAATCCCGGCAAGGAACACTGGACAGCAGTCAAGAATATCCTAAAGTACCTGAAAAGGACGAAGGACATGTTTCTCATTTATGGAGGTGACGAAGAGCTCGTCGTAAAGGGTTACGTCGACGCTAGCTTCGACACAGATCTGGATGACTCTAAGTCACAAACCGGATACGTGTATATGTTGAATGGTGGAGCGGTAAGCTGGTGCAGCTGCAAGCAGAGCGTCGTGGCGGGATCTACATGTGAAGCGGAATACATGGCAGCCTCGGAGGCAGTGCATGAAGCAATTTGGGTGAAGGAGTTCATCACCGACCTAGGAGTCATACCCAATGCATCGGGGCCGATCAAACTCTTCTGTGACAACACTGGAGCTATTGCCCTTGCCAAGGAGCCCAGGTTTCACAAGAAGACCAAGCACATCAAGCGTCGTTTCAACTCCATCCGCGAAAATGTTCAAGATGGAGACATAGATATTTGCAAAGTACATACGGATCTGAATGTCGCAGATCCGTTGACTAAACCTCTCTCGCGAGCAAAACATGATCAACACCAGAACTCTATGGGTGTTCGATTCATCACAATGTAACTAGATTATTGACTCTAGTGCAAGTGGGAGACTGTTGGAAATATGCCCTAGAGGCAATAATAAAAGCATTATTATTATATTTCCTTGTTCATGATAATTGTCTTTTATTCATGCTATAATTGTATTATCCGGAAATCGTAATACACGTGTGAATACATAGACCATAACATGTCCCTAGTGAGCCTCTAGTTGACTAGCTCGTTGGTCAACAGATAGTCATCGTTTCCTGACTATGGACATTAGATGTCATTGACAACGGGATCACATCATTAGGAGAATGATGTGATGGACAAGACCAAATCCTAAGCATAGCACAAGATCGTGTAGTTCGTTTTGCTAGAGCTTTTTCAATGTCAAGTATCTCTTCCTTAGACCATGAGATCGTGTAACTCTCGGATACCGTAGGAGTGCTTTGGGTGTACCAAACGTCACAACGTAACTGGGTGACTATAAAGGTGCACTACAGGTATCTCCAAAAGTGTCTGTTGGGTTGACACGGATCGAGACTGGGATTTGTCACTCCGTATGACGGAGAGGTATCTCTGGGCCCACTCGGTAATGCATCATCATAATGAGCTCAAAGTGACCAAGTGTTTGGTCACGGGGTCATGCATTACGGTACGAGTAAAGTGACTTGCCTGTAGCGAGACTGAACGAGATATTGGGATACCGACGATCGAGTCTCGGGCATGTAACGTACCAAATCACAAAGGGAATTGTATACGGGGTTGTTTGAATCCTCGACATCGTGGTTCATCCGATGAGATCATCGAGGAGCATGTGGGAGCCAACATGGGTATCCATATCCCGCTGTTGGTTATTGCCCGAGAGCCGTCTCGGTCATGTCTACGTGTCTCCCGAACCCGTAGGGTCTACACACTTAAGGTTCGGTGATGCTAGGGTTGTATGAATATGAGTATGTAGTATACCGAATGTTGCTCGGAGTCCCGGATGAGATCCCGGACGTCACGAGGAGTTTCGGAATGGTCCGGAGGTAAAGAATTATATATAGGAAGTGGTATTTCGGCCATCGGGAAAGTTTCGGGGTCACCCGGTATTGTACCGGGACCACCGGAAGGGTCCCGGGGGTCCACCGGGTGGGGCCACCCATCCCGGAGGGCCCCATGGGCTGAAGTGGGAGGGGAGCCAGCCCATAGTGGGCTGGTGCGCCCCCCAGGCCCACCCCCTGTGCCTAGGGTTGAAACCCTAGGGTGGGGGGGGCGCACCACATGCCTTGGGGGGCACTCCTCCCCCCTTGGCCGCCACCCCCTTGGGAGATTGAATCTCCCAGGGCCGGCGCCCCCCTGGGGGCCTATATAAAGGGAGGGGGGAGAGGGGCAGCCGAACCCTGAAGTCCTGGCGCCCCCTCCCCCTGCTACACCTCTTCCTCCTTCGTCGCGTTCTTGGCGAAGCCCTGCCGGAGTGCTGCTGTTCCACCACCACCACGCCATTGTGCTGCTGCTGGAGCCATCATCATCAACCTCTCCTTCCCCTTGCTGGTTCAAGAAGGAGGAGACGTCACACGAACCGTACGTGTGTTGAACGCGGAGGTGCCGTCCGTTCGGCGCTAGGATCTCCGGTGATCTGAATCACGGCGAGTACGACTCCATCATCACCGTTCCATCTAACGCTTCTGTACGCGATCTACAAGTGGTATGTAGATGCAAACTCACTCCCTTGACTCGTTGCTTAGATGAACTCATAGATGGATCTTGGTGAAACCGTAGGAAAAATTTTAATTTTCTGCAACGTTCCCCAACACGAACAACATTCGGTAACCACATACAAACTTCCTTTATAACCCTAGCGTCAGCGAACCTTAAGTGTGTAGACCCTACGGGTTCGGGAACCATGCAGACATGACCGAGACGTTCTCCGGTCAATAACCAACAGCGGGATCTGGATACCCATGTTGGCTCCCACATGTTCCACGATGATCTCATCAGATGAACCACGATGTCAAGGACTCAATCGATCCCGTATACAATTCCCTTTGTCTAACGGTATTGTACTTGCCCGAGATTCGATCGTCGGTATGCCGATACCTTGTTCAATCTCGTTACCGGCAAGTCTCTTTACTCGTTCCGTAACACATCATCCCGTGATCAACCCCTTGGTCACATTGTGCACATTATGATGATGTCCTACCGAGTGGGCCCAGAGATACCTCTCCATTTACACGGAGTGACAAATCCCAGTCTCGATTCGTGCCAACCCAACAGACACTTTCGGAGATACCTGTAGTGCACCTTTATAGCCACCCAGTTACGTTGTGACGTTTGGTACACCCAAAGCATTCCTACGGTATCCGGGAGTTGCACAATCTCATGGTCTAAGGAAATGATACTCGACATTAGAAAAGCTTTAGCATATGAACTACGATCTTTGTGCTAGGCTTAGGATTGGGTCTTGTCCATCACATCATTCTCCTAATGATGTGATCCCGTTATCAATGACATCCAATGTCCTTGGTCAGGAAACCGTAACCATCTATTGATCAACGAGCTAGTCAACTAGAGGCTTACTAGGGACATGGTGTTGTCTATGTATGCACACATGTATCTGAGCTTCCTATCAATACAATTATAGCATGGATAATAAACGATTATCATGAACAAGGAAATATAATAATAACTAATTTATTATTGCCTCTAGGGCATATTTCCAACAGTCTCCCACTTGCACTAGAGTCAATAATCTAGTTCACATCGCCATGTGATTAACACTGATAGGTCACATCGCCATGTGACCAACATCCAAAGAGTTTACTAGTATCTCAAACTAGTTGACATCACCATGTGATTAAGTCTCAATGAGTTCTTGGGTTTGATCATGTTTTGCTTGTAAGAGAAGTTTTAGTCAACGGGTCTGCAACATTCAGATCCGTATGTACTTCGCAAATCTCTAAGTCATATTGTAAATGCTGCTTCTACGCTCCACTTGAAGCTATTCCAAATGGTGGCTCCACTATACGTATCCGGTTTGCTACTCAGAGTCACTCGGATAGGTGTTAAAGCTTGCATCGACGTAACCCTTTACGCCGAACTCTTTATCACCTCCATAATTGAGAAACATGTCCTTATTTACTCCAAGGACAATTTTGACCGTTGTCCAATGATCCATTCCTGGATCATTCTTGTACCCCTTGACTGACTCATGGCCAGGCACACTTCAGGTGCGGTACTTAGCATAGCATACTATAGAGCCTACGTCTAAAGCATAGGGGATGACCTTCGTCCTTTCTCTCTTTTCTGCCGTGGTCGAGCTTTAAGTCTTAACTTCGTACCTTACGACTCAGTCAAGAACTCCTTCTTTGACTGATCCATCTTGAACACTTTCAAGATCATGTCAAGGTACGTGCTCATTTGAAAGTATCATTAAGTGTTTTTGATCTATCCTCATAGATCTTGATGCTCAATGTTCAAGTAGCTTAATCTAGGTTTTCACTTGAAAAACACTTTTCAAATAACCCTATATGCATTCCAGAAATTCTACATCATTTCTGATCAACAATATGTCAACAACATATACTCATCAGAAATTCTTTAGTGCTCCAACTCACTTCTTTGGAAATACAAGTTTCTCATAAACTTTGTACAAACCCAAAATCTTTGATCATCTCATCAAAGTGTACATTCCAACTCCGAGATGCTTACTCCAGTCCTTAGAAGGATTGCTGGAGCTTTGCATACCTTTTAGCATCCTTAGGATCGACAAAACCTTTTTTATTGTATCGCATACAACCTTTCCTTACGAAGACTGGTAAGGAAACTCATTTTGACATCCATCTGCCAGATTTCATAAATGCAGCTAATGCTAACATGATTCCGACGGACTTAAGCATCGCTACGGATGAGAAAATCTCATCGTAGTCAACTCCTTGAACTTGTGAAAAACTCTTCGCCACAAGTCGAGCTTCATAGACGGTGACATTACCGTCCACGTTTGTCTTCTTCTTAAAGATCCATTTATCTCAATGGCTTGCCGATCATCGGGCAAGTCCACCAAAGTCCATGCTTTGTTCTGATACATGGATCCTATCTCGGATTTCATGGCTTCTAACCATTTGTCGGAATATGGTCCCGCCATCGCTTCTCCATAGCTCGTAGGTTCATTGTTGTCTAGCAACATGACCTTCAAGACAGGATTACTGTACCACTCTGAAGCAGTACACATCCTTGTCGACCTACGAGGTTTGGTAGTGACTTGATCCGAAGTTTCATGATCACTATCATAAGCTTCTACTTCAATTGGTGTAGGTGCCACACGAACAACTTCTTGTGCCCTGCTACACACTAGTTGAAGTGATGGTTCAATAACCTTATCAAGTCTCCACCATCCTCCCACTCAATTCTTTTGAGAGAAACTTTTCCTCGAGAAAGGACCTGTTTCTAGAAACAATTACTTTTGCTTCCGGATCTGAGATAGGAGGTATACCCAACTGTTTTCGGGTGTCCTATGAAGATGCATTTTATCCGCTTTGGGTTCGAGCTTATCAACCTGAAACTTTTTCACATAAGCGTCGCAGCCCCAAACCTTTACGAAACGACAACTTAGGTTTCTCCAAACCATAGTTCAAATGGTGTCATCTCAACGGAATTACGTGGTGCCCTATTAAAGTGAGTGTGGTTGTCTCTAATGCCTAACCCATGAACGATAGTGGTAATTCGATAAGAGACATCATGGTACGCACCATATCCAATAGGGTGCAACTATGATGTTCTGACACACCATCACACTATGGTGTTCTAGGCGGTATTAATTGTGAAACAATATCCACAATGTCTTAATTTCGTGCCAAAACTCGTAACTCAGATACTCATCTCTATGATCATATCATAGACATTTTATCCTCTTGTCACAATGATCTTCAACTTCACTCTGAAATTACTTGAACTATTCAATAATTCAGACTTGTGTTTCATCAAGTAAATATACTCAACATCTACTCGAATCATCTGTGAAGTAAGAACATAACGATATTCACTGCATGCCTCAGCACTCATTGGACTGCACACATCAAAATGTGTTACTTCCAACAAGTTGCTATCTTGTTCCATCTCACTGAAACAAGGCTTTTCAGTCATCTTTCCCATGTGGTATGATTTGCATATCTCAAGTGATTCAAAATCAAGTGAGTCCAAACGATCCATCTGCATGGAGTTTCTTCATGCGTATACACCAATAGACATGGTTCGCATGTCTCAAACTTTTCAAAAACGAGTGAGTCCAAAGATCCATCAACATGGAGCTTCTTCATGCGTTTTATACCAATATGACTTACATGGCAATGCCACAAGTAAGTGGTACTATCATTACTATCTTATATCTTTTGGCATGAAAATGTGTATCACTATGATAGAGATTCAATAAACCATTCCTTTAGGTGCAAGACCATTGAAGGTATTATTCAAATAAATAGAGTAACCATTATTCTCCTTAAATGAATAACCGTATTGCGATAGACATAATCCAATCATGTCTATGCTCAACGCCAACTCCAAATGACAATTATTCAGGTTTAATGCTAATCTTGATGGTAGAGGGAGCGTGCGATGTTTGATCACATCAAACTTGGAAACACTTCCAACACATATCGTCAGCTCACCTTTAGCTAGTCTCCGTTTATTTCATAGCTCTTTTATTTCGAGTTACTAACACTTAGCAACCGAACCGGTATCTTAATACCCTGGTGCTACTAGGAGTACTAGTAAAGTACACATTAACTTAATGTATATCCAATATACTTCTATTGACCTTGCCTGCCTTCTCATCTACCAAGTATCTAGGGTAATTCTGCTCCAGTGGTTGTTCCCCTTATTACAGAAGCACTTAGTCTCGGGTTTGGGTTCAACCTTGGGTTTGTTCACTAGAGAAGCAGCTGATTTGTCGTTTCATGAAGTATCCCTTCTTGCCCTAGCCCTTCTTGAAACTAGTGGTTTCACCAACCATCAACAATTGATGCTCCTTCTTGATTTCTACTTTCGCGGTGTCAAACATCGCGAATACCTCAAGGATCATCATATCTATCCCTGATATGTTATAGTTCATCATGAAGCTCTAGCAGCTTGGTGGCAATGACTTTGGAGAAACATCACTATCTCATCTGGAAGATCAACTCCCACTCGATTCAAGTGATTGTTGCACTTCAGACAATCTGAGCACAAGCTCAACGATTGAGCTTTTCTCCCTTAGTTTGCAGGCTAAGAAAATCGTCGGAGGTCTCATACCTCTTGACGTGGGCACGAGCCTGAAATCCCAATTTCAGCCCTCGAAACATCTCATATGTTCCGCGACGTTTTGAAAAATGTCTTTGGTGCCTCAACTCTAAACCGTTTAACTGAACTATCACGTAGTTATCAAAACGTGTATGTCCGATGTTCGCAACATCCACAAACGACGTTTGGGGTTCAGCACACTGAGCGGTGCATTAAGGACATAAGCTTTCTACTGTCCGCATAATCGCTACTGTCAACTTTCAACTATATTTTCTCTAGGAACATATCTAAAACAGTAGAACTAAAGCGCGAGCTATGACATAATTTGCAAAAGGGATTTTGACTATGTTCAGGATAATTAAGTTCATCTAATGAACTCCCACTCAGATAGACATCCCTCTAGTCATCTAAGTGATTACATGATCCGAGTCAACTAGGCCATGTCCGATCATCACGTGAGACGGACTAGTCATCATCGGTGAACATCTTCATGTTGATTGTATCTACTATACGACTCATGCTCGACCTTTCGGTCTCTTGTGTTTCGAGGCCATGTCTGTACATGCTAGGCTCGTCAAGTTAACCTAAGTGTTTCGCGTGTAAATCTGGCTTACACCCGTTGTATGTGAACGTAAGAATCTATCACACCCGATCATCACGTGGTGCTTCGAAACGACGAACTTTCGCAACGGTGCACAGTTAGGGGGAACACTTTCTTGAAATTTTAATAAGGGATCATCTTATTTACTACCGTCGTTCTAAGCAAATAAGATGCATAAACATGATAAACATCACATGCAATCAAATAGTGACATGATATGGCCAATATCATTTTGCTCCTTTTGATCTCCATCTTCGGGGCTCCATGATCATCGTCGTCACCGGCATGACACCATGATCTCCATCATCATGATCTCCATCATCATGATCTCCATCATCGTGCCTCCATGAAGTTGTCTCGCCAACTTATTACTTCTACTACTATGGCTACCGGTTAGCAATAAAGTAAAGTAATTACATGGCATTGTTCAATGACACGCAGGTCATACAATAAGACAACTCCTATGGCTCCTGCCGGTTGTCATACTCATCGACATGCAAGTCGTGATTCCTATTACAAGAACATGATCAATCTCATACATCACATATCATTCATCACATTCTTCTTGGCCATATCACATCACATAGCATACCCTGCAAAAACAAGTTAGACGTCCTCTAATTGTTGTTTGCATGTTTTACGTGGCTGCTATGGGTTTCTAGCAAGAACGTTTCTTACCTACGCAAAACCACAACGTGATATGCCAATTGCTATTTACCCTTCATAAGGACCCTTTTCATCGAATCCGTTCCAACTAAAGTGGGAGAGACTGCACCCGCTAGCCACCTTATGCACCAAGTGCATGTCAGTCGGTGGAACCTGTCTCACGTAAGAGTACGTGTAAGGTCGGTCCGGGCCGCTTCATCCCACAATACCGTCGAAACAAGATTGGACTAGTAACGGTAAGCATATTGAAAAAAATCAACGCCCACAACTACTTTGTGTTCTACTCGTGCAAAGAATCTACGCAATAGACCTAGCTCATGATGCCACTGTTGGGGAACGTAGCAGAAATTCAAAATTTTCCTACATGTCACCAAGATCTATCTATGGAGAAACCAGCAACGAGGGGAAGGAGAGTGCATCTACATACCCTTGTAGATCGCTAAGCGGAAGCGTTCAAGAGAACGGGGTTGAAGGAGTCGTACTCGTCGTGATCCAAATCACCGGAGATCCTAGTGCCGAACGGACGGCACCTCCGCGTTCAACACACGTACAGCCCGGTGACGTCTCCCATGCCTTGATCCAGCAAGGAGAGAGGGAGAGGTTTAGGAAGACTCCATCCAGCAGCAGCACAATAGCGTGGTGGTGGTGGAGGAGCGTGGCGATCCTGCAGGGCTTCGCCAAGCACCGCGGGAGAGGAGAAGTACTTGGGAGAGGGGGAGGGCTGCGCCAGAACTTTTGGTGCGGCTGCCCTCCCACCCCCTACATATATATAGGGGCAAGGGAGAGGGGGCCGGCCCCCTCAGATCCAATCTGAGGAGGGGGCAGCGGCCAAGGGGGGGAGGAGTGCCTCCCAAGTCAAGTGGAGGCCCTCCCCCTTAGGGTTTTCCCCTTCCCATGCGCATGGGCCTTGGGGGGCTGGTGCCCCTGGCCCATTAAGGCTAGGGCGCCCCCTTACAGCCCATGCTACCGTATTGGACGTGGTGGAACAATTTCCGGACCTCCGGACCCCTCCGGAATCCTCTGGAACCTTCTGGAAGCTTCCCGGTACAATACCGAAAAAACCCAAACTTTTTCCGGAACCCGAACAACAACTTTCCATATATAAATCTTTACCTCCGGACCATTCCGGAACTCCTCGAGACATCCGGGATCTCATCCGGGACTCCGAACTGTTGGAAATATGCCCTAGAGGCAATAATAAAAGCATTATTATTATATTTCCTTGTTCATGATAATTGTCTTTTATTCATGCTATAATTGTATTATCCGGAAATCGTGATACACGTGTGAATACATAGACCATAACATGTCCCTAGTGAGCCTCTAGTTGACTAGCTCGTTGGTCAACAGATAGTCATGGTTTCCTGACTATGGACATTAGATGTCATTGACAACGGGATCACATCATTAGGAGAATGATGTGATGGACAAGACCCAATCCTAAGCATAGCACAAGATCGTGTAGTTCGTTTTGCTAGAGCTTTTTCAATGTCAAGTATCTCTTCCTTAGACCATGAGATCGTGTAACTCCCGGATACCGTAGGAGTGCTTTGGGTGTACCAAACGTCACAACATAACTGGGTGACTATAAAGGTGCACTACAGGTATCTCCAAAAGTGTCTGCTGGGTTGACACGGATCAAGACTGGGATTTGTCACTCCGTATGACAGAGAGGTATCTCTGGGCCCACTCGGTAATGCATCATCATAATGAGCTCAAAGTGACCAAGTGTTTGGTCACGGGATCATGCATTACGGTACGAGTAAAGCGACTTGCCGGTAACGAGACTGAACGAGGTATTGGGATACCGACGATCGAGTCTCGGGCATGTAACGTACCGAATGACAAAGGGAATTGTATACGGGGTTGTTCGAATCCTCGACATCGTGGTTCATCCGATGAGATCATCGAGGGGCATGTGGGAGCCAACATGGGTATCCAGATCCCGCTGTTGGTTATTGCCCGAGAGCCGTCTCGGTCATGTCTACGTGTCTCCCGAACCCGTAGGGTCTACACACTTAAGGTTCGGTGACGCTAGGGTTGTATGAATATGAGTGTGCAGTATACCGAATGTTGTTCAGAGTCCCGGATGAGATCCCGGACGTCACGAGGAGTTTCGGAATGGTCCGGAGGTAAAGAATTATATATAGGAAGTGGTATTTCGGCCGTCGGGAAAGTTTCGGGGTCACCCGATATTGTACCGGGACCACCGGAAGGGTCCCGGGGGTCCACCGGGTGGGGCCACCCATCCCGGAGGGCCCCATGGGCTGAAGTGGGAGGGGAGCCAGCCCATAGTGGGCTGGTGCTCCCCCCCAGGCCCACCCCCTGCGCCTAGGGTTGAAACCCTAGGGTGGGGGGGGCGCACCACATGCCTTGGGGGGCACTCCTCCCCCCTTGGCCGCCACCCCCTTGGGAGATTGAATCTCCCAGGGACGGCGCCCCCCCTGGGGGCCTATATAAAGGGAGGGGGGAGAGGGGCAGCCGAACCCTGAAGTCCTGGCGCCCCCTCCCCCTGCTACACCTCTTCCTCCTCCGTCGCGTGATTGGCGAAGCCCTGCCGGAGTGCTGCTGTTCCACCACCACCACGCTGTTGTGCTGCTGCTGGAGCCATCATCATCAACCTCTCCTTCCCCCTTGCTGGATCAAGAAGGAGGAGACGTCACACGCACCGTACGTGTGTTGAACGCGGAGGTGCCGTCCGTTCGGCGCTAGGATCTCCGGTGATCTGAATCACGGCGAGTACGACTCCATCATCACCGTTCCATCTAACGCTTCCGTACGCGATCTACAAGTGGTATGTAGATGCAAACTCACTCCCTTGACTCGTTGCTTAGATGAACTCATAGATGGATCTTGGTGAAACCGTAGGAAAAATTTTAATTTTCTGCAACGTTCCCCAACAGTGGCATCATGAGCTAGGTCTATGCGTAGTTCTCTATTGCACGAGTAGAACACAATTTAGTTGTGGGCGTAGATCTTGTCAACTTGCTTGCCGCTACTAGTCTTATCTTGCTTCAGTGGTATTGTGGGATGAAGCGGCCCGGACCAACCTTACACGTACGCTTACGTGAGACCGGTTCCACCGACTAACATGCACTAGTTGCATAAGGTGGCTGGCAGGTGTCTGTCTCTCCCACTTTAGTTGAAGCGGATTCGATGAAAAGGGTCCTTATGAAGGGTAAATAGAAGTTGACAAAATCACGTTGTGGTTATTCGTAGGTAAGAAAACATTCTTGCTAGAACCCAATTGCAGCCACGTAAAAGATGCAACAACAATTAGAGGACGTCTAACTTGTTTTTGCAGCAATTGTCATGTGATGTGATATGGCCAGAAATTGTGATGAATGATTAATGATATATTGTGATGTATGAGATCATGTTCTTGTAATAGGAATCACGACTTGCATGTCGATGAGTATGACAACCGGCAGGAGCCATAGGAGTTGTCTTTATTTTTGTATGACCTGCGTGTCATTGAAGAACGCCATGTAAATTACTTTACTTTGTTGCTAAACGCGTTAGCCATAGAAGTAGAAGTAGTCGTTGGCGTGACAACTTCATCAAGACACGATGATGGAGATCATGATGATGGAGATCATGGTGTCATGCCGGTGACGAAGATGATCATGGAGCCCCGAAGATGGAGATCGAAGGAGCTATATGATATTGGCCATATCATGTCACTATTATATAATTGCATGTGATGTTTATTATGTTTATGCATCTTGTTTACTTAGAACGACGGTAGTAAATAAGATGATCCCTTACAAAAATTTCAAGAAGTGTTCTCCCCTAACTGTGCACCTTTGCTAAAGTTCGTCGTTTCGAAGCACCACGTGATGATCGGGTGTGATAGATCCTTACGTTCACATACAATGGGTGTAAGACAGTTTTACACATGCAAAACACTTAGGGTTAACTTGACGAGCCTAGCATGTACAGACATGGCCTCGGAACACGGAGACCGAAAGGTCGAACACGAGTCGTATGGAAGATACGATCAACATGAGAATGTTCACCGACGATGACTAGTCCGTCTCACGTGATGATCGGACACGGCCTAGTCGACTCGGATCGTGTAACACTTAGATGACTAGAGGGATGTTGAATCTGAGTGGGAGTTCATTAAATAATTTGATTAGATGAACTTAATTATCATGAACTTAGTCTAAAACTTTTGCATAATATGTCTTGTAGATCAAATGGCCAACGCTCATGTCAACATGAACTTCAACGCATTCCTAGAGAAAACCAAGCTGAAAGATGATGGGAGAAACTATACGGACTGGGTCCGGAACCTGAGGATCATCCTCATAGCTGCGAGGAAACAATATGTCCTAGAAGGACCGCTAGGTGACGCTCCCGTCCCAGAGAACCAAGACATTATGAATGCTTGGCAGTCTCGTGCTGATGATTACTCCCTCGTTCAGTGCGGCATGCTTTACAGCTTAGAACCGGGGCTCCAAAAGCGTTTTGAGCAACACGGAGCATATGAGATGTTCGAGGAGCTGAAACTAGTTTTCCAAGCTCATGCCCGGGTCGAGAGATATGAAGTCTCCGACAAGTTCTATAGTTGTAAGATGGAGGAAAATAGTTCTGTCAGTGAGCACATACTCAAAATGTCTGGGTTGCACAACCGCCTGTCCCAGCTGGACATTAACCTCCCGGATGAGGCGGTCATTGACAGAATCCTTCAGTCGCTCCCACTAAGCTACAAGAGCTTTGTGATGAACTACAATATGCAGGGGATGGTGAAGACCATTCCTGAAGTATTTTCAATGCTGAAGTCAGCAGAGGTTGAAATCAAGAAAGAACATCAAGTGTTGATGGTCAATAAGACCACTAAGTTCAAGAAGGGCAAGGGTAAGAAGAACTTCAAGAAGGACGGCAGAGATGTTGCCGCGCACGGTAAGCCAGTTGCCGGGAAAAGTCAAAGAATGGACACAAGCCTGAGACTGAGTGCTTTTATTGCAAGGGGAAGGGTCACTGGAAGCGGAACTGCCCCAAATACTTAGCGGATAAGAAGGCCGGCAACACCAAAGGTATATTTGATATACATGTAATTGATGTGTACCTTACTAGTACTCGTAGTAACTCCTGGGTATTTGATACCGGTGCCGTTGCTCATATTTGTAACTCACAGCAGGAGCTGCGGAATAAGCGGAGACTGGCGAAGGACGAGGTGACGATGCGCGTCGGGAATGGTTCCAGAGTCGATGTGATCGCCGTCGGCACGCTACCTCTACATTTACCTACGGGATTAGTTTTGAACCTTAATAATTGTTATTTGGTGCCAAGTTTGAGCATGAACATTGTATCTGGATCTCGTTTGATACGAGATGGCTACTCATTTAAATCCGAGAATAATGGTTGTTCTATTTATATGAGAGATATGTTTTATGGTCATGCCCCGATGGTCAATGGTTTATTCTTAATGAATATCGAACGTAGTGTTACACATATTCATAGCGTGAATACCAAAAGATGTAAAGTTGATAACGATAGTCCCACATACTTGTGGCATTGCCGCCTTGGTCACATTGGTGTCAAGCGCATGAAGAAGCTCCATGCTGATGGACTTTTAGAGTCTCTCGATTATGAATCATTTGACACATGTGAACCATGCCTCATGGGCAAAATGACCAAGACTCCGTTCTCTGGAACAATGGAGCGAGCAACCAACTTGTTGGAAATCATACATACCGATGTGTGCGGTCCAATGAGTGTTGAGGCTCGCAGAGGATATCGTTATGTTCTCACTCTCACAGATGACTTGAGTAGATATGGGTATGTCTACTTGATGAAACACAAGTCTGAGACCTTTGAAAAGTTCAAGGAATTTCAGAATGAAGTAGAGAATCAACGTGACCGAAAGATAAAATTCTTGCGATCGGATCATGGAGGAGAATATTTAAGTCACGAATTTGCTACACACTTAAGAAAATGTGGAATCGTTTCACAACTCACGCCGCCTGGAACACCTCAGCGAAACGGTGTGTCCGAACGTCGTAATCGCACTCTATTAGATATGGTGCGATCTATGATGTCTCTTACCGATTTACCACTATCATTTTGGGGATACGCTCTAGAGACAGCTACATTCACTTTAAATAGGGCACCGTCTAAATCCGTTGAGACGACACCGTATGAATTATGGTTTGGGAAGAAACCTAAGCTGTCGTTTCTAAAAGTTTGGGGATGTGATGCTTATGTCAAGAAACTTCAACCTGAAAAGCTCAAACCCAAGTCGGAAAAATGCGTCTTCATAGGATACCCTAAAGAAACCATTGGGTATACCTTCTACTTAAGATCCGAGGGCAAGATCTTTGTTGCCAAGAACGGATCCTTTCTGGAAAAGGAGTTTCTCTCGAAAGAAGTAAGTGGGAGGAAAGTAGAACTCGATGAAGTACTACCTCCTGAAGGGGAAAGTAGTGCAGCTCAGGAAAATGTTCCTGTGATGCCTACACCAACTGAAGAGGAAAATGATGATGATGATCAAGGTACTTCGGATCAAGTTGCTACTGAACTTCATAGGTCCACAAGGACACGTTCCGCACCAGAGTGGTACGGCAACCCTGTCCTGGAAATCATGTTGTTAGACAACGGTGAACCTTCGAACTATGAAGAAGCAATGGCGGGCCCAGATTCCAACAAATGGCTAGAAGCCATGAAATCCGAGATAGAATCCATGTATGAAAACAAAGTATGGACTTTGACTGACTTGCCCGATGATCGGCGAGCGATAGAAAACAAATGGATCTTTAAGAAGAAGACGGACGCGGATGGTAATGTCACCATCTATAAAGCTCGACTTGTCGCTAAGGGTTATCGGCAAGTTCAAGTGATTGACTACGATGAGACTTTCTCTCCCGTAGCGAAGCTTAAGTCCGTCCGAATCATGTTAGCAATTGCCGCATACTATGATTATGAGATATGGCAGATGGACGTCAAAACGGCATTCCTTAACGGGCATCTTAAGGAAGAACTGTATATGATGCAGCCGGAGGGTTTTGTCGATCCTAAGAATGCTAACAAAGTATGCAAGCTCCAGCGATCCATTTATGGGCTGGTGCAAGCATCTCGGAGTTGGAGCATTCGCTTTGATGAGATGATCAAAGCGTTTGGGTTTATGCAGACTTACGGAGAAGCCTGCGTTTACAAAAAAGTGAGTGGGAGCTCTATAGCATTTCTCATATTATATGTAGATGACATACTTTTGATGGGAAATGATATAGAATTCTTGGACAGCATTAAGGCCTACTTGAATAAGTGTTTTTCAATGAAGGACCTTGGAGAAGCTGCTTATATATTAGGCATCAAGATCTATGGAGATAGATCGAGACGCCTCATAGGTCTTTCACAAAGCACATACCTTGATAAGATTTTGAAGAAGTTCAAAATGGATCAGTCCAAGAAGGGGTTCTTGCCTGTATTGCAAGGTGTGAGATTGAGCTCGGCTCAATGCCCGACCACGACAAAAGATAAAGAAGAGATGAGCGTCATCCCCTATGCCTTAGCCATAGGATCTATTATGTATGCCATGCTGTGTACCAGACCTGATGTAAACCTTGCCGTAAGTTTGGTAGGAAGGTACCAAAGTAATCCCGGCAAGGAACACTGGACAGCGGTCAAGAATATCCTAAAGTACCTGAAAAGGACGAAGGACATGTTTCTCATTTATGGAGGTGACGAAGAGCTCGTCGTAAAGGGTTACGTCGACGCTAGCTTCGACACAGATCTGGATGACTCTAAGTCACAAACCGGATACGTGTATATGTTGAATGGTGGAGCGGTAAGCTGGTGCAGCTGCAAGCAGAGCGTCGTGGCGGGATCTACATGTGAAGCGGAATACATGGCAGCCTCGGAGGCAGCGCATGAAGCAATTTGGGTGAAGGAGTTCATCACCGACCTAGGAGTCATACCCAATGCGTTGGGGCCGATCAAACTCTTCTGTGATAACACTAGAGCTATTGCCCTTGCCAAGGAGCCCAGGTTTCACAAGAAGACCAGGCACATCAAGCGTCGTTTCAACTCCATCCGTGAAAATGTTCAAGATGGAGACATAGATATTTGCAAAGTACATACGGATCTGAATGTCGCAGATCCGTTGACTAAACCTCTCTCGCGAGCAAAACATGATCAACACCAGAACTCTATGGGTGTTCGATTCATCACAATGTAACTAGATTATTGACTCTAGTGCAAGTGGGAGACTGTTGGAAATATGCCCTAGAGGCAATAATAAAAGCATTATTATTATATTTCCTTGTTCATGATAATTGTCTTTTATTCATGCTATAATTGTATTATCCGGAAATCGTAATACACGTGTGAATACATAGACCATAACATGTCCCTAGTGAGCCTCTAGTTGACTAGCTCGTTGGTCAACAGATAGTCATGGTTTCCTGACTATGGACATTAGATGTCATTGACAACGGGATCACATCATTAGGAGAATGATGTGATGGACAAGACCCAATCCTAAGCATAGCACAAGATCGTGTAGTTCGTTTTGCTAGAGCTTTTTCAATGTCAAGTATCTCTTCCTTAGACCATGAGATCGTGTAACTCCCTGATACCGTAGGAGTGCTTTGGGTGTACCAAACGTCACAACGTAACTGGGTGACTATAAAGGTGCACTACAGGTATCTCCGAAAGCGTCTGTTGGGTTGACACGGATCGAGACTTGGATTTGTCACTCCATATGACGGAGAGGTATCTCTGGGCCCACTCGGTAATGCATCATCATAATGAGCTTAAAGTGACCAAGTGTTTGGTCACGGGATCATGCATTACGGTACGAGTAAAGTGACTTGCCGGTAACGAGACTGAACGAGGTATTGGGATACCGACGATCGAGTCTCGGGCATGTAACGTACCGAATGACAAAGGGAATTGTATACGGGGTTGTTCGAATCCTCGACATCGTGGTTCATCCGATGAGATCATCGAGGAGCATGTGGGAGCCAACATGGGTATCTAGATCCCGCTGTTGGTTATTGCCCGAGAGCCATCTCGGTCATGTCTACGTGTCTCCCGAACCCGTATGGTCTACACACTTAAGGTTCGGTGATGCTAGGGTTGTATGAATATGAGTATGCAGTATACCGAATGTTGTTCGGAGTCCCGGATGAGATCCCGGACGTCACGAGGAGTTTCGGAATGGTCCGGAGGTAAAGAATTATATATAGGAAGTGGTATTTCGGCCATCGGGAAAGTTTCGGGGTCACCCGGTATTGTACCGGGACCACCGGAGGGGTCCACCGGGTGGGGCCACCCATCCCGGAGGGCCCCATGGGCTGAAGTGGGAGGGGATCCAGCCCATAGTGGGCTGGTGCACCCCCCAGGCCCACCCCCTGCGCCTTGGGTTGAAACCCTAGGGTGGGGGGGCGCACCACATGCCTTGGGGGGCACTCCTCCCCCCTTGGCCGCCGCCCCCTTGGGAGATTGGATCTCCCAGGGCCGGCGCCCCCCTGGGGGCCTATATAAAGGGAGGGGAGAGGGGCAGCTGAACCCTGAAGTCCTGGCGCCCCCTCCTCCTGCTACACCTCTTCCTCCTCCGTCGCGTGCTTGGCGAAGCCCTGCCGGAGTGCTGCTGTTCCACCACCACCACGCCGTTGTGCTGCTGCTAGAGCCATCATCATCAACCTCTCCTTCCCCCTTACTGGATCAAGAAGGAGGAGACGTCACATGCACTGTACGTGTGTTGAACGCGGACGTGCCGTCCGTTCGGCGCTAGGATCTCCGGTGATCTGAATCACGGCGAGTACGACTCCATCATCACCGTTCCATCTAACGCTTCCGTACGCGATCTACAAGTGGTATGTAGATGCAAACTCACTCCCTTGACTCGTTGCTTAGATGAACTCATAGATGGATCTTGGTGAAACCGTAGGAAATTTTTTAATTTTCTGCAACATTCCCCAACACGAACAACATTCGGTAACCACATACAAACTTCCTTTATAACCCTAGCGTCATCGAACCTTAAGTGTGTAGACCCTATGGGTTCGGGAACCATGCAGACATGACCGAGACGTTCTCCGGTCAATAACCAACAGCGGGATCTGGATACCCATGTTGGCTCCCACATGTTCCATGATGATCTCATCGGATGAACCACGATGTCAAGGACTCAATCGATCCCGTATACAATTCCCTTTGTCTAACGGTATTGTACTTGCCCGAGATTCGATCATCGGTATGCCGATACCTTGTTCAATCTCGTTACCGGCAAGTCTCTTTACTCGTTCCGTAACACATCATCCCGTGATCAAACCCTTGGTCACGTTGTGCACATTATGATGATGTCCTACCGAGTGGGCCCAGAGATACCTCTCCGTTTACACGGAGTGACAAATCCCAGTCTCGATTCGTGCCAACCCAACAGACACTTTCGGAGATACCTGTAGTGCACCTTTATAGCCACCCAGTTATGTTGTGATGTTTGGTACACCCAAAGCATTCCTACGGTATCCGGGAGTTGCACAATCTCATGGTCTAAGGAAATGATACTTGACATTAGAAAAGCTTTAGCATATGAACTACGATCTTTGTGCTAGGCTTAGGATTGGGTCTTGTCCATCACATCATTCTCCTAATGATGTGATCCCGTTATCAATGACATCCAATGTCCTTGGTCAGGAAACCGTAACCATCTATTGATCAACGAGCTAGTCAACTAGAGGCTTACTAGGGACATGGTGTTGTCTATGTATGCACACATGTATCTGAGCTTCCTATCAATACAATTATAGCATGGATAATAAACGATTATCATGAACAAGGAAATATAATAATAACTAATTTATTATTGCCTCTAGGGCATATTTCCAACACTTGTGTGTCTGAAAATAATGACCTATATCGTCATTCACTTTAATTCCAACACTCCCTTTTTGCGTGAAAGATTCTACTTGGCGTCGCCAAGCTTCATTAAAACCCTTCATGCGTAAGGCGTGTTGAAGGAACGCCATTTGACTTTGTCATACGCCTTCTCGAAATCCACCTTGAAAATAACTCCATCAAGTTTTTTCGTGTGAATCTCATGGAGCGTTTCATGAAGGACCACAACCCCTTCAAGGATGTTCCTGTCCGGCATGAAAGCAGTTTGAGTAGGCTGCACCATAGCATGCGCAATCTGTGTGAGCTTAATCATCCCGACCTTGGTAAAAATTTTGAAACTAACATTGAGAAGACAAATGGGCCCGAATTGCTCGATTCTGACAGCCTCTGTTTTCTTAGGAAGCAGGGTTATGGTGCCAAAATTTAGCTGAAATAGCTGAAGCTGTCCCGAGAACAAATCATGGAACATCGGCAACAGGTCCCCTTTAATAATATGCCATCACTTCTTATAAAACTCAGCCGGGAATCCATCCGGGCCGGGAGCCTTATTATTTTTCATCTGCGAAATGGCCTCGAACACCTCCTTTTCAAAAAAGGAGCGGCTAAAATATCATTCTCAACAGCAGTAAGTTGAGGCACATCCTCAACCCTAGACTCATCCAGAGACACACAGTTATCCTCTGGGGGTCCAAACAACTTCTTGTAATACTTAGTAATGTATAATTTTAGGTTCTCCTGACCGATAATCATTCCTTCATCTTATTCAAGCTGAAAAATCCTCTTCTTCCCGTGTTTTCCATTTGCGATCATGTGGAAGAATTGAGTGTTCGCGTCCCCCTGGACAACTCTTCGGACCTTGGCCCACAGAGCCCACTTTAATTCTTCTTCACGAAGAAGTTCTTTCAGCCTCATCTCAGCGTCAAGCTTGGCATGAAGCTCTACGGCAGGCAGAACCATGGTTTCTGCTTTTACATCTAAGGACTGAATAAGGGTAAGTAGCCGTTCCTTTTCAACCTTATAAATCCCGCTAAGATGCTTAGCCCACCCACGTAGGAAACTTCTCAGGTGCCTAATCTTATTCTGCCAGCGCTCAAGCGCAGTCCTACCTCCTGCATCCTTAGCCCACTCTCTGGCTACGAGATCAAGGAAGCCTTCTCTTTCAAACCAAGCAATCTCGAACGAGAAAACATTTTTGTTGCCCAGGTGAGAGGCCTCACCAGAGTCAAGAAATAAAGGCGTGTGGTCAGATATACCGCGAGAGAGTGCCTGAACAGTTACAAAGGGAAACTTCTGTTCCCATTCCACACTTGCCAAAACACGATCCAACTTTTCAAAGGTTGGGTTTGGCATCGCGTTAGCCCAGGTAAACTTCCTACCCGAAAGCTCAATCTCTCTCAGATCCAAGCTTTCAATGATAGTGTTAAACATGAACGACCATCTCCCGTCAAAGTTATCATTATCCTTCTCATCACGCCCCCTAATGATGTTAAATCCCCCCCAACAGGATTGGGAGCTGTTCAGAGCCGCAAATCCTAACTAGATCTGCCAAGAAATCTGGTTTGAACTCTGGCTGAGCAGCACCATAAACCACCACCAGAGCCCAATCAAACCCATCTGCCTTCGACCGCACCCTAAACTTAACAGCAAAGTCTCCCATGACCACACTTCGGACTTCAAGAGACTCGCATCTAACACCGAGTAAGATCCCACCCGATCTTCCGCGCGGTGGCAAACAGTGCCACTCGAAATCAATACCACCCGATAAAGTATTGAGAAATTGTGGCGAGAAGTTAGATCTACTAGTTTCCGACAATGCAATAAAATCCAACCTATGCTCGATAGACGCTTCTGCAAGAAACCTTCTTTTAGCCAAGTCTTTGAGACCTCTGCTATTCCAAAAGATTCCTTTCATATCCCGTCATGGAATTTTTTAGCCGTGCGGATCCTAGCACTCCTACGCACTGCAGACGTCGGGTAAATCTTCCGCTTCCATTTGCGTTTAGGACTGATCTTACTCTCCAGCAAGTCCTCACAACCAGGCACAGGAAGTCTTACAACAGCATTCTCCAAACTCTCATCCTCCTCATCAGGCTCAGAGAGGGGATTAGCAAGATCCACACAAAAATTATCCAGCACCCGAACCCCCAAAGCATCAATATCTGAATCATTCATGGGTTTGACCGCTGCTAAGTTATGTATCATTTCTAAAGCCTGCTCGGCCTCTAAATCCAGTATATCATTAACAAAATTTGAAATTTCACCCTCATTACTACCTAGTGAAATTCCTAATTAATTTGCATTATCAACAATCTCATCGTTCGAAAAATGCAAGATGGAATTAGAGGTATTAACCAACATACCAGTAGTGACCTCAACGTCACGAAGCTTGGCCGCCCTCATGACGCATCGCTGCTGAATATCATCCACCTCCAGATGGTCCTGAAGACGGCAGCTGGACCGTCGCCCCTCAGAAACCGGGTCCGGAATCCCGCCAAATGCTATCACCTCCTCCCGAGTGATGATGCCCGAGGAGGGGCCTCCTGCCTCCCCCCGAACACTTAGTCGGTCCCCACGGCAGGGAGACAACACTGAGCCGGTTGATGGGGCAACCTGGGCCGCCTGCCCGAGCTCCCCACCCACCCCCGCCCGCAGGCAATAGGTGCTCACCGGCGCCAACTGAGGGCCAGCCACCCTAGACGCCGAAGGAGAAGAGGGCCCCGAGGCCACCTGCCTAGAGCCCCCTCCAGGGACCGGAACTGCCGCCTGCAGCTCCGTCCTAGCGAGAGGAGAAGAGGGTGCCGAGGCCACCTGCCCCGGACCCCCTCCCGAAGATAGAGCCTCCATCATTGAAACCTCGTCCGGCGTGATAGGAGAAGAGGGCGCCGAGGTCACCTGCCCCGAGCCCCCTTCAAAACTCGGAACCACCACCTGCAGCTCCGTCCTCGTGACAGAAGAAGAGGGATCCGAGAACACCAGGCCCGGACCCCCTCCCAAGGGAAAACCCTCCACGGCCGGACCCTCGGTATGAGAAGGAACCACAACATGGGAGGGTGCCTCCTCCTCATCTCCCCTGACCGAGGACGGAAAAGTCCCAAGGACCGGACATGGAGCATCCTCAAACTCCAAAGCTGGTAACGTGTGGTCAAAAGCCTCGAAAGACTCCACTCTCTGACCACAGTCTCGAGGGTGCAGAAGCAGACTCGATAGACCCAAACCTCAGAGTGGTCATGGGCACCAAGGAGGGTGGAACCGTCCTGTCCCCGGTCGTCTGAGAAACAACCCCCTGTCCCTTAGACAACTCTCGTCCTGGATCAACGACTAGATTCTCCTTAGCTCCTGCGTCATCATCACCCTCGTGCATATCAATATTAGTCTCAGTAGCTGCCTCGGCGAATAGGCTCTCATCCTCAAACTCAATCCCAAGGCTATATATCTGACCTCGATATGACCACTTGACCACATCAGATACAAACTCAATGTCCAGAATACTAACCAGTAGACGAGCTACCCCATGAGCTCTAGTGAAGGCCATATCCACTCGCTCAGTTTTTCCCACCATGATGCCCAAGCTAGCAACGACCCTAGCATCCTGCATAGGCTTCGAAGGAGCCCCAGAAAAACGCAGCCAAGCCTGGGTAAGAGGCTTACCCTGAGGTTCCACCAACTTCCACTCATGGAACTCGAGGATGCCATGTGTACCGGAAACTTTGCACATCCCAAAACTCAGCAGCCTCTGCAAATCCTCCACCGACGGGAACTCAACCCTAAACAAGTTTGCCTCAAGACTGACAAGCTCCCAATGGAAGTCCCCTGGAGCTAGCTCCCAAAGTCGCTGCACAATCTGGGTCTTAGAGACATCTCCCGTGGTCACTTTGACAATCCCAGTGGTCATACTCCGAGCCTCATCAGGAGCCTCCCTCTCATTCGGGGACTCAAAGAACATGAGTTCAGCACAGTACACTCCATACATCATAAGAGACGGCGCCTGATCCCTCAAAAGCAGACATTCCCCCAAATCATGGGCAGGTTTGCCACAAGTATCGCATAAAACTGCCAAACACTCAGCTATAAAATGGCCCTTCTCGCCACAGTGATAGCATAACATTTTTTTCCTTCTTGCGCGCCCACTTGGACGCCCTGTCCGAATGAGCCCTATCTAACACCTCCACAGACACAGACCCCAAGCCAATAGTCCCAGGAACCACGACCTCCGTGAGCGCCGTCACCACCTCCATAGCCTGGCCAGACAACCCAGACTCCTCGGCAGCCCCACCAGCGGCCGTCTGCGCGACCACAATGGTCGGATGAGGCTGTCGTGGATGAAACCGGCCACCTCGACCTCCTCGACCACCACGATGACCGCGGAAACCACCGCGGTGTCGATTTCTCGGGCATGACGCCCCCTCAACAAAACCTCCCGTAGGATCCATGAAAGGCCTCTCAGTCGAACCATCGCTCTGCTATGCATACCCCCAACCACCACCCGTGGACAAGAAACCCCGGTGTTGACCCTCTCCATAGGAATCATAACCGTCATCGCCCCATTGACCACGAGGCGCAGCTGTATCAACTCCAGCAGCTGAAGTTTGCGGTGGCGGTGCCTGCGTCAGCACCGGCGCAACCCGATTTTGCGATTGCCGGGCGACAAAGTGAGGCGGCCTGGCGCTGGAGTGAGGCGTCGCCGGACGAGGTTGCATGCTAGTTGCGGGGGGTGGAGGCCTCGGACCAAGGGCACCCCTGCCCGCAGCAGCAGCCGAAGCAGGGCTCGGCTTCGGGGGTCAAGGGTTCACACCACCCCGGCCCATCGCCGGCTGCGGCACCACCATCGGCGCTGGTGGACGAAAGCCCGAAAGATGAGACCCGCGGCCGACCGCGCCAAGCCCGGGCGCCCCGCTAGCCGCAAGCGGCCTAGGGCCACCACTGCCCGGAGTCGGGGCAGCCCCACCGCGGCCAGTCCCCGGCAGCGTGCCATTCCCACCGCGGCCAGCTCCCGGCGGCGGGCCGTTCCCGCCATGGCCAGCCCCTGGCGGCGGCGCTGGCCCTCTGCGGCCCGCCCCACCCGCGGCGGCACTCTTGCCTGGAGGCGCCACTCCTCGGCCAGCCATGGCCCCGAGAGGGGGGATGCGCCTTGCCCGCCGTGGACCACGATCAGAGAACCCCGTCCGGCCACGTCGTGAAACCCTAGCCCTCAGTGACGGCAAGCAGACTCGGAGATTGTACGTGCATGGGACGACTGGAGGAAGGGAAGTAGCGATCGGGTTATACTGGGCCTCATACCCAACAAAATCCGGCCCAACTACATGCAGGCCCGGTTCACTTAGAACCGGCCCGACCCCAGGCGCTCCCAGCTCGCAGCCCAGGAGCTATTTCAAACGATGCGCTCGCATCGTCGAGATCTCGATCGGTCGCCCAACCGGCAATGCCGCCGCGGCCGCCGCTAGCGTCCGGCAAGCACTTGCCCGGCGCACCGGTTTCTTTTTCCTCTGAACAGTAATCCATGAATCTGGCCTAACCAAATCAAAAAGAGTAAGATTGGGAAGACTAACCTTCGGTAGAGGACCCTCCATGGCCTGATTGCCGTCGCCGCCGTTCTCCGGTGAACAACACGATGGACCATCTCCTTCCTCTCGCCCGCATGAAGCCCAACCCTCGTCGGATCGTCCACCGGCAAGATCTCGTCTACCGTTGTGGCAACCTCGTCTTCGTCATAACCAAAACTGAAAAACCCGCAAAACAGGTCGGACGGCGTCGGCGTCGGCGGTGAGGCCGCCGGGTCATCTCCGTCCCCGTCCGCATCCTCCTCTTCCGGTCCGGTCAGCGCCCAGAATCGGCCGCCAACACACGGGCGAGGTGCACTAGCCGAGGACAGCGCCCCGGCGGCCGCCGCCTCGGTCGCCCGGGGAGTCGCCCGTTGCCCCATCGGAAGTGGAGTATTTAATCTATTAAAACACAAACAATCATTTGCACAGTTCCAAATTGCCCATACTAAGGCACAAACTCTCCCTCGGAGGTGTCCCTTAAGTTTCTGACGAACACAAACCTATCAGTTCTCAAACAAGTTCGTTATACTTATAGATATCATTATACGTAACACAAAAAACAATATGCGTTTTTTTTTCTTTACTTCGACGGGACAATAGAGAAATTCACACACGGGGAGGCAAGAACACACTTCGTGGGCCGCATACCTGTGTCCCGATTGGGAAACTTGGATTCGTACATACCGCACCAACTTCCCGTTCACCTTATGTTTTGTAGAGCGAAACTTAACAACTTATGAATAAATCAACTATGATTGCCTATCATTGTAAGTTTGGCTATAGAAAACTTAAAACGAACACGAACCTGTGCGGTATGTGTGAAACCAAGTTTTCGATCGCGAAGTGGATGTATGGCCAACAAAATGCTTATAGTTAGAAAATGGAGGGAGTATGAGGAAAATATGAAGGAGAACCTGGGTACCAGCGCACCCTATATGCAAAAAAAAAAAGTAATTCAAAAAAGTTCAAATTTTTTTAATTTTTTTTAGTATTAAACATGATCAAGTATTGTAGTCATATAAAAAGATTCGTCAGAGAATGACTTTCGTTGCATCCTGGGTCGAAGATTCAACAAAAAACGCTATATACAAGTACTATACACGCTATATTGTCGTCATAAACTTGTCTTTTTTGCTGTGAAGTCAATATGAATCATTTCTTGTCTAAACTTTTTATACGAATACAATACTTGATCATGTTTGATTTCAAAAAAAATTAGATTTTTTTGTACTTTCTGGAATTACTAAATTTTTTTTCATATATAGGGTGCACGGGTACCAGTGAGCACCAAGTCCGCGTCCGGGAGTATGATATACTCCGTTGGAAATGCTCTGTCAAAACACATTTTCATTTCCGAAAATGGGCTCCGCGCATCCGTTGAGAAGGAAAAAGCGAACCCATATTTCTCCGTCCCTCTCCTGGTCTTTTTGTCGCCTCCATGGAAAAATCTTAGCTGACGGGTAGGCATCATAACACGTACGGCCGCACCCGTCACGCAGTCATGGAGTGAGGAGAAGTCTGGGAATTCGCTTGGAAGCAGCTGTTGCGTTGAGTAGTGCCCGAAGAGGGAAGCTTAGCCGTTAAGAGATGGAGCGGGTGAAGGCATTGGCAACTGGCGCGTTGCCATCATCCGCGTGCCGGATGGGCTCGGTCCGTTAGCATTTATGGATGATTGCCTTGTTTCCCGCCTCTCTTTTTTCTCTTCGCTGGACACGTTCCGTCACCTAGGCTGCTACGCCAAGCTACTTCGCGCGCCACGTGGGATGTCTGACGCATATGAATGGTCCAGGCTGTCCGAAAACGAAAAATCCGTGGTCGCAGACGGTGAGCTGGCAAGCCAGGTGCACCCAACATGTCCTCGCTCCAGTTAGCTAGCTAATCCATTTTGGGGCTAGCCACGAGTCCTCGGCCAATTAATCAACGCGCTGCGTGCGTACGAGTAGTACTAGTACTATATAAGATCTGGCCCTCCTGCATCATCTACAAAATCCTCGATCTCACCAACATAAGCCTTCCTCATTCATTCATTCAGCTGTACAACTCTGATCATCGACCAGCAGCGGGATTCTCCTCGTCTGATTTGTTCATCCGACACCCGATCGATCCGCAGCAGCAGGTGATCCGGCTACAATGGAGGCAGCGGTAGCTCGCGCCGACACATCAGCATTCTTCTCGGGCCAGGAGGACGCGGCCGGGGGGAGCATATCCAGACTACCGGCTCGGGTCGCCGGCTCGATCGTCCGCGGCGTGATCACCTTCATCTTCGCCACAGGTCGGTGGCATACATGCATGTTTTTTCTTGTTTTCATTCCACCGTGGACATGGCGGGGTGTTCGGCATCTCCATCGTGCGACTGTTCCTGATCGACTTGGTGTTGTTGCAGTGGGCACGATTCTGGGAGCCATCACGGGCGGGATGATCGGGCTGGCGACGGAGAGCGGTCTCGTCCGCGGCGCGGGCATCGGCGCCATCTCCGGCGCCGTGGTGGCCATGGAGGTTGTCGACAGGTCCATGGCCATGTGGCGCTCCGACGAGTGCGGCATCTGGAGCGTCCTATACGTGGTACGTGCCTGAACCAAACCTGCTCAACTAACTAGCGCAGCATCGATTCAGCGGTTCTGATTATCATCATTGTATTCACCTAATTATTTAGTAGTAGTAATCATCAATTCGTTGTTAATTCATTTCAGCTTGACGTGATCTGGAGCCTCCTGACGGGTCGTCTGGTGCGCGAGAAGGTGGACCCCGCAGTGCAGAACGCGGTCGACAGCCAGATGAACGCCGCGGGCGACGGGTTCAGCGACAGCCCGCCGACGCTCTCCGAGATGTTTGACATGGGCTCCGCCTCCTTCAAAGGCATGGCTGCAGACGCCATCGCCGAGCTCCCCGCGACGACGATCACCGAGCAGCAAGCCGCCGTGCAGGACGGGGGCTGCTCCGTGTGCCTCCAGGAGTTCGAGGCCGGCGAGGCGGCGCGGAGCCTGCCGGAGTGCCGCCACACGTTCCACATGTCGTGCATAGACGGGTGGCTTTGCCGGCATGCGTCGTGCCCGCTGTGCCGCCGCGCCGTCTAGGCCTGGCGTGCCCGGCTCGTTAGGATCGATGTGTGCATAGCCAGCGTATATACACACGTGTTACGCGCGTGTGTGACTGTGGCGCTAGCACGTACGGCACGCGCACGCACATACGGGAAGTTCGTTAATTTGTTATACGTAGTTAGCTACTAGTTGGGTTGAGACTGACATGACATGACACTTGTGCCGACAAGTTCTTTCGTGACTTGTTCGTTGCCTTCATTTCTGCGGAAATTATGATTGTATTGCTACACCACACGCGCGGCTGGTTGCGAATATCTATACAGAAAATCATCAGCGTTTAGATTATTACCCTTTTTGTCATTTCTCGTTGCTTCTTCCCAAATCGTATGTACTCCTGCTCCCTCCGAACATACAAAGTTAGAGCATCTACAGCAAATGCCCCGGCGGCCCGTCCGGTCATTGACCGGTCACGATTTTTTGATCTAAACGTCCCCTCAAACAGGTCTCAAATGCCCAGACTGAGCGGCATCCCTCATATCCAGCCAAAATATGGGCGTTCAGACACGTCCGCCATGTCGAACTGACAGCAGGGTCCCACGCGGAAACGCTCGGAAACCAAACAGTCTGAATCTCGTCTCCTCCATCAGACCGGTGTCGCTGTGTGGCGCCGCTCCGGCAGGCCGCGTAATGCCTAGCCCGGCTATTTAAGTCGACCGGCGGCATCGGAACCCTACCATCCACATTTTCCTCCGTCTGTCCGCCACTGCCATTTTCCAACCCCCCCCTTCCCGGTCCGCCTACTAGCCATGCCCCCACGCCGTCGGGTGAGGAGCGAGCCATTTCTAACGCTGGAGCGCCAGCTCGAGCTCCTTGAGCAGATCCGATCAAGGCGCGAAGCCCTGATAGCCGCAGGGCTACCTCCGGATGCAGTGGATCCAGAGGAGGAGTTGGAGGAGGAGGAGGTGGAGGAGGAGGTTGAGGATGAGGATGAGCCGGAGAAGGAGGATGTGGGGGACGCTGGCGACGCGGGTCAGGCCATCCCCGATTCCCTCCGCTCGGAGTCGGCTGCGGAGGCCAGACGCCATCGCCGACAGGAGATGGAGGCGCAACATGCCACGGAAGAGGCGGAGATGCTCGCCTATATGGATGAGGTCGAGCAGGAAGAGGATGAGCCAGAGCCCTCCTACCTGCCCGTCTAGCCGGCACCCGACATCGTCGTCCTGGACATCTCCGACGACGAAGATTAGTTAGGATAGTACGTAGATTTTTTTTGCATGCTTTGTATGGATTTAGGGATTGAAATGAGCGACTCAGATGTAGAATGGCTAATTTAAGGCGTGATCGTTCACTGTCTGCGGACACGCCCGGTCGCGTGTGTGGGCTTTTGAGGGACCGGATTTGCAAAGTCCGGCTGTAGATGCTCTTAGGTTAGTACAAAGTTAACCGAATGTTAATTAATATTGATCGGACTGTGTATCTCTTAAGTTTCTAAGGGCACGACTATGGGGGCGAAAAAAGACAAGCATTCCATTAAACACCTAGGCATGGAAGTATTTAAAAAATGAGGCCAATCCAAGGACTAACCCTCGTTGACATTTTTTATAGGAGAAACTCCACAAGCACCGCATTTCCGAGCCAGGAGTCGAACTCGGGTGGGCTGACAGCTACCCCAGCTACACAGCCAATGGGTCGATGCCCCGTCCTCAGGCATGGAAGTATTGAGGCTATTGCTGGCATGTGCTCGCATTAAGGGCATGGACAATGCATAGCCCCAAGGTTGGTGCCTCGCGTGTCATGTAGAATCGGATGCCAGGAAAAGTAGGTTCGGACGTGGAAGCAGGATCCTTTACAGGAGGCGGGTGCTTGAGGAGAAAAAGTGTGGTCCGGTGCATAAAGTTTGAAAGTTGAAGTGGAAAGTAGAGATGCATATGTAGTGATGGTCTACTTTCTATTCTTTGATGAGGCCCGCTAGTAGTAGCTTGCATTGAGAAGAAAAAATCAATATAGATGCCCCAACCTATTTTTTGTCATGGGACATATGTATTCATATGCCACCATTGTACATACCCTCGTAATGGCTATGGTTGTGCTGCCTCACACCCGTCATTCTTTGTCCCCATGTGTTTACCCTTTTTATTCTTCTTCACCTACTTTTACTTTTCCTCCTTACTTTTTCTTTCTTTTTCTATCAAACAACATGCCGTCTCTATAAGCTTCACATACGCATGCAGACATCAGTCCTGCTGCCATAGTGGTATCTAAACCTAGCTGGCTTATGGGGCAGTAGGTTTTCGGCTACGCGTTAGCCATGCCCATGCTCCTTCCAATTTGTGGCCTTTGATTTTTTCTGATCATGCAACATTATTCAAGAATTTAAATTAGATGGTCACGTGGCGTTCCAGACATGGCAGCCAAAATATAATGACCATGATAATATTGAAAATCTACCAGCTTTTAAGTTGTGACTCCTACCTTCATGAGTGTATTGGCACACCTCAAGATCATCAACATGGTGGGCAACCTCTCGAACAATAGTAATGCAGGGGCGTCCTATCTTAACTTGAATGTCTTTGATTGTTTCCAAACTGTCTGACGCAATGAATACCTAGCGCGGCATCAAATCATCAGCCAAGGCCAAAGCATCTCGACACGCCAGGACTTCCAGAACCCTAATTTCCGTGATGTTCTTGAATGTTATCGTTGACGAGCCCATGAATTGCCTTGATCGGTGCAACACATGACTCCCACCACTCCATGGCCACCATTCCTAGACACTGCACCATCAATATTTAACGTTGCAAAACCCGGTGGAGGCGCTTTCCAAACAACATGTGATTGATTCAGAGCTCTGGGTTGAATTGACGATGACTTGTTCTATTGGTTGCTTTGAATGTCTAGAATGAAGTTTTCGGAAAAAAGGTGTCTTGAAGGAGGAGGCTTGAACTCTCTTTCATTAGTTGCTTTGCGCCGAGCATGCTAGATTGCCCATAATGTGACTACCATATGAATAAAATCATCAAGTGACAACGTATCTATCATCATAAACAACAAATGTTTGGCGTGTGGTTGTCTCGTCTCAGTCATGTGTTCCTGATCTATTATTCATTCAATGGAACCTCTTGTTGGATATTCACCAGATAAAAGTCAGAATATGGTTCATGTGGGTGGTTTAAGAAAATACATTCTGATTACAGGAACTACTTTTATGGGGTACAATTTATCTTTGTAGTATTCCACCTCTTGCTTGCTTCTCCAATTTCGAGAGATCCCACACACACCTAGCAAGAAAACACTCAAGGAGAGAATGTATCCAAGAATCAGGGGATTCACATAACGAGTAGTTTGGAGAATCTACAATATGACGGTCCTCTAAAAGATCAAAAGTTGCAAGAGACGGTCTTGCTAATCTCCATAAAAACACCCTAAGTTTTTTCGGGGCATCAATTTTCCACAGGGTCCATTCTTACTCTTCAAATCTATTGGAAGAAGATCGCAATACTCTATTTCACGAGTTCCCCTTCTCAGCTTGGTCCTAACTAACATGCAATAAGCAAATCATATCGTAAAGATCCCCTTCTTTTCATGGTCCCAAGACCAAAAATCAATTCGCCGAGTGCAAAGCGGGAAACTTAAAATAGCTCTACATCAATTGACAAGAACATTATTCGGATAAGCTCTTCTCTCCCTGTTGTTGACGTCTCATCAATAAGGTCCTTGACAAACTGGCGTGGGTTGCTCGTAAGAGAAACACTATGCCTCATTAATCCCTCACGTGGCAGCCAAGTGTATGTTGGAAATATGTCCTAGAGGCAATAATATTTGTATTATTATATTTCCATATTTGTAATTAAAGAGTTTATATTCTATGCCATAACTGCTATGTCCTGGAATATGTGATTCAGTGGAAAACTCATATGCATGTGTGGAATAATAAACGGTTAAATAAAAGGGTCCTTGTCTTGCCTCTAGGACTAGGTCAAGTGTTGTTGGTGACCATGTTTTCCGAATCTTAAGATATCGTTAAGTGTAACGATAGTGAAAGTGCAACTAATCCCCGGGTGGTTTTGGTAATTCATAACAACATATAGCTCATTGAACTAATATCCTTTCAAGTGAAATATTTCAGAAAGTTCAATGATTGGCATGGCATGGACTAGAGATTTGGACCCTTCAAAATGCTAAGGACAAAGATTGGCAAAAGTTCAAGACTCTTCATTTTTATTTTAGTGATCCAAGATCACATTGAGTCTATAGGAAAGCCAATACTATTAAAAGGGGACGAGGTGTTGCTTAATGGTCTACTTGCTCAAAGTGCTTAGTGATATTGCTCCAAAACCCTCAGCCACTTTCTCATTTCCACATATGTCAAAAACCCAAAGTCAAACTCGGCCCCACCGATCTACTCTATCCGGCGCCACCGAGTTCAGTTGACATAGCCGCTGCCAGAAACCCTAGCCAATTCGGTCACACCGATACAGATCTCGGTCTAACCAAGATGGCCCTGCAAACTCTCTGTTTCCCTTCGTAACATTTCAGTCCCACCGAGTTTGCTTGAAAAACTCTCTGTTTCCCTTTGTAACATTTCAGTCTCACCGAAATGAGCAATCGGTCCCATCGAGTTTGCTTGACCTACTCTCTGTTTGCTCTTTGCTGACCGGTCTCACCGAGTTCAAGCAATTGGTCTCACCGAGATGAGGTTTTGCCCTAGCCCTAACACATTGGTCACACCGATTTGATCTCGTCGGTCTGACCGAGTTCTTCTATTCGGTCTGACCAAGTTGGGTCAAATGTGTGTAACAACTGGATTTTGTGTGGAGGCTATATATACCCCTCCACCTCGTTCTCCATTTGAGAGAGAGCCATCAGAATGTGCCTACATTTCCACTACTCATTTTCTGAGAGAGAACCACCTACTCATGTGTTCAGACCAAGACATTCCAATGCTACCACTAGAATCTTGATCTCTAGCCTTCCCCAAGTTGCTTTCCACTCAAATCTTTTTTCCACCATATTCAAATCTATGAGAGAGAGCTGAGTGTTGGGGAGACTATCATTTGAAGCACAAGAGCAATGAGTTCATCATCAACACACCATCTATTACCTTTTGGAGACTGGTGTGTCCTAGATTGGTTAGGTGTCGCTTGGGAGCCTCTGACAAGATGTGGAGTTGAACCAAGAAGTTTGTAAGGGCAAGGAGATCGCTTACTTCGTGAAGATCTACCCGAGTGAGGCAAGTCCTTCGTGGGCGACGGCCATGGTGGGATAGATGAGGTTGCTTCTTTGTGGACCCTTCTTGGGTGGAGCCCTCTATGGACTCACACAACTGTTACCCTTCGTGGGTTGAAGTCTCCATCAACATGGATGTATGATAGCACCACCTATCGGAACCACGCCAAAAATCTCTGTGTCTACATTGCGTTTGCCTTCTCCAAACCCTTCCCTTTACCTTCATATGCAATGTTTTACTTTCCGCTGCTACACTCTTGGAATTGCATGTGTAGGTTGATTGCTTGACTTGTGCTAAGTTGCTAAAATCTGCCAAGACTTAAAATTGGGAAAAGGCTAGATTTTTTATTTGGTCAAGTAGTCTAATCACCCCCCCTCTAGACCTACTTTCGATCCTACAAGTGGTATCAAAGCTTTGGTCTCCATTTGCCTTGATTTCCATAGCTTTGGTGATCATAGCCTTGTTTCACAATGTAGGAGAGTATGGCGTCTAGCGAGGGAAATTACACCGTAGAGGTCCTTACTTTGATGGTACAAATTTTGCTAGTTGGAAGCATAAGATGAAAATGCATAATCTTGGTCATAACCCCGCAGTTTGGGCTATTGTGCGTATTGGTTTGCAAGGTGAATACTTCGAGGATGAAAGAGAACCGGATCATGAAGCATCCACGGAAGAGTTGAAGATGCTGTAATACAATGCTCAAGCTTGCGATATCCTCTTCAATGGATTGTGCCCCGAAGAATTCAACAAAATCAGCCGCCTTGAGAATGCAAGGGAAATTTGGGATACTTTGGTTGATATGCACGAAGGTACCGAGTCCTTCAAGGAATCCAAATTGGATGTGCTCCAAAGTCAACTTGATAAGTTCAAAATGAAGGATGGTGAAGGAGTCGCGGAAATGTACTCTAGGCTTGCTCTCAAATGAGATTGCCGGCTTAGGAAGCGAAGGGATGACCGACGAATTCATCATAAAGAAGATCCTAAGAGCCTTGGATGGAAAGTATGATACCGTGTGCACATTGATCCAAATGATGCCCAATTACTAAGATCTCAAGCCAACAGAAGTCATTGGTAGAATTGTTGCTCATGATATGTCACTCAAGCATAAGGAAGAGCTTCACAACAAGTCTAGTGGTGCTTACAAAGCTTCATGTGATGCTCCTACAACATCAAGTGAGAAACAAGTCTTCAATGAAGAAGTGAGCTTAATGGTGAAGAACTTCAATAAATTCTACAAGAGTAAAAGCAAAGAGAGAAGTTCCAAGTCAAGGTCCTACAATGACAAAAGATCTTCTAGTCGTGATCGCAATTGCTACAATTGTGGAAGACCCGGACACTACTCCAATGAGTATACGGCTCCCTACAAGAGAAATGAAGATTCACCTAAAAGGAGAAGTAAAAGAGATGAATCGCCACCAAGAGAGAGAATGAGTAGAGATGATTGTTATGAATGAAGACCCTCTCGTAGAAGCAAAGATTCGAAAAGGAAGGACAAGTCATCAAAGAGCTATACAAGACGAAGACATCAAGCTCACGTTGGTGAATGGGTATCCGGTTCTGACTCCAACAACTACTCCGAGAGAAGCTATCACTCCGACTCCGACTATACCCAAGATGAAGGTGTTGGCAGTCTTGCACTTGTGTCATCGAACACCTACGACATATTTGACTCACCAAATGAAAGAATTGGAAGATGCTTCATGGCTAAAGGCCCTAAGGTCTCACACCTCGAGTACCTCGATTTCAATAGTGATGAAGATGACTTGTTAGGTGATGATGATTTACTTGTTGACAACACTAGTGATGAAAACTATGATGAAATTGCTATTAATCGTGCTAATCAAGATGAAACGAATGACAATGATAAGAAGGAGATTGAGCGTCTAACTGAAGAACTAACCACTCTTAAGTTATCTCATGAAACTACTTTGGAGGATCATCGAGAACTTTTAAAGATTCATGAGAAGCTACACTTTGAGAAGCTCAATTTAGAGCAAGAGCATGGGTTCTTAAAAGCAATCAACGATGATCTTCGAAAGAAAAGTTCTTCTTACATTGCCAAGCGTTTACTCTTGTCTACTTACATGACACAAGTAAAAACTAGCAACAAGAACAAGAAAGATTCTTCTTCTAGTAGTAACAATAACAATGTTAAATCCAATATTGTTGCTTCTAGTAGTTCTCTTGATTCCACTAATGATTCTCTTAGCCAAGTTACACTTGAGCAAGAAAATAGCTTATTGAAGGGAATTATAGAGAAAGTTGTTTACAAGAGCCTTGCCGGAAGTAAGCAATTTGAGGAAATTGTACGCAAGCAAGGAAGGCACCGGAAGAATCAAGGTGTTGGTTTTGAACGAAAGTTCAATGCCAATGGAGTTGAGTGGTAAGAAGATCAATACCCCAAGACAAAGTTTGTTCCTCAACAAGAGAAGTATGACCCCACTTCTTTCAAAGTAACACAAGCTCAAGATGATCTTCCACCACAAGACCACAAGCTAAAAGGCAAGGACAAGCTTCAAGAAGAGATTGATTCATTTGAAGAAGCCCCTAAGACCATGGTCAAGTGGGTTCCCAAGACTACGTCAAGTTCTACTTCATCAAGTACGACCACAACTCCAATGATTCCCATAAAGTTGATGTGGATCACAAATAAGAAGAACTATAGACTTCTTGAGGGTGACTCCGCCAACAAACTTCACTCATATTCATTTTGGCAAGGACAAGTGCAATCAACTTCCATATCTTGCACTAGCTCAAGGAGTCACAAACCCTCTTGTTGGTAAGACAAGGGACAAGGTAACCTAATGCTTTCATGGACATCATCATATGTGTGTTTCACTCTATGTCTATGGATACTCTTGCATGTTCCTTGTGGGACTAACCCGTGTAGGTATTGAAAGTGCAACTCACTCCAGTGGATTGCTCCAAATGATCTACATCAATATTGAGCATCCACATCTTCAACACCTACATGAAGTCATCATAGACAAAACCCAAGGTTAGTTCATCCCTCTCAAGGGGGGATATCACATCTAGGGGGAGCTTTGCTCTAAGAATTGAGCTAAAGCAACTCAAATGGTGTGAGCACAACAATGCTTTATGTAAAAGTGGTAACCCCACTTGTGCTTAAACGATGAGTATGACATATGATCAAATGTTCTCATTTGACTCCTAAGTCAATATACTCATAATATATATGACCTAGTCATCGACAATTGCTTGATAGATGCTAGAGTGTTTGTGCATATATATTTTGCCACATGTTTTATTTGCTATCTTATTTGTGTGAGCATGTTGAATGCATAATTTTCTCATTCGAGGACATCCATTTGTAGTTTTGCTTGTTTGGTTTTTTCTTTTTGTCAAATGGATGGACAAGAATGCCTAAGTTCTCCCTCTAGTTATCTATGCTTTTCTCGTCTCAAACTCTATTCATGCTACATCACAAAGTTTGAACAAGTCGAATTCGGACCCTCCGTGTGAGGAGCACTCGGAGCCACCGATCCGTCAAGGGCTTAAACTTCCAAAACCTCTTAATGCATCTCAGTCAGACCAACTCATCCTACTCGGTCTTACCAAATTCATTAAGTTGATCTAGGTTTTCATCTCGGTGCAACCGATTAGAACAATTCAGTCACACCGAGTTGCAGTAACCGCTTGCAGTTCTGCATCTCGGTGCCACCGAGTCGTTCCACCCGGTCACACCGACAGTGACTGGGTATATATTTGCCACGGGTTGAATTTTGGAAATTTCTTCAAACACTCAACCGCGCCTTCCCAACTCTGCCGCCCCCTTGGTCTCCGGATCATCACCGTCGTCGTGAGTGCCTCCTACCACTGGTCTCCATCGCCATCAACGGGAATCTCACAGCCGTTGCCGCCGTAGCAAGTTCGTCGCCAAGTTAGGGTACGGACTTGACCTCTTTGTGCGCTCCATTATTCCGATTCTTGCACAAAGATCTTTTCCATTGTTCTTACCACGAATGAGATCAATCTATCAACCAAAAAATTCCATTATAATAGATTTGATGCAAAAATTAGGGTTAGGTTTCCGCCAACTCATCTGGGACCGACCGATCTGAGGATCTCGGTCTCACCAATTTGGCCCAGGCCATTGCACAAGTACAACTCGGCCTGACCGAAGTGTACTAATCGGTGTGACCAAAATCACTTACTTTGTGAAACCCTAGCATCTCGGAGTCACCGAACTGCATTTCGGTCAGACCGAAACTGCATGTTTAGACTCTGTTTGTGCTTCGGTGTCACCGAGTATGTCATATCGGTAGCTCCGAAATGCTTTCTGCAGAAAACTAAAATTAAGTTTTTGTCTCAATATTTTTGCAAAATAGCTGAACTTTGTGATGCTCATCCACTCTATCTATAACCAACTATTCACAGGGTCAGTTTAAGCTATGTCAGAGGCTAGTGATAGCCAGAACAGGTCTGAAGAGCAAGTAAACCTCAGTGAGGGCACTAGTCCCTCAAGCAGTTATGATGATGGAAGCAGAAGCACTCCAAGCAACTTGCCTAAGGCTGCTACGAGGTAAAGGAAGAAGAGAACTTCAAAATCTGAGGATGAGGATTTTTTCATTGAGGAGGAGGTCACCTCCAAGGAAAAGGTACTCAAGAAAGAGTATGTTGTTGCTGCTGCCAGAAAGCCTGGAATGGAGGTGAAAGCTCCTGCTAAGAGGAAGCCTATGTCAAAAGCCAGAGCCTCCACTCAAGAAACAACTGCTGAACCAAGTGGTGCAACAGAGAAGAAGAAGAAAAGATAAAGAGGAAGATTGCGCAAGCTAGTTGATCCAATGGCTGAATTTGAAAGGCACTCATCTGATGAAGAAGAGGAGGAGGAAGAACCAGCTGCATCTCCACCAATGACTCAGAAGCTTATGGGGGATGCCATAAGGACTGGGGATGCTCCATCTAAGCCCAAGTCACCCCCAAGCCTTCAACTCAAGCTCAAGCCTCCAAGTCTACTGCACCCAAGAGATCCACCAGAAACATATCTGCTGCTGAGAAGAACAAAGCCAAGTGCCTGAGGCCCAAGAGGATGATGAGTCACTAGTACTTAGAAAATTGAAGCCTGAGATCCCAGATCACAGTGATGATCATCCAGTGGCTGAAAACATGAAGGAAAGAAAGGATGCAGGTCTGTGATTATGGAGACAGACTGATCCCTATGCTATCAGGAGGAGGACTGCTGTAGACTACCACTTTCACAATAAGGAACAACAGAATTTCTATGAGATAGTCTTGTTGGACAAGAAGCCCATTGTCTGTGATATGATGTGGGTTGACTCGGAGTACATTGATGACAATGAGGACTACTTACCAGGTGTACATGAGAGCTTCAGGATGAATGAAGTGGACAAGTTTGTTGGTCAGAAACTTGATACGTCCATTTTGCATCATGTTTTCCTACTGTTATTTATGATGTTTTTATGCATAATAATACTTTTTGGAGTAATTCTAATGCCTTCTCTCTTAATATGAAAGGTACACACAAAGAGTGAGAATTCCGGCAGCTGGAAATCTGGACCTGAAAAATCTACGTCAGGCCACCTATTATGCACAACTCCAAATAAGCTGAAACTTTATGGGGAATTTTTATGGAATAAATGAGGAATATTGGAGTCAATAAGTACCAGAGGGGGCCCACCAGGTGGGCACAACCCACCTGGGCGCGCCCTGGTGGGTTGTGCTCCCCTAGGCCCACCTCCGGTGCCCATCTTCTGGTATATAAGTCATTTTAACCTAGAAAAAATAAGGAGAAGACTTTCGGGACGGAGCGCCGCCATCTCAAGGCGGAACTTGGGCAGGAGTAGTTTTGCCCTCCGGCGGAGCGATTCCGCCGGGGGAATCTCCCCCCGGAGGGGGAAATCATCGTCATCATCATCACCAACAACTCTCCCATCTTGGGGAGGGAAATCTCCATCAACATCTTCAACAACACCATCTCCTCTCAAACCCTAGTTCATCTCTTGTGTTCAATCTTTGTACCGAAACTATGGGTTGGTGCTTGTGTGTGACTAGTAGTGTTGATTACATCTTGTAGTTGATTACTATATGGTTTATTTGGTGGAAGATTATATGTTCAGATCCAATATGCTATTTAATACCCCTATGATCTTGAGCATGATTATCGTTTGTGAGTAGTTACTTTTGTTCTTGAGGTCACGGGAGAAATCATGTTGCAAGTAATCATGTGAACTTGATATGTGTTCGATATTTTGATAGTATGTATGGTGTGATTCCCTTAGTGGTGTCATGTGAATGTCGACTACATGACACTTCACCATATCTGGGCCTAAGGGAATGCATTGTGGAGTAGTTATTAGATGATGGGTTGCGATAGTGGCAGAAGCTTAAACCCTAGTTTATGCGCTATTCCGTAAGGGACCTATTGGATCCAAAAGTTTAATGCTATGGTTAGAATTTATTCTTAATACTTTTCTAGTAGTTGCGGATGCTTGCGAGGGGGTTAATCATAAGTAGGAGGTTTGTTCAAGTAAGAACAACACCTAAGCACCGATCCATCCACATATCAAATTATCAAAGTAGCGAACACAAATCGAACCAACATGATGAAAGTGACTAGATGAAATTCCCGTGTACCCTCAAGAACGCTTTGCTCATTATAAGAGACCGTTTTGGCCTGTCCTTTGCCTCAAAAGGATTGGGATACCTTGCTGCACTTTTGTTACTACTATCATTACTTGCTCGTTACAAATTATCTTGCTATCAAACTACTTTGTTACTTACAATTTCAGCGCTTGCAGACATTACCTTGCTGAAAACCACTTGTCATTTCCTTCTGCTCCTCGTTGGGTTCGACACTCTTACTTGTCGAAAAGGCTACAATTGATCCGATATACTTGTGGGTCATCAAGGCAATTTTCTGCCGCCGTTGTCGGGGAGGGAAGCGCTCTTGGTAAGTGGAAATTGGTAAGGAAAAATTATTATTACATGCTGAAATTTATTGCCACTTGTTACTATGGAAAACAATCCTTTGAGGGGCTTTTTCGGGGTATCTTCACCTCGACCGGAACCACAATTAGTTACCCCTCAACCTAATGCACCTACTAAAAATATTGAATATGAAATTCCTTCGGGTATGATAGAACAACTGTTAGCTAATCCTTATGCAGGAGATGGAACTGAACATCCTGATATGCACTTGATATATGTGGAAGAAATTTGTGGATTGTTTAAGCTTGCAGGTTTACCCGGAGATGAAGTTAAGAAGAAGGTTTTCCCTTTATCTTTGAAGGGAAAAGCATTGGCATGGTATTGGCTATGCGATGATATTGGATCTTGGATTTGGAATCGATTGAAATAGGAGTTTCACCAAAAAAATTATCCTATGCATCTAGTTCATCGTGATCAGAATTATATATATAATTTTTGGCCTCGTGAAGGAGAAAGTATCACTCTAGCTTGGGGGAGGCTTAAGTCAATGTTATATTCATGCCCCAATCGTGGGCTCTCAAGAGAAATTATTATCCATAATTTTTATGCTCGACTTTCTCATAATGATTGATCCATGATTGATACATCTTGTGCTGGTTCTTTTATGAAGAAGACTATTGAATTTCGGTGGGATATTTTGGAAAGAATTAAACACAACTCTAAAATTGGGAACTCGGTGAAGGTAAAGAGTCAGGTATTAAGCTTAAGTATGATTGTGTTAAATCTTTTATGAATACCGATGCTTTTCAAAAGTTTAGCACTAAATATGGACTTGACTCTGAGATAGTAGCCTCCTTTTGTGAATCTTTTGCTACTCATGTTGATCTCCCTAAGAAGAAGTGGTTTAAATATCACCCACCTATCAAAGAAGAAACTAAAGAACTAGTACCAGTTAAATAGGTAACTATTATTTATAATGTTGATCCAGTTGTTCCTACTGCTTATATTGAGAAACCACCTTTTCCTGTTAAGATAAAGGAACATGCTAAAGTTTCAACTGTGGTCAACAAAAGCTATATTAGAACACCTAAAACTAATGAATAAATCAAAGTAGAACCTAGTGTTGCTGTGGTTAAAGATCTCCTGGAAGAAAACATAGATGGGCATGCTATTTATTTCTGTGATGAAGCTGCTAGAATTGCCAAACCTGATGGAAAAGATAAACCCAGACCCGTTGTTGGCATGCTTGTTGTCTCAGTTAAAATAGGAGATCAGTGTTATCATGGCTTATGTGACATAGGTGCTAGCGTGAGTGCTATTCCCTTTACCTTATATCAAGAAATTATGAATGACATAACACCTGTAGAGTTAGAAGACCTAGATGTTACTATTAAACTTGCTAATAGAGATACTATTTCACCAGTTGGGATTGTTAGAGATGTTGAAGTCTTGTGTGGGAAAATAAAATATCCAACTAATTTTCTTGTTCTTGGTTCCCCACAAGATGATTTTTGTCCCATTATCTTTGGTAGACCTTTCTTGAACACCGTCAATGCTAAAATAGATTGTGAGAAACAAACTGTCGGTGTCAGCTTTGATGACGAGTCCCATGAGTTTAATTTTTCCAAGTTTAGAAGAAAACCTCATAAAAAGAATTTCCTAGTAAGGATTAAATAATTGGTCTTGCTTCTATTGTTGTGCCTCCTACTGATATCTGCAAGACCATGAAAATGATTTACATATGCATGAAAGAAATGAATTAGATCAGATCTTCTTTGAACAACGCCTTCTGCTTAAACACAATTTGCCTATTGAAACTCTAGGAGGTCCTCCTCCACCTAAAGGTGATCCCGTGTTTGAATTAAAACAATTGCCAGACACTTTGAAATATGCTTATCTTGATGAAAAGACGATATATCCTATTATTATTAGTGCTAACCTTTCAGAACATGAAGAAGAAAGATTATTGAAAGTTCTAAGGAAGCACCGAGCTGCTATTGGATATACTCTTGACAATTTAAAGGGCATTAGTCCCACTCTATGTCAGCACAAAATTAATATGGAGCCTGATGCTAAACCCGTTGTTGATCACCAACGTCGGTTAAACCCGAAGATGAAAGAAGTGGTAAGAACGGAAATATTAAAACTTCTAGAAGCAGGTATAATCTATCCTATAACTGATAGTAGATGGGTAAGTCCCGTTCATTGTGTCCCTAAGAAAGGAGGTATTACTGTTGTTCCTAATGATAAGAATGAACTTATTCCACAAAGAATTATTACAGGCTATAGAATGGTAATTAATTTTAGAAAATTCAACAAAGCAACTAGAAAAGATCATTACCCTCTGCCTTTTATTGATCAAATGCTAGAAAGATTATCTAAGCACAAACATTTTTTGCTTCCTTGATGGATATTCCAGTTTTTCCCAAATACCTGTTTCTCAACCTGACCAAGAAAAGACCGCTTTCACTTGTCCCTTTGGAACTTATGCTTATAGACATATGCCTTTTGGTTTATGCAATTCACCTGCTACCTTTCAAAGATGTATGAGTGCTATATTCTCTGACTTTTATGAAAAGATTGTTGAGGTTTTCATGGATGACTTTTTTGTTTATGGGAAGTCTTTTGATGATTGTTTAAGAAATCTTGATCGAGTTTTGCAGAGATGCGAGCAAACAAATCTTGTCTTGAATTGGGAGAAGTGCCACTTTGGTTAATGAAGGTACTGTCTTGGGCCATAAAATTTCTGAAAGAGGTATTGAGGTGGACAAAGCTATCAAAGGTATTCGTAGTTTCTTAGGTCATGATGGTTTCTATAGGAGATTTATCAAAGAATTTTGTAAAATTTCTAGGCCTCTTACAAATCTTTTGCAAAAGGATATTCCCTTTGTTTTTGATGATGATTGTTTAGAAGCCCTCGAAACACTCAAGAAAGCCTTAATTTCTGCACCTATTGTTCAACCACCTGATTGGAATTTGCCCGTTGAAACTATGTGTGATGCCAGTGATTATGTTGTTGGTGTTGTTTTAGGAGAAATAGTTGATAAGAAACTAAATGTTATTCATTATGCTAGTAAAACTCTAGAAAGTGCACAATGAAATTATGCTACTACTGAAAAAGAATTTCTAGCAGTGGTGTTTGCTTGTGATAAATTTAGATCTTACATTGTTGACTCTAAAGTTATGGTTCACATCGACCATGCTGCTATTAAATATCTTATGGAAAAGAAAGATGCTAAACCTAGACTTATTCGATGGGTTCTCTTGCTACAAGAATTTGATTTACATATTACTGATAGGAAAGGAGCAGAGAACCCTATAGCTGATAACTTGTCTAGGCTTCAGAATGTCCTTGATGACCCACTACCTATTGATGATAGTTTTCCCGATGAGCAGTTAGCAACAATAAATGTTTCTAATAACACTCCTTGGCATGCTGACTATGCTAATTACATTATTGCTAAATATTTACCACCTAGCTTTACATACCAACAAAATAAAAAATTCTTCTATGATTTAAGACATTACTTTTGGGATGACCCACATCTTTATAAAGAAGGAGTAGATGGTATTATTAGACGTTGTGTACCTGAGCATGAACAGGGACAAATCCTACGGAAATGTCACTCCGAAGCTTATGGAGGGCATCATGCAGGAGACAGAACTGCTCACAAGGTATTACAATCTGGTTTTTATTGGCCAAATCTTTTCAAGGATGCTCGTAAGTATGTCTTATCTTGTGATGAATGTCAAATAATTGGTAATATCGGTAAGTGTCAGGAAGTGCTTATGAATTATTCACTTGTTGTTGAACCATTTGATGTTTGGGGATTTGATTACATGTGACCTTTTCCTTCCTCTAATGGGTATACTCATATTTTGGTTGCTGTTGATTATGTTACTAAGTGGGTAGAAGCTATTCCAGCTAGTAGTGCTGATCACAGCACCTCTTATAAATTGCTTAAGGACGTTATTTTCCCAAGGTTTGGAGTCCCTAGATATTTAATTACCAATGGTGGTTCACACTATATTCATGGTGCTTTCTGTAAAATGCTTGCCAAGTATGATGCTAACCATAGAATTGTATCACCCTATCATCCTCAGTCTAGTGGTCAAGAAATAAAGTTAATTTTGCAAAAGACTGCCAATAGGTCCAGGAAGAATTGGTCTAAGAAATTAGATGATGCACTTTGGGCTTATAGAAAAGCATATAAAAATCCTATGGGTATGTCTCATTACAAAATGGATTATGGAAAAGCTTGTCATTTGCCTCTTGAGTTAGCACATAAAGCTTTTTGGGCAATCAAAGAACTCAGCTATGATTTCAAACTTGCCGGTGAAAACAGGTTATTTGATATTAGCTCATTAGATGAAGAGAGAACCCAAGCTTATGAAAATGCCAACTTGTTTAAAGAAAAAGTTAAAAGATGGCATGATAAAAGAATCCAAAAGCATGAGTGCAAGGTTGGAGAATATGTTCTTTTCTACAACTCCCATTTCAGGTTCTTTGTAGGGAAACTTTTCTCCAAATGGGAAGGACCCTATGTTATCGTGGAGGTTTATCGGTCTGGAGCTATCAAAATAAATAATGCCAAAGGCACTAACCCGAAGATTGTTAATGGGCAGTGAATAAAACATTATATCTCAGGTACGCCCATTAATGTTGAAAGTAATATTATCCACACTATGACACCGAAAGAACACATAAAAGAGTCCTTCCGAAACACTACAGAATCGTGAAAAGGAGGAGGTACGTGATATGGTAAGTAAACGGACTTCGAAAAATCTGCAAAAATATTTTTGTCACTTTTGGAATATTTAGAAAATTAGGAAAATAAAAAACTACCGGGAAAGTGACCCTGGTGGGCACAAGACACCAGGGCGCACCTGGCTTGCCAGGCGCGCCCAGGTGGGTTGTGCCCACCTCGGCCAGGCGCGCCTAGGTGGGTTGTGCCCACCTCGGGTACCTTCCGGACTCCGTTTTTCTTCCGTTTGCTTGTTTCCCAAGATAAAAAATCTTTATATACCCCCCCGAACCTATTGAACACCGTATCACGGAGAAATATTCTGTTTTCTTTTCTTGCTGTTTTCCTAATAGATCTAAAAATATGTCATCCCAAGACTCGGAGGATGAGAGCTATGTCGTTGATTTTATCGCAAACCCCAAGTCTTATGGGGATGTGGAGCATTATGGCTGGAATTCGGAGGAAGAGGAAGACTATTATCCTCGGGAGAAGGAGGAGACGAGCTCAGACGAGGACGAGGCCCCATTGCCTCAACCTGGGGACATGCATGTGGAATTCAAGAAGTCAAGCCTCCCCAATAAAGCAAAGAGGCCTAAGGTTTAGTTTATACCCTTCCGCCTTTTGCAGGAAAACAAGCAAGATTTATGCAGAAAGGTGATGAGCTTGAGCAGGAGATCGGTGAATTGAAGGAGGAAAATTCCATCCTCAAGCGTAAACTAAGGAAGAAGGACAACCCATCTACTTCATCAACACCACCTCCTTCTTCATCACCAAAAGAAAATTGAGTATCGGGTATGGGCACTCCCCTTGGCTTCCGCCAAGCTTGGGGGAGGTGCCCCGGTATCGTATCACCCCCGGTATCTTTTTTCCTTTACTTATTCTAGTTTGATCTTTTGCTTTAGCTAAATAAAAGTTTAGTTCGATCCTTTCTCTTTGAGAGTTTGCTTAGTGATCTATCCTTGTAATCGTGTGCGAGATATATAATAAAGTTTAGTGTGAGTTTTTTCTTTCTTTACTTTTCATGTTCCAATAAAAAGAAAGGAAATAAATGAAAAAGATCATGTGCTAATCTTATGGTAGGTAATGACACCACATAAGGAAAAGTATAAGTAGAAAATTTTATTAGAGATTGACAAACATAGCATTGGTCAATGATCCAACTCATGAAAAAATTCATAAGGGAAGAGGAGATTCACATACAAATCCTGGAAATCCTTTGTGATTGTGAGCCCTCACAAAAATATTATATGCCAAAATTGTTGACGTTGGACAAGGAACACAACTTAATGATTTATGTTTGTTCATATTCACATAGAAGTTATATTGTCATAGATCCTTTAGCATGTGGTGCTTGCTGAGGGAGTCCAGGATTAAGGGGTCCTTGGACATCCGGACTATATACTTTGGCCGGACTGTTGGACTATGAAGATACAAGATTGAAGACTCCGTCCTGTGTCCGGATGGGACTCTCCTTTGCGTGGAAGGCAAGCTTGGCAATTCACTGATATGTGTAACCCTAGCCCCCTCCGGTGTCTATATAAACCGGAGGGTTTAGTCCGTAGGACAAGGAAAATCATAATCACAGGCTAGCTTCTAGGGTTTAGCCTCTACGATCTCATGGTAGATCAACTCTTGTAACACTCATATCATCAAGATCAATCAAGCAAGAAGTAGGGTATTACCTCCATCGAGAGGGCCCGAACCTGAGTAAAACATCATGTCCCCCGCCTCCTGTTACCATTAGCCTTAGACGCACAGTTCGGGACCCCCTACCCGAGAGCCGCCAGTTTTGACACCGACATTGGTGCTTTCATTGAGAGTTCCACTGTGTCGTCGCGATAAGGCTTGATGGCTCCTTCAATCATCTTCAACGACGCGGTCCAGGGGGAGGTTTTCCTTCCCGGACAGATCTTCATGCTCGGCGGCTTCATACTGTGGGCCAACTCGCATGGCCATCTGGAGCAGATCGATGGCTACGCCCCTGGCCATCAGGTCAGGTTTGGAAGCTTGAACTATATTGCTGATATCCGCAGAGACTTGATTTTCGATGGATTCGAGCCCGTGTTAGGTGCGCCGGACAGTCATGATGAGTATGACTTAGATCTGCCATCGGACAATGTTTGGGAGATCGCGCCTGCGGTGGCCCCGGGAATCAATCCGGAGAAGATTGTGCCATCCGAGGATGGGTGAATGGACCCCGCCATGGAGGTCGCATACTCATCGGCCTTGGAGCCGAACACTGACCCCACCTCCTATGAGGCCAGTATCATCGGACCCTCCGACTTGATTCCGGCTATAGGATCCAAACCGCGTATGTCCGTGCCTATCGAATCTGATTGGGCACCGGTCATGGAGTTCACCTCCGCGGATATCTTTCAGCACTCGCCCTTGGGTGATGTGCTAAATTCATTAAAGTCTCTCTCCTTGTCATGAGACTCTTGGCCGAGCTATGTCCGGCTCGAGTGGGATGCGGACGACGAAGAAATTCGTTCCCCTCCCACCACCCACTTAATAGCCACTGTCGATGACTTAACCGACGTGCTTGACTTCAACTCCGAAGACATCGATGGTATGGACGACGATGCAGGAGAAGAACAGGAACCACCGCCTATAGGGCGCTGGACAGCCACCTCATCATATGATATATATATATATATATATATATATATATATATATATATATATATATATATATATATATATATGGTGGACACCCCCAAAGAAAGAAATGGCGATGAGGCAACAGAAGATAATCCCCTGGAGAAGCAATCTAGGCACCGGCGTCGTAGGCTCCGCTCCAAGCCCCCCATAGCAAAAATAGTAATACCGGCACAAGAGATGATAACAATCTGGATGATGCCGAAGACGAAAACAACCCCGCCTAGCCAGGCTTCAAGCAGGCCGAGCAAGAAGATGGGCAAGCTAGCCCTAAGGAACAGGTAACAGATGGAGAATAAGAGGATGATAATTATATGCCTCTCTCCGAAGATGAAGTGAGCCTTGGCGACGAAGAATTCATCGTGCCTGAGGATCCCGTTGAGCAGGAGCGCTTCAAGCGCCGGCTTATAGCCACTGCAAAAAGCCTGAAGAAAAAGCAGCAACAATTGTAAGCTGATCAAGATTTGCTAACTGATAGATGGACCGAGGTCCTGGCTGCCGAGGAATACGGACTCGAGCGCCCTACCAAAAGTTACCCAAAGCGCAGGTTGCTACCTCAACTCGAGGAGGAGGCGTTAAAGCCCACACTACCAGCGCGTGATGCGGCTGACGGGCCACCCCGTGGCCGAGACAAAGTGGCGTACCAGCCCGAAGTCCAGACCGCACCTCATCGCCAATCAAGCAAAAATATGAAGGCCCGGGGCTACACGAAGGACCTGCAATACGTATTGGAAAACAAAGCAGGACAGTCAAGATCGATCTATGGATCACGGGGGCGCGCCACAATGCATGACGACGACCGTCACGCTGGATACACTAAACAAATGTCCGGCCAGATCGAATACAATGTAGCCCGGCACAGAGGCGCCGCACACCCTCAATGCTTCACCGATGAAGTAATGGATCATGAATTCCCAGAAGGGTTTAAACCCATGAACATTTAATCATACGATGGTACTACAGACCCCGCGGTATGGATAGAAGATTTTTTTCCTCCATATCCACATGGCCCGCGGAGATGATCTACACGCTATCAAGTACCTCCCACTAAAGCTCAAGGGACCGGCTCGGCATTGGCTGAATAGCCTGCCGGCAAACTCCATCGAGAGTTGGGAGAACATGGCATACGCATTCCTTGACAACTTCCAGGGCACTTATGTGCGACCACCGGATGCTGATGATCTAAGTCACATAACCCAACAGCCCGGAGAGTCAGCCTGGAAATTTTGGACCCGGTTCCTAACTAAAAAGAACCAAATTGTCGACTGTCCGGATGCCGAAGCCCTAGCGGCCTTTAAGCATAACATCTGTGACGAGTGGCTTGCCCGACATCTCAGCCAAGAAAAGCCAAAATCCATGGCAGCCCTCACCACACTCATGACCCCCTTTTGCACGGACAAGGATAGCTGGTTGGCTCGTAGCAACAACACAGCAAGCAATCCTGGCACATCAAAAGCCAGGGATGGCAACGACAAACCACGGTGCAACAAACACAAGCGTCGCAAAAACAATGATAGTGCCGAAGACACATCAGTCAATGTCGGATTCAGTGGTTCCAAGTCCGGTCAGCGAAAAAAGCCATTCAACAAAAACAATTCAGGCCTGTCCAGTTTGGACCGCATACTCGACCGTCCATGCCAAATTCATGGCACCTCAGGAGCAGCAGCCAATCATACCAACAGAGAATGCTGGGTCTTCAGACAAGCTGGTAGGTCAGGTGCCGAAAACAAGGGGAAGGGGTCTCAAAGCGAAGATGACGACAAGGAGCCCCGATCACCGAACATAGGCGGACAGAAGAAATTCCCTCCCCAGGTGAAAACAGTGAATATGATATACGCAACCCATATTACCAAGCGGAAGCGTGAATTAAGGGACGTCTATGCAATAGAGCCAGTCGCCCCAAAGTTCAACCCATGGTCCTCTTGCCCGATCACTTTCGATCGCAAGGACCATCCTACTAGTATCTGTCATGGCGGTTCGGCCGCATTGGTCCTCGACCCCATCATTGACGGATTCCACTTCACACGAGTCCTTATGGACGGTGGCAGTAGCCTGAACCTGCTTTATCAGGATACAGTGCGCAAAATGGGCATCGACCCCTCAAGGATCAAGCCCACAAAAACCACCTTCAAAGGTGTCATACCAGGTGTAGAGTCCTCTTGCACGGGCTCAATCACACTGAAAGTGGTCTTTGGATCTCCGGACAGTTACCGTACCGAAGAGTTAGTCTTTGACATCGTCCCCTTTCGCGGTGACTATCAGGCATTGCTCGGACGAACTGCGCTCGCTCAGTTCAACCAGTGCCACATTATGCCTACCGCAAACTCAAGATGCCCGGTCCATGCAGCGTCATCATGGTTAATGGCAGGGATGAACTCCCCCTCATTGCCAAAGAATCTACCACCACTTTAAAAGCAAGAGGAACAGATGGCACCATTCAATCGACGGCCAAGCTCCCGGACACTGCCAAAGGAGTCCGAACTACTGCGCGGCAGGATAGCTCGGCTCGCCCGGAGCTTAATTAAAAACACTCCGGCAAAAAGTTAAGACAAGCCTCATACCGCGGCTCAACCGCCCTGTGGCGCAAAACCATTTCTTACATTTTCTTTATAGGTTCACCTTTGCGTTGGCCAGAATGGATGGCGTGGAGACAGTTCGAGCGCGTAAGGGAATCTCTAGATATTCCCCTCTATGATCATCCGACTACACTCTGGATCCACATACAACTTCCTCCCGCCTGGTCTCAGCAGGTTCCACATTCATATTTCTTTTTATCACATTACCTGTACTCGTACGCATTGACGTATTATTCAAATACAACATGCAGGTTTATATGATGCTCGTCTGCCGCTATTTCTTATTAAAACTCTTTTGTTAAAAGGCAGCTGCATATCGCGATATGCCTTAATATGCCAGGGGCTTCATTATACCCATACTATGGCAAAAAAGTCTGAACACCTTCATGGCAGTTCGGCACCCCGAACTTATAGCATTATATGCATCAACTCCAAATCATGTCTGGGTCAATAGTTGGGTTTTCCCGGCTCCTATGTTTTGGTACCTTACATTCCGCTATATCAGCTAAGGTAGCACAGGGAGAACTACTGCAATTGTGTCCCGGTTCTTCCAGAGGAGCACCTCAGTAGAGAAAGCCGAAAACTGACTGTCATGATGCATCGAGAGCTGGTCAGCTGTTCGAGAGGTTGTAAAATCTTTAAGGATTTCTTCCGCATAATGCCATAACCAATGCAGCGTGCGATGGATAGGCTTTTTCTTCCGATCAGGCGCTTATAGAGCCCCTCATGCGGTCTTCCGAACATCAGGGGCTGCGTCTACCTTCCTTTTAAAACTCCTATGGCTAAGTGAGAGTGATAAAGCCCTATAGTCTGATTGCCTGGTTCGCTGTGCTGAACACCTCCTTCAAGGACCCAAATCTGGGATAAATAGTGCTCAGGGTTATCCTGAACAATCCCATACTTACTACGTGGGGGCAGAAGCCGACTACTGGCCAACTCTCAGGTTTAGTATATAAAACGGCCGCACAGGAGGAAAAACTTTCAAACGACAAGCAATAAATAATAGAAATGACCTTGTTCAAATATTACAAAGGGCAAACATGACTGTATTCATGGAAATATAACGTCCTTGGTGCATTTCTCTGCCGCAAGGTAGGCCACTTTCAAGACACCTTCATAATACAGTTCGGGCTTACGTTGCTCCTTTCCCTCCGGCGGTCCCTTGGTCATCAGCTTTTTCACATCCATCTTCCCCAATGCACCTTTGCACGGGCGAAGGCCATTCGCGCACCCTCTATGCAGACCGACCGCTTGATGACTTCGAGTCGAGGGCAGGCACTCACAATTCGCTTCACGAGCCTGAAGTAACTGCTCGAAATCATCTTGGCGGGCCACATCCGGATAATTAAATCCTTCATGGCTAGCTCGGCCGCCTTATGCAGTTCGATCAGCTACTTCAGTTGATCAGAGAAAGGCACCGGATAATTCGGCGCCAGATACTGCATCCATAAGAGCTTATTCACAGTATTCCTCTCTTCGGCTCGGTAGAATTGGGCGGCATCAGATATGCCGCGCGGTAGCTCCACAAATACCCCTGGAGAAATCAGAATTAAAACTCTCAACTTGATTTTCTCATTTCAAATAGCCGCTTTGTATAGAAAAATCCTTACCAGCCGCAATCTTCCTCGCCTCCTGGATTTCCTTTAGGGCACCTTGGTCTTCCCCCCGGGCATCACTTGCAGCTTGGCGAGCCTGGAAGAATTCGGATTCTTTCCTTGATAAACTCTGCTCCAAGGTCTCTCATTTCTTCACGGCCTCCTGAAGCTCTCGCCCAGCTTCAATAACTCTGGCCTCGTGCTGCTCACGGAGAGCCTGCTCTGCGGCTGCCTTCTTCTCGGCTTCGGCCATGATACGTCTCCAATGTATTTATAATTTTTGATTGCTCCATGCTACTTTATCTACTGTTTTGGACTATATTGGGCTTTATTTTCCACTTTTATATTATTTTTGGGACTAACCTATTAACCGGAGGCCCAGCCCAGAATTGCTGTTTTTTGCCTATTTCAGTGTTTCGAAGAAACAAATATAAAACGGAGTCCAAACGGAATGAAACCTTCGGGAACGTGATTTTATCACCGAACGTGATCCAGGAGACTTGGACCCTACTCCAAGAAGTGCCAGAGGCGGTCATGAGGGTGGAGGGCGCCCCCCCTTGGATGCGCCCCCTACCTCGTGGCCCCCCTATTTCTCCACCAACGTACTCCTTCCTCCTATATATACCTACGTATCCCCAAACGATCATAGCAGGAGCTAAACACCTAATTCCACCGCCGCAACCTTCTATATCCACGAGATCCCATCTTGGGGCCTGTTCTGGAGCTCCGCCAGAGGGGGCATCCACCACAGAGGGCTTCTACATCAACACCATAGCCCCTCCGATGAAGTGTGAGTAGTTTACTTCAGACCTTCCGGTCCATAGCTAGTAGCTAGATGGCTTCTTCTCTCTTTTTCGATCTCAATACAATGTTCTCCCCCTCTCTCGTGGAGATCTATTCGATGTAATCTTCTTTTTGCGGTGTGTTTGTTGAGACCGATGAATTGTGGGTTTATGATCCAACTTATCTATGGAAATATTTGAATCTTCTCTGAATTATTTTATGTATGATTGAGTTATCTTTGCAAGTCTCTTCGAATTATCCTTTCTGGTTTGGCCAACTAGATTGGTAGTTCTTGCAATGGGAGAAGTGCTTAGCTTTGGGTTCAATCTTGCGGGTCCTTACCTAGTGACAGAAAGGGTTGCAAGGCACGTATTGTATTGTTGCCATCGAGGATAACAAGATGGGGTTTTTATTATATTGCATGAATTTATCCCTCTACATCATGTCATCTTGCTTAAGGCGTTACTCTGTTTTTAACTTAATACTCTAGATGCATGGTGGATAACGGTCGATGAGTGGAGTAATAGTAGTAGATGCAGAATCGTTTCGATCTACTTGTCTTGGACGTGATTCTTATATACATCATCATTACCTAGATATGCTCATAACTATGCTCAATTCTGTCAATTGCTCAACAACAATTTGTTCACCCACCGTAGAAAATCTATGCTCTTGAGAGAAGCCACTAGTGAAACCTATGGCCCCCGGGTCTATTCTCATCATATCAATCTCTATCGCTTTATTTACTTGCTTTGTTTTTACTTTGCCTTTTATTTTTCACTTTGCATCTATCTATCAAAAATACCAAAAATATTATTTATCATCTCTATCAGATCTCACTCTCGTAAGTGACCGTGAAGGGATTGACAACCCCTAATCGCGTTGGTTGCGAGTAGCTATCATTTTGTGTAGGTACGAGGGACTTGTGCGTGGTCTCCTACTGGATTGATACCTTGGTTCTCCAAAACTGAGGGAAATACTTACGCTACTTTGCTGCATTATCCTCTCCTCTTCGGGGAAATCCAACGCAGTGGTCAAGAGGTAGCAATAAGAATTTCTGGTGCCATTGCCGAGGAGGCTCACGCAAGCAAGTCAACCATACCAAGTACCCATCGCAATCCCTATCTCTCGCATTACATTATTTTCCATTTTCCTCTCGTTTTCCTCCCCGCCCCCACTTCACCCTTGCCGTTTTATTCGCCCTCTCTTTCCCGATCTCCTCCTCTCTTTCCCGTTTGCCTTTCCCCCGTTGCCTTTCTGTTTGCTTGTGTGTTGGATTACTTGTTGCCATGGCGCAAGATAATACCAAATTGTGTGATTTCTCGAATACCAATAATAATGATTTCCTTAGTACTCCGATTGCTCCTCTTAATAATGATGAGTCTTGTGAAATCAATACCGCTTTGTTGAATCTTGTTATGAAAGATCAATTCGCCGGCCTTCCTAGTGAAGATGCCGCTACTCATCTAAACAATTTTGTTGATTTATGTGATATGCAAAAGAAGAAAGATACAGATAACAATATTGTCAAGTTGAAGTTATTTCCGTTTTCACTTAGAGATCGTGCTAAAGTTTGGTTTTCATCTTGGCCTAAAAATAGTATTTTCCTCCCGCTAAGATCATCACTCTTAGGAACGATATCATGAATTTTAAACAACTTGATCATGAGCATGTTGCCCAATCTGGGGAAAGAATGAAATTGATGCTTCGCAATTGCCCTACTCATGGTTTGAATTTATGGATGATCATACAAAAATTTTATGCCAGATTGAATTTTGCTTCTAGAAATCTTTTAGATTCGGCCGCGGCAGGCACTTTTATTGGAATTACGTTAGGAGATGCTACCAAATTGCTTGATAACATTATGGCTAATTATTCTCAATGGCACACCGAAAGATCTTCTAGTAAAAAAGTGCATGCTATAGAAGAAATCTATGTTTTGAGTGAAAAGATGGATGAACTTATGAAGATGGTTGCTCCTAAAAATACTCCTCTTGATCCCAATGATATGCCTTTGTCTACTTTGCTTTAGAATAATAATGAATCTATGGATGTGAATTTTGTTGGTAGGAATAGTTTTGGAAACAACGCGTATAGAGGGAATAATCCTAGGCCTTATCCTAGCAATCCTTCTAATAATTATGGAAATTCCTACAGCAACTCTTATGGAAATTTTAATAAGATGCCCTCTGAATTTGAGAGTAGTGTTAAAGAGTTTATGAATTCACAAAAGAATTTTAATGCTTTGCTTGAAGAGAAATTGCTTAAAGTTGATGATTTGGCTAGGAACATTGATAGAATTTCTCTTGAAATTGATTCTTTAAAGCTTAGATCTATTCCTCCTAAGCATGATATCAATGAGTCTCTCAAAGCCATGAGAATTTCCATTGATGAGTGCAAAGAAAGAACCACTAGGATGCGTGCTTCCAAAGATGCCTTTATTAAAGCGTGTCCTTCCAATTCCTATGAAAATCAAGATGAAGATCTAAAAGTTATTGATGTGTCCCCCATTAAATCTTTGTTTTGCAATATGAATCTTGATGAAACTGAATATGATCTTCCTTTACCTAGAAGGCATTCTAAGAATTCGGAGTTTCTAGATCTTGATGATGAAATTGATGAAAGTGGGATTGAAATAAATAAAAACCGAGATGTTGCTAAACCCACTATTTTCAATCTCAAGGAATTTAATTATGAAAATTGCTCTTTGATTGGTTGTATTTCCTTGTTGAAATCCGTGCTAGATTCTCCTCATGCTTATAGTCAAAATAAGGCCTTTACCGAACACATTATTGATGCCTTGATGCAATCTTATGAAGAAAAACTTGAGTTGAAAGTTTCTATCCCTAGAAAACTCTATGATGAGTGGGAACCTACTATTAAAATTAAAATTAAAGATTATGAGTTTCATGCTTTGTGTGATTTGGGTGCTAGTGTCTCTACTATTCCCAAAGCTTTGTGTGATTTGCTAGATTTCCGTGACTTTGATGATTGCTCTCTAAACTTGCATCTTGAGGATTCCACTATTAAAAAGCCTATGGGAAGAATTAATGATGTTCTTATTGTTGCAAATAGGAATTATGTGCCCGTAGATTTTATAGTTCTTGATATAGATTGCAATCCTTCATGTCCTATAATTCTTGGTAGACCTTTCCTTAGAACGATTGGTGCAATTATTGATATGAAGGAAGGGAATATTCGATTCCAATTTCCCTTAAAGAAGGGCATGGAACACTTCCCTAGAAAGAAAATAAAATTACCATACGAATCTATCATGAGAGCCACTTATGGATTGCCTACCAAAGATGGCAATACCTAGATCTATCCTTGCTTTTATGCCTAGCTAGGGGCGTTAAACGATAGCGCTTGTTGGGAGGCAACCCAATTTTATTTTGTGTTTTTTGTTTTTGCTTATTTTTAGGAATAAATAATCCATCTAGCTTATGTTTGGATGGGGTTTTATCTTTTAATTAGTGTTTGTGCCAAGTAGAACCTATAGGATAACCTACGATGATAATTGATTTGATTCTGCTGAAAAACAGAAACTTTGTGCGCACGAATATAGTTTTGTTAAATCACAGAAACGTGCTTTTGTGTTGATTCTTTTTGCTTCTGTTCAATAAACAAATTTTCCAGGACTTCCTATTTTGGTAGAATGTTTAGAGTTCCAGAAGTTTGCGTTAGTTACAGATTTCTACAGACTGCTCTGTTTTTGACAGATTCTGTTTTACATGTTTTTTTTGCTTATTTTGATGAATCTATGGCTAGTAAAATACTCCCTTCGTCCAGAATTACTTGTCATCAAAATGGATGAAAATGGATGTATCTACAACTAAAATACATCTAGATACATCCATTTCAATGAAGAGTATTTCCGGACGGAGGGAGTAGTTTATAATCCATAGAGAAGTTGGAATACAATAGGCTTAACACCAATATAAATAAAGAATGAGTTCATTAGAGTACCTTAAGTTGTTCTTTGTTTTCTTTCTCTAACGGAGCTCACGAGATTTCTGTTGAGTTTTGTGTTGTGAAGTTTTCAAGTTTTGGGTGAATTCTTTTGATGGATTATGGAACAAGGAGTGGCAAGAGCCTGAGCTTGGGGATGCCCATGGCACCCCCAAGATAATCCAAGGACACCAAAAAGTCAAAGCTTGGGGATGCCCCTAAAGGCATCCCCTCTTTCATCCACTTCCATCGGTAATTTACTTGGAGCTATATTTTTATTCACCACATGATATGTGTTTTGCTTGGAGCGTCCTGTATTATTTGCGTCTTTGCTTGTTAGTTTACCACAATCATCCTTGCTGTACACACCTTTTGAGAGAGCCATACATGAATTGGAATTTTTTAGAATACTCTATGTGCTTCACTTATATCTTTTGAGCTTGAAATTTTTTGCTCTCGTGCTTCACTTATACCTTTTAGAGCATGGTGGTGGATTTGTTTTAAAGAAACTATTGATCTCTCATGCTTCACTTAAATTATTTTGAGAGTCGTTAATAGCATGGTAATTTTCTTAATGTTAATATACTTGGTATTAAAGATATGTGAAACTTTGTTTTGAGTGAATTGAATACTAAGATAAGTTTGATGCTTGATAGTTGTTTTGAGATATGGAGGTGATAATATCAAAGTCGTGCTAGTTGGGTGATTATGAATTTGAGATATACTTGTGTTGAAGTTTGCAAGTCCCGTAGCATGCAAGTATGGTTAAAGTTGTGTAACAAATTTGAAACATGAAGTGTACCTGGCTTGTGCATCCTTATGAGTGGCGGTCGGGGACGAGTGATGGTCTTTTCCTACCAATCTATCCCCCTAGGAGCATGCGCATAGTACTTGATTTTTGATGACTTCTAAATTTTTGCAATAAGTATATAAGTTCTTTTGACTAATGTTGAGTCCATAGATTATACGCACTCTCACCTTTCCACCTTTGCTAGCCTCTTCGGTACCGTGCATTGCCCTTTCTCACCTTAAGAGTTGGTGCAAACTTCGCCGGTGCATCCAAACCCCGTGATACGATACGCTCTATCACACATAAACCTCCTTATATCTTCCTCAAAACAGCCACCATACCTACCTATCATGGCATTTCCATAGCCATTCCGAGATATATTGCCATGCAACTTCCATCATCATCATCATGGCATACATTACTTTTGTCATATTGCCATTGCATGATCATGTAGTTGAAATCGTATTTGTGGCAAAGCCACCATGCATTATTTTTCATACATGTCACTCTTGATTCATTGCACCATCCCGGTACACCGCCGGAGGCATTCATATAGAGTCATATCTTGTTCTAAGTTTTGAGTTGTAATCCTTATGTTGTAATCAATAGTGTGATGATCATCATTATTAGAGCATTGCCCAAAAGAAAAAAAAAGAAAAAAAGAAGAAAGGCCAAAAAAAAGAAAGGCCCAAAAAAAGAAAAAAGGAAAAGGGGGGGGGCAATGCTACTATCTCTTTTTCTACACTTGTGCTTCAAAGTAGCACCTTGTTCCTCATGTAGTGAGTCTCATATATTGTGCTTCAAAGTAGCACCTTGTTCCTCATGTAGTGAGTCTCATAAAGTTGTCCTTTTCATACTAGTGGGAATTTTTCATTATAGAACTTGGCTTGTATATTCCTATGATGGGCTTCCTCAAATGCCCTAGGTCTTCATGAGCAAGAGAGTTGGATGCACACCCACTAGTTTTCTTTTGTTGAGCATTCATAGCTCTAGTGCATTCGTTGCATGGCAATCCCTACTCCTCATGTTGACATCAATTAATGGGCATATCCATAGCCCATTGATTAGCCTCGTCAACGTGAGACTTTCTCCTTTTTGTTGTCTTCTCCACACAATCCCCATCATCATATTCTATTCTACCCATAGTGCTATATCCATGGCTCACGCTCATGTATTGCGTGAAGGTTGAAAAAGTTTGAGATTATTTAAGTATGAAACAATTGCTTGGCTTGTTATCGGGGGTATAGAAGTTGGGAACATCTTTGTGTGACGAAAATGAAGCATAGCCTAATTATATGATTTTGTAGGGATGAACTTTCTTTTGCCATGCTATTTTGAGAAGACATGATTGCTTTGATTAGTATGCTTGAAGTATTATTATTTTTGTGTCAATATGAAATTTTGTCTTGAATCTTTCGGATCTGAATATTCATAACACAATTAAGAACATTTACATTGAAATTATGTCAAAGTATCACTCCGCATCAAAAATTCTTTTTTATCATTTACCTACTCGAGGACGAGCAGGAATTAAGCTTGGGGATGCCTGATACGTCTCCAACGTATCTATAATTTTTGATTGCTCCATGCAACTTTATCTACTGCTTTTGTCTATATTGGGCTTTATTTTCCACTTTTATATTATTTTTGGGACTAACCTATTAACCGGAGGCCCAACCCAGAATTGCTGTTTTTTTTGCCTATTTCAGTGTTTCGAAGAAACGGAATATCAAATGGAGTCCAAACGGAATGAAACCTTCGGGAACGTGATTTTCTCACCGAACGTGATCCAAGAGACTTGGACCCTACTCCAAGAAGTGCCAGAGGCGGTCACGAGGGTGGAGGGCGCGCCCCCTACCTCGTGGGCCCCCTGTTGCTCCACTGACGTACTCCTTCCTCTTATATATACCTATGTATCCCCAAACGATCAGAGGAGGAGCCAAAAACCTTATTCCACCACCACAACCTTCTGTATCCACGAGATCCCATCTTGGGGCCTGTTCCGGAGCTCCACCGGAGGGGGCATCCACCATGGAGGGCTTCTACATCAACACCATAGCCCCTCCTTTGAAGTGTGAGTAGTTTACTTCAGACCTTCGGGTCCAAAGCTAGTAGCTAGATGGCTTCTTCTCTCTTTTTGGATCTCAATACAATGTCACCCCCTCTCTCGTGGAGATCTATTCGATGTAATCTTCTTTTTGTGGTGTGTTAGTTGAGACCGATGAATTGTGGGTTTATGATCCAACTTATCTATGGAAAATATTTGAATCTTCTCTGAATTCTTTTATGTATGATTGAGTTATCTTTGCAAGTCTCTTCGAATTATCCTTTTTGGTTTAGCCAACTAGATTGGTAGTTCTTGCGATGGTAGAAGTGCTTAGCTTTGGGTTCAATCTTGCGGTGTCCTTACCCAGTGACAGAAAGGGTTGCAAGGCACATATTCTATTGTTGCCATCGAGGATAACAAGATGGTTTTTTTATCATATTGCATGAATTTATCCCTCTACATCATGTTATCTTGCTTAAGGCATTACTCTGTTTTTAACTTAATACTCTAGATGCATGCTGGATAACGGTCGATGAGTGGAGTAATAGTAGTAGATGCAGAATCGTTTCGATCTACTTGTCTTGGACGTGATGCCTATATACATCATCATTACCTAGATATGCTCATAACTATGCTCAATTCTGTCAATTGCTCAACAGTAATTTGTTCACCCACCGTAGAAAATCTATGCTCTTGAGAGAAGCCACTAGTGAAATCTATGGCCCCTCGGGTCTATTCTCATCATATCAATCTCTATTGCTTTATTTACTTGCTTTGTTTTTACTTTGCCTTTTACTTTTCACTTTGCATCTATCTATCAAAAATACCAAAAATATTATTTATCAACTCTATCAGATCTCACTCTCGTAAGTGACCGTGAAGGGATTGACAACCCCTAATCGCGTTGGTTGCGAGTAGCTATCGTTTTGTGTAGGTACGAGGGACTTGTGCGTGGTCTCCTACTGGATTGATACCTTGGTTCTCAAAAACTGTGGGAAATACTTACGCTACTTTGCTGCATCATCCTCTCCTCTTCGGGGAAATCCAACGCAGTGCTCAAGAGGTAGCAGGCCACAGCCTTCTTAAGAGCCTCAATTTCGGCCGTCGCCCCTAGAGCACATCAAAAAATATTTTAATCATACACACTTATTCATTTGTGAAAATGAAGAAGGTTTCTGCATACCTTGGTTATCCTCCAGCTGATTCTTCACTCGACCAAGTTCTCCTTCGGCCCGCTCTAGACTATGCCTCTGTCCGGATACTTCCACAACATGAGAGGAGGCAGTCGCTACAGACGCCTGCTTATTAAAAAAACAAAAAAAGAGATTCTTCCAAACCACATAAAACATACCTCAAAGCCTATCATGAGGCTGATACATGATTCATTCAGTCCACTCTTAGCAGACTGAACCTTCTCAATCACCACACCCATAAGGGCACGATGTTCATCAATGATGGAGGTGCTCTTCAGCGCCGCTAATAAAGTATCCGGCACCTCTGGTTGGACAGAGGTTGCCGGTGGAACAGACACACCCCCTCTAGCCGACAGAGGGCGCATGTCTAATTCTGGGGCCTTATTGGTCTCCAAAATCGTGTCCGGCTGGGGGCCGGATTCAAGACGACCCCCGCCGTCGACATCCACGGGAGCCTTCTCTCCCGTGTGTCTGGACCCTGAAGTTTGGTCCCCTGGCGCCGCCTTTGCGATCTCCCCCCCTCTGTGGCCCAAGTCCTTCTGGGACGAAACCTCGGTGTCATTCACATGTCTGGGGGAGGGGGAACTTCGAGGGAGTCCCTCTCTCCATAGCATCTGATCCCAGCAAGTCCTTCTACGAGGACTGTTCGGCGCGGGACCTCGCAGGACTGTAAGAAGTATGGCTCAGATTAAAGTGTTATGCCATGACAAGTCTGGACGCATAAGCATGTTCGGACTTTATACTCATGAGTTCACCAGGGGCTGGGCCCTGGGATCCCATCCAGGCTGCTACCGGCGGCGGCAGTGGACTCCTCTGGAAGGGGAGTTTTCCCCTTTTAGGCGATTCGCCCTCCAAGAATGTGGAGGTCGTCCTTTTCTTTCCCCCCCCCCCCCGCGCGGGGGATTCATCTTCCTCCTCCTTCTCGTCCTCTTCGGAGGAAGAATGGGTATTGGAGCCTTCGGATGTTGTGTCCGAAGCACCACAGCGACGGAGGCTGCCCCTGGTCTTCTTGGTCTCCTTTTTGGTCTTCTTCTTCGGTGCCTTGTAAGGCGCCGGGACTAGCATCTTCCTCAGAAGTGGGCTGGCCGGTTCTTCTGGCAGCGGGGCCGGATAGTAGATCTGCCCCGCCTTCTTCGCCCAACCCTAGGAAATTTGTGGGAAACACATCAAGCATTTTCCTAAGGATATGCAAATAAAACATATGAATTGTCAACGTACAATAACTCACCGAACTTGCAGGGCGGGACAACTGGTACCCGCGGTCCTCGGCGGAGTCCGGCCACGATTTGCCGGACTTGAAAAGCACCTTATAGATGTCCTTGTGCGAGGAGCCAAAGAGCTCTAGCAGGGTCTGGTGCTTGGCTGGGTCGAACTCCCATAAATTGCAAGCCCGGTGTTGACAAGGTAGAATCTGGCGAACTAACATCACCTGGACTACATTGACGAGCTTGACGTTCTTGTCTTCCATATCTTGGACGCGCGTCTGGAGCACCGATAGTTCGTCATACAAAGCCCAGTTCAGGCCCTTCTTGGGCCTGGACGTAAGTCGCAGGGGGGCTCCGGATCTGAACTCCGGAGCGGCGGCCCATTGCTTGCCGCGTGGCTCGGTGATGTAAAACCACTGCTGCTGCCACTCCTTGACGAAATCATTGAAAGTACCTGTTGGCCATGTAACGTTGGGCATCTTGATCACCATGGCGCCTCTGCACTCGGCATGCTCGCCGCTCACTACCTTGGGCTTCACATTAAAAACTCTCAGCCATAAACCAAAGTGTGGCGGGATGCGGAGAAAGGCCTCGCACACGACAATGAATGTCGAGATGTTGAGGAAGGAATTGGGGGGTAGATCCTGAAAATCGATCCCGTAATAATACATTATGCCGCGAACGAATGGTTGGAGGGGAAACCCTAGCCTGCAGACGAAATGAGGGAGAAATACCACCCTCTCATGGGGTTCCGGAGTAGGGACAATCTGTCCCGCCGTCGGGAGGCGGTGGCCGATTCTTTTGGCCAAATACCCGGCCCCCCGAAGTTTTTTGATATCCTTCTCCCAGATGGTAGAGGACATCCACTTGCCTCCTGCTCCGGATTCGGACATTTTTGGGAAACCTTTTTGGGCGAAGAAGATGAGCGCTTGGGCACTAGGGCTCGGGCGAAAAGGAACGGATGAGCAGAGGAAGAAGAAGGCGTGGGTGAAAAAGGGAGTTCTCATCCCCTTATAAAGGCAGCGGAGATCCTGTGCCTCCCCACTTGCCCGGAAAGTTCGCTTATTCCCCAAGCGCCACGATTGATGGCACGGTTGGGTTACCCACACCCGTATTGATGAGAATCCCGTGATAAGGGGACATGATCTCTGCTTCGACAAGACGTGCCAATAAAACTGCCTCGCGATATGTGCGGTGGCAGGTTGTGAAAAACGGTTCGAATAATGACCGGGCCGTGGCGTGATGTCATGCTATGAAAAGTTGTCAGCAGATTAGATTTGTGGAATATTGTGCTCTCTACGGTGGTATGTGGAATTTGTTTTGCAGAGCCGGACATGATTCTTGTGCTCAAAATCTTCTATGGAGTATTTGGAGAAGGAACCCGCCTTGCAATGCTGAAGACAATCTGCGCGCCGGACTCATCGCCATTGAATCCTGGTCTATATACTTTGGCCGGACTATTGGACTATGAAGATACAAGATTGAAGACTTCGTCCCGTGTCTGGATGGGACTCTCCTTTGCGTGGAAGGCAATCTTGGCAATTTGGATATGTAGATCTCCTTCTCTGTAACCGACTCTGTGTAACCCTAGCCCCCTACGGTGTCTATATAAACCAAAGGGTTCAGTCCGTAGGACAAGGACAATCATAATCATAGGCTAGCTTCTAGGGTTTAGCCTCTACGATCTCGTGGTAAATCAACTCTTGTAACACTCATATCATCAAGATCAATCAAGCAGGAAGTAGGGTATTACCTCCATCGAGAGGGCCCGAACCTGGGTAAAACATCGTGTCCCCCGCCTCCTGTTACCATTAGCCTTAGATGCACAGTTCGGGACCCCCTACCCGAGATCCACCGGTTTGGACACCGACACTTGCCCCCCATCCTTGCTAGCCAAAAATTTTGCACTAAGTAGAGATACTACTTATGCATCCAAAAACCCTAAAACCCAAATCTTATTTTCAAGAGTCCACCATACCTACCTATGGATTGAGTAAGATCCTTCAAGCAAGTTGTCATCAGTGCAATAAGGCAATAGAAATTGCTTCTAAAAGTGTGAGATCATTTAGTGTAAGAGAAAACTGAGCGTTGTAAGAACATGTGATGGTAAAGAATAAAAGCGACAGACTGCATAATGAAGGTTGCCATCTCACAAGGGGCAATATAACATGAAGTTCTTTTGCACTAAGGGGTTGAGCATACAAACAAATAAGCGCATGGCAACCTCTACTTCCCTCTGCGAAGGGCCTATCTTTTACTTTATGTATTTACATTTATGCAAGAGTCAAAGTTTTTCTATCTATTCCTTTTTATTTTTATCCTTTGGCAAGCATCATGTGGGGAGGAAAGATCTAGGCACATATGTCCAGTTGAATATGGGTAGCATGAGTTACTATTGTTGACATCACCTTGAGGTGAATTCATTGGGAGGCGAAATTATAAGCCCCTATCTTTCTATGTGCCCGGTTGAAACGTTTTGCTCATGTGTATGCGGCGAGTGTTAGTAATCATAGAAGACTATATGATGGTTGAGTATGTGGACTTGCCCAAAGGCTCCGATACATGACCCTTCCTAAAAAGATGATGAATTGTAGTTGCAAAGTTGATTGAGAACATAGTTTGTTGGTTTCTAATAGAGTTTATGCTTTATACTTCGATGGTGTGATGAATTGCTACTTATTCATGAGAAGTCTATGATTAAAGTTCTATGATAAAAGTTTTATGTTTAAGTTTGTTGATGTTATAATAATTCACTTTATGCTTCTATGTCCGTATTTTGTTTTTATCGACACCTCTCTCTCTAAGCATGTGGACATGTTTTTCGATTTCGGTTTTCGCTTGAGGACAAGCCAGGTCTAAGCTTGGGGGATTTGATACGTCCATTTTGCATCATGTTTTCTTGCTATTATTTATGATGTTTTTATGCATAATGATACTTTTTGGAGTAATTCTAATGCCTTTTCTCTCATAATATGCAAGGTACACACAAAGAGGGAGAATTCTGGCAGCTGGAAATTTGGACCCGGAAAAGCTACGTCAGGCCACCTATTCTGCACAACTCCAAATAAGCCAAAACTTTACGGGGAATTTTTATGGAATAAATGAGGAACATTGGAGTCAATAAGTAACAGAGGGGGGCCACCAGGTGGGCACAACCCACCTGGGCGCGCCCTGGTGGGTTGTTCTCCCCTCGGCCCACCTCCGGTGCCCATCTTCTGGTACATAAGTCATTTTGACCTAGAAAAAAATAAGGAGAGGACTTTCGGGACGGAGCGCTGCCGTCTCGAGGTGGAACTTGGGCAGGAGCACTTTTGCCCTTCGGCGGAGCGATTCCACCGGGGGGACTTCCCTCCAGGAGGGGGAAAGCATCGTCATCATCACCACCAACAACTCTCCCATCTTGGCGAGGGCAATCTCCATCAACATCTTCAGCAGCACCTTCTCCTCTCAAACCCTAGTTCATCTCTTGTGTTCAATCTTTATACCGGAACCACAAATTGGTGCTTGTGGGTGACTAGTAGTGTTAATTACATCTTGTAGTTGATTACTATATGGTTTATTTGGTGGAAGATTATATGTTCATATCCAATATGCTATTTAATACCCTCTGATCTTGAGCATGATTATCATTTGTGAGTAGTTACTTTTGTTCTAGAGGTCACGGGAGAAATCATGTTGCAAGTAATCATGTGAACTTGATATGTATTCGATATTTTGATAGTATGGATGTTGTGATTCCCTTTGTGGTGTCATGTGAACATCGACTACATGACACTTCACCATATTTGGGCCTAAGGGAATGCATTGTGGAGTAGTTATTAGATGATGGGTTGCGAGAGTGACAGAAGCTTAAACCCTAGTTCATGCGCTATTCCGTAAGGGACCGATTGGATCCAAAAGTTTAATGCCATGGTTAGAATTTATTCTTAATACTTTTCTGGTAGTTGCGGATGCTTGCGAGGGGGTTAATCATAAGTAGGAGGTTTGTTCAAGTAAGAACAACACCTAAGCACCGATCCACCCACATATCAAATTATCAAAGTAGCGAACACGAATCAAACAAACATGATGAAAGTTACTAGATGAAATTCTCGTGTACCCTAAAGAATGCTTTGCTCATTTTAAGAGACCATTTTGGCCTGTCCCTTTGCCTCAAAAGGATTGGGCTATCTTGCTACACTTTTGTTACTACTATCATTACTTGCTCGTTACAAATTATCTTGCTATCAAACTACTCTGTTACTTACAATTTGAGCGCTTGCAGACATTACCTTGCTAAAAACCACTTGTCATTTCCTTCTGCTCCTAGTTGGGTTCGACACTCTTACTTATAGAAAAGGCTACAATTGATCCTATATACTTGTGGGTCATCAGCTGACCAAGTGGAACGATGAGATGATCATTCAATTCTATTCCACTGCTCACTTCTACCCAGATGGAACGATTGTCTGGATGACTAAGGGAACCAAGTATCAATCAACAACCTCTGAATGGGCCAAGTTGATCAATGCACCAAAGGAAGATCAGAATGACACTGATGTATATTCCAAGCCTAGGAAGGATCACAACTCCATGGCCAATATGTACAACGAAATTCCGGATAAAGCCTTGGAGACTCACAAGCTTGGGTCAATATACTATCTGCTGTCAGGACTGACTACCATCAACACCATCTTGAGGCACAATCTTTTGCCCAAGTCAGGAGATCATAGGTTGATCCGTGGTCACTTCATCAACTTGCTCGATATGTTTGATGTGCCACAGAAGTTCAAAGTGATGAGTTTGATAGTTGAAACAATGAAGAGAACTACAGCTGATTAGAAGAGATCATGTGGATATGCCCCTCGTATACAGATGTTGATCAACTCCAAGATGGGAACATGGACATATCTTCTAGATAATGAGTATCTTCCCATGAGGCCAGACTTTGAGGATAATGAGATTGCATGGATGCATCTCATCCAACATGTGCAGAAGCTCAGGAGGAGAGAGAGAGAGAGAGAGAGAGAGAGAGAGAGAGAGAGAGAGAGCAAAGGCTGCAAAAGCAGCAAAGGCAGCTAGTGCACCAGATGTTTCAACTATGATGCTCAAGACCAAGCAAGATCAACTCAGTTATCTGCTTGAGGCTACTGTGAGGATTGAGAAGGGCTTGGCCACCCTGACTCAAAATCAAGAGAGTCTTGAGAGGATTATTGAGACAAAATTTAATGATCTAGATGTGAAGGTCACAGAGATCCAGACCACTATGGAGAAGCTCCAGGAAGAAGTTGAGGACAGGAATGACAGACCTACCACATAAACTTTTCAGAGAGTGCCAAGGGCTCAAAGGTCTTCAGTAGTGCCAATCATCAGTGACACTGGGACTACACTTTCAACACCTGCAACAACTGCCACTATTGCACCTCCAGTTTCAACTCCTCCAGCTCCACAGATATCAGCTGAAGTATTTGCAGACGGACTCCTCTCCACGCCATCTACGCACATCGGAGCAACCAGCCAGAAGACCCCTTCAGGAGCTCCCGGAGATCGTGTCTAGAGTGTCGCATAGCACTATGCATTTTTAAGCTTTTTGGTAACTTATTGCCAAAGGGGGAGAAATTGTGTAGATCATTAGGCTTCAAGAGAGAGAGCATTTTGCCTTGTGTTGCCTCTCTTGCTACTTTAATCATTTGCTTGTTTGATTCATGCCACAGTTTTGTGCTTGTGTGTGAGATACTCTTGTGATCATGTGTTTGATCATACTATGCCTTAATGTGTGCTTGCATGATGATATCTATGATATTTGTGTATGATCAGTCATGTTTATCCATGGTGATGAGTGCATGTTGTTTAAATCTTATCATTTTGGCCGCTCCACCAAGATGTATGTGACATGGAAGAGTGCCCCATGATCCTAATCGATTGTGCATTTACATTCAAATGCAAATTTTAAATAATGCACAAATTTAGCGGGAGCTCTTGCTTATCACATACTTCTCAAAGCGATGATGTATTTCATTCATATTATCATTTGTCGAAGCTTCGATCTATATGTTGTCATCAATTACCAAAAAAGGGGAGGTTGAAAGTGCAACTAATCCCCAGGTGGTTTTGGTAATTCATAACAACATATAGCTCATTAAACTAATATCATTTCAAGTGAAATATTTTAGAAAGTTCAATGATTGGCATGGCATGGACTAGAGAGGTGGACCCTTCAAAATGCTAAGGACAAAGATTGGCAAAAGCTCAAGACTCTTCATTTTCATTTTAGTGATCCAAGATCACATTGAGTCTATAGGAAAGCCAATACTATTAGAAGGGAATTAGGTGTTGCTTAATGGTCTACTTTCTCAAAGTGCTTAGTGATATTGTTTCAAAACCCTCAGCCACTTTCTCATTTCCACATATGTCCAAAACCCAAAGTCATACTCGGCCCCACCGATCTACTCTATCCGGCGCCACCGAGTTCAGTTGACATAGCCACTGCCAGAAACCCTAGACAATTCGGTCACATCGATACGGATCTCGGTCTAACCGAGATGGCCCTGCAAACTCTTTGTTTCCCTTCGTGACATTTTGGTCTTACCGAAATGAGCGATCGGTCCCACCGAGTTTGCTTGACAAACTATCTGTTTCCCTTCATAACATTTGGGTCTCACCGAAAGGATCGATCGGTCCCACCGAGTTTGCTTGACCAACTCTCTGTTTGCTCTTTGCTGAAATCAATCTCACCGAGTTCAAGCAATCGGTCTCACCGAGATGAGATTTTTCCCTAGCCCTAACACATCGGTCACACCGAGTTGATCTCGTCGGTCCCACCGTGATTCCTAACGTTCACATTTTGAACTAAATCGGTCTCACCGAGTTCTTCTATTCGGTCTGACCAAGTTGGGTCAAATGTGTGTAATGGTTGGATTTTGTGTGGAGGCTATATATATACCCCTCCACCCCCTTCTCCATTTGAGAGAGAGCCATCAGAATGTGCCTACACTTCCACTACTCATTTTCTGAGAGAGAACCACCTACTCATGTGTTGAGACCAAGACATTCCAATCCTACCACTAGAATCTTGATCTCTAGCCTTCCCCAAGTTGCTTTCCACTCAAATAATCTTTCCACCATATCCAAATCTGTGTGAGAGAGAGTTGAGTGTTGGGGAGACTATCATTTGAATCACAAGACCAAGGAGTTCATCATCAACACACCGTCTATTACCTTTTGGAGAGTGGTGTCTCCTAAATTGGTTAGGTGTCGCTTGGGAGCCTCCGACAAGATGTGGAGTTGAACCAAGAAGTTTGTAAGGGCAAGGAGATCGCCTACTTCTTGAAGATCTACCCGAGTGAGGCAAGTCCTTCGCGGGTGATGGCCATGGTGGGATAGACAAGGTTGCTTCTTCATGGACCCTTCGTGGGTGGAGCCCTCCGTGGACTCGCGCAACTGTTACCCTTCGTGGGTTGAAGTCTCCATCAACGTGGATGTACGATAGCACCACCTATCAGAACCACGCCAAAAATCTCTGTGTCTACATTGTGTTTTCCTTCTCCAAACCCTTCCCTTTACCTTCATATGCAATGTTTTACTTTTCGCTGCTACACTCTTAAAATTGCATGTGTAGGTTGATTGCTTGACTTGTGCTAAGTTGCTAAAATCTGGCAAGACTTCAAATTGGATAAAGTCTAGATTTATTTGTTCAAGTAGTCTAATCTCCCCACTCTAGTCCTACTTTCGATCCTACAGATAGTCCTAAAACAACATTGAGATTATGACGTTGGAAGAATGATCATATTGAATCGACCCAAAGTTGTTTGTTGTGAATTGGGTTAATATCCTCTATATTCAATTGTCATAACATGGAGTGTTAACATGTGATTCTTCTCTTAGACCATGAGAGTATCATGGTCACTTCTTACCATACAATGGGCTTTGGGGTTGATCAAACATCACCTGTAACACGGTGATCATAATGACACCTTACGGGTTCATCAGAAAGTTTGACAAGCGACTGGATAACTCAAGAGTGGGATTTGCTCCTCCGATGATGGAGAGATATTTTTAGGGCCCTCACGGTGTGATGGCATCAATCATAGTCAGGACAGATACAAGTGATTTCGTCACAGAGATGCCTAAACATAATAATGAGAAAGAAGAACAAAACTGGAAATGAGAATTTTGGTATAGTGAGCATAGTGATGACTCGGGAGGATACCGATGCATCCAGGGTTTTGTGAAGTATCACAGAGCAAAGGGAACGTGACATGATAACCAAAGGTTCACTTGAATACCAGTCTTGTGCTCATAGGGATTGATATGGACATCCATGGTCCCGCTATCGGTCATTTAACGAACAATTTCATTCATGTCTATGAGGTACCGAACCTACGGGGTCAGAAGTTTAAGGAAATCACAATCTGCTCTGTGTTAGTAGGATGGGAGTGATGAGAATATATTTGTGGAATTTTTTATGAATTTTCGGAATAGTTCTGAGTGGATCCAGAAGCGTTTCGGGGTCACCGAAAGGGTTTTGGTGAAAATTTGGTAATACCAGGTATTACCGATATATTATATATATGTGGTAAATGTTTCTAGAGATGTTAAAAATATATAAAATGGTCTAGAAGTGTTTAGAACATTTAATATTTGATTTAAATATCAACGGGCCTAAAAAGGCCAAGAGGTGGAGGGAATTATGGGCCACAAGGGCCCATAAAGAAGTGGCGCCCCCCTTGTCCTATAGGGGGCCAAATTGGACTAGGGGAGGAGAGGCACTTGCCCTCCTTTGTGGCTGCCCCCTCTCCTCCTCCTCTAACATATATATACTAGGGTTTTTGCTCTATTGAATATACAAGTTTGGAGGCTCCTCTAGTTCTTCTAGTTCTAGTTCTAGTTGGTCCTAGTTGACTGATTATAGCTAGGCTAATCCTCTTGTCCTCATAATTAGAAGTCATGTGTGGTTCTAATCTCCTCACTCTAATTCTCTAGAGACGATTAGCTCTGGAAGGCGAAGCATTGCTGGATCGTGAAGCTTGCACGCTTGCAACAAGTAGAGAGGCCATGCTTTCAGTCTCCGGTTCAAGGGAGTGTTCATGGGCGGTACGAGGGATCATTCATCGATGATTTGAGGGACTCTAAGTATGATCTACACCGACACGTTCTTCTTCCACTGCAACTCGGTGACGGTAACGATCGTGAACCCAACCCATTTTGCATCTTCATATTGATCTTGGGTGATTGTAAGCGCGAATTGTTTTTTGTTTTCTACTATGTTTCCCAATAGTGTAGTCCTGCCAAATGTTCGTTGTAGCACTGTCACCCGTCTAACAAGTCCATGAATAAGAATGTCTTGCCCTCCAAAACATCTCTGCAAGTCCGCTATAGGGGAGATCAAAGAGTGGCTTCCAAAATCGAGTTAGTGGGGAACGCACAACTTTCAAGAAACTTGCGCTTAGAGAACCCGACTTCTAAAGGATCACCATGATTGTCTGACCAACAGAGCCAAGCTAAAACGCTCCAAGTCCTTGAAGCCGAATCTCCCTCCCACATGAATTCTGGCCTCGGCATAATTTCTCAAGAAACCAAGTTGACTTTACATTCACCTCCTTTGCCCACCCCCAATCTTCTTATCATTGAATTTATGTGCTCACATAACCCCCTAGGATGTTTAAACCAAGACATAGAGAGCACTGGTATTGCCTGGGCTACCTCTTTTATCATGACCTCTTTCATTGTCGCAGAAAGTAATTTTTCTATCCATCCCTGAATTTTCTTCCATATCCGGTCCTTCAAATACTTAAGAGACCAGTTCTTTGACATGCCAACATCAGTTAGCATTTCAAGATATTTTTCACTTAAGGATTCCATATCCACATCGAGCCTTAATTTTATCACTTGCTTACTAGCTTGAGGACGCCCCTTGGTAAACAACACTAAGATTTATGTTTATTTACTCGTTGCCTTGAAGCATTACAATAAGTCTCCAAAAAATTGATAATGTCTTAGACCCTTAACCGTTTGCATTGAGAAAAAAACAAGCTATCATCTACAAATAGTATGTGGTTTACTGTCGGTGCTGATTGTGCCACTTGAACTCCAGTGAGATGCGACCACTGGTGAAGATTTTATGAGCCACGAAAGGCCCTCTGCTATTAATATTAAAATGTAGTGTGAAAGCAAATCTCCCTGACGGATCCCCCTCATAGGTCTAAATTCATCAACTATTTTTTATTGTTGAATAAAACCGAAAAGGATACTAACCTAACCATGTCCATGACTGCTAAAATCTAGGACTAATGGAAGCCTAACTTCTCCATGATTGCTTGTAAATATGCCCACTCAACTTTGTCATAGGCTTTCATCCTATCTATCTTCAAAGCACACAAATAATGTGAAAGTGCAAGTGTCACATAAATTATATTTTAGTGTGATGATAATGTTGTTAGTGGAACTAATATCGGTTGCTAAAGTTTATCTCAAGATATTGGTTGCAGGTTGTCCGTGATGGAGGTGTGAGATCCCCAAATTCAAAGAGATCAAAGGCGTGGTTTATCGACGACTCGATGATTTCCATTTTTGTTTGATTTGAGTCGTAGGAAAAACCGCACTACAAAGAGGGGTCATATGTGGAGTTTCGTGTGGGAATGCCATCCTAAAACCATATACATCAGCCTCCCTACTCCTACCACCTTATTTCCATTAGTGTGCTTGCCGTGGTATCCAGAAAGCTGCAACAGAGATGTTCTGGATACCCCATGCGCACAGGGTCATTTGACTCCCGTGCGCACGGGGTGGTCAGGAACTTTCTGGGTACACCATGCGCATGGGGTCTTTTGACCCCTCTACGCACGGGGTACTGCATAACTCCGTGAATACCCCATGCGCACAGGGTCTTTTGACCCTCGTGCTCACAGGTGGTGGTTTGGTCCCCATACGCACGGGGTCCAACGGGCAAAAATCTCCACCTGTCGGGGAAACTGATCCACGAACACCTATGGGGTCGGCAGACCGTGGCCCCTTTCGGTTCGGCGGGGGGCGGAGGTCGCACGAAGAGCGGATCGAGGCGAAGCACACGAGCAGTTTACCCAGCTTCGGAGCTCTCCGGAGAGATAATACTCCTACTGCTGCTTGCTTGATTGTCTTATCTTCTTGCTCGAGAGAGAGCTAAGTGTTTTTCTGGCTTCCGAATGATCCGAACCCCCTCTATGTTGCGCATGGGCCTCCTTTTATATGCTCAAGGGGTCACCGACAGGTGGCAACGTAAACAAGGGTACAAATGTAAAAAGAGAGGTGGTTGGTACAGTTACTTGTACAGTGTTTCCTACCTAACCCTGACGGCAGAGGACAAGGGCATTAAATGCCCGTCTGTGTAGCCCAAACAGTGCAGAAAAGGACTGTCAGGGGCGCCACCGCTTGCCACGATGGCGATCTTGTCAGCTTCGCATGCCACCGTGCACCGCTGGCTGCACAGCCTCCTGCCACGTGCGCCTGGAAAGGCCCCCAGAGCGACACGTTGGTGGATGCGCTGGAGCGTGGGCACGGAGTGGCCGCCTGCCGCGGCAAGCGCCTTGCCGCGGCCGTTACCTTGTCGGGTCCGGAAGCTTGTCGCTCACCGGGCCTTGCCGGGACGTGCGGCGCGTCGCGGCAAGTTCCTTGAAATGCCTTGGTTGGCCTTCCCGGCAAGCTCCTCTTGCCGGGGCCTTGTCTCCTGGGCTTAAATACTTTGTTCTTGAATGGCTCCAAGGGAACCACGAAGGACCTTGGCGGTCGCCCAGCAAGCCTTGCCGCGAGGTGCTGCAACTGCCCGTGCACAAGTTCGGGGTACTAGGGTACCCCTATTCTAGTACACCGACAGGAGCCCCCGGGCCTGGGCCATACACGGTGCCGAGCGCTGTTGGGCCAGGCCCAAAACAGGGCACGGGCACACGCGGCCTGGGCCACGCCGTATCTTACTCCGTATCCACCGCACCCTCCCCAACGGCACGCGTCGAATGCGGCATCGTGGGAGAGATCGTGGGTGGATTCTTTATTCGGAAGGGCGAAACGTCCGCCCCCTCCCTCTTTATAAGCAGGGGAAACAGGGGCAGTTCGTCCCCCCCCCCCCGCTGGTTGCTACTACTCCATCTTCGTAAACCTCCGCCGCTCCCCCCTTCTTCTCGAAGCCGAGAGAGAGCAGCGCTCCGCCCCCCATTGCCACCAGCATTACCAACGCCGCCGACCTCCCCCACCACCTCCGCCATGGCTCCAAAAGCCGACAAGAGGAAGTGCGTGAAGTCGGCCGAGGCGCAGCGGCTCGCGGCACTGCAGAAGGAGCGGGTGATCTTCTCCCCTCAGCTCGGTGCGCCGGAGCTGAGGGAGTACTACTACCTCTTCTGGTCGACGGAGAGCGAGCGCATCCGCGCACGAGGGTACTCCCGGCCACCGCTTCGGAACTGGCTCCAAACGGGTACCCATTCTTCGCGCTGTTCTTCTATTGCGGGCTCTGCCCGCCCTTCTCGGAGTTCTTCTGCGACATAATGAACACCTACGGGCTCCGCCTCCTTGATTTCACCCCCAACGCCGTTCTAACCATGGCAGTTTTCGCACATTTGTGCAAAAACTTTGTCGGAGTCCATCCCAATGTAGCCCTTTTCCGCCACTTCTTCATGCCTCGGGTCGAGAGAGGAGAGCCACTTGCCGGAGGGATCGCCTAGATCTCGAGAGTCGGCAAGAAGGAGGCGTATCCGGAGGGTGAGCTCCGTAGCAAGTGGGAGGAGTGGAGAGCAGAGTGGTGCTGGATCGTCGAGGAGAACCCGCAGCCGTTCACTGCCCTGCGCCAAGCCCCAATAGTGCGTGGTAATGATTGGAGCAATGTGGCCCCCGAGGACGACAGGCTGAAGATTGCCTCACCCGAATCCTTCGCCTTAGGCTTGCCGGGCTCACTGTAGGCGCCGTTGGCACAGATTTCCTTCGCCGCCGCATCGCCCCTCTGCAGGAGAGGGGGAAACCCGCCTAGGAGTTCAAGAACTCAGCGGATATCATGAGGCTGCGCCCGGGCCTCAACTTCAACTTCACCATCCTGGAGTTGGATGCAATGCTTCTGGAGTTGTTCAAGCGCGACCCTTAGCACCCATTCATGTTGCCGCGGAATGTCGTTCCACTGTGCAATAATTCGTCGCTTGACCGGATCCGCGCGATGATGCCGTTGTGCGATTCGCACGGAATCGCCCCAACCTGGCAAGAACCTGCGGGTGACGTCGTGCAGGCGTTCTTCGACGACTTGGTAGAAGTGCCGGTCCGCGCCGACGAACAGAAGAGCCTCACCCGCGACACTACCGACGCGGAGCTGCAGCGCATCGCCACTAGGGCGGAAGAGGCTGCGGCAGCAGCTGCCGCGGGCGCGTTCGGGTTCACCGTGGAGGAGGCAGAGGCGGCAAGCCTTGCCGAGCGCGAGGAGTTTGTCGGTGAAGAAGAGCTTGCCGGCCCTGAAGCTGAGCCGAGCGAGGCCGGCGAGGAAGAGCCCGAGCGTTCAGACAGCTTGCCGCAGGCGGAGCCCCTGGCCCCGCCAAGAAGGCGTCTCCGCAGGGCCGAAGACGTAGCGGAGCGGCAAACGAGCCAACAGCCGCCAAGTCGTGCGACACGCTCTACCGCGGCAAGCAATGTTGCCGCGGGAGCGCCTCACGCTGCTGCGGCAACTGGAGCGGGATCTTCCCGGTCCACTGCCACCGCCCCTGCCAAGCGGGCAAGGGATCCTACTCCTCCGCCTCGCCGCACCGGAGGGGAGCCGGACTTCGATCTCTCCGCGCTCAGTTCCGACGAGGAGGAAGAAGAGTAAGTTTCTTTGATGTTCTTGTAGTTCCCCAATCTTGCTGCTTTTATCTTGTCTCTGACTTGCTTCAATCTGAACCCATTCCTTTTCAGGACGTTGGCCCAGAGAGCGGCGAAGAGAGCCAAGGCCTCGGTGATTGTCATCGAAGATGATCCCACCGTGTCAGCAGGGGGTGTGTCTGAGACCACCTTGACGGACCCTGCAGCCACTCCCCAAAGCAGCCCCCAGCGCAGCCCCCAGCGTAAGTTTGTAGTTTTACTTCCTGCTGCCGGGCGCGCATGAGTGCTCTTTTCTCTACTGATATCTTGCTTGTTGATTTGTGTAGGAGCAGAACAGCCTCACCAGGAGGGCCCGGAAGCCGCCCCCGAAGTGCCATCTGCTTCGACTACGCCGCCAAGGGAGGAGTCCCCGGCAAGGGAGCACTCTCCGGCAAGGGAGAACGCCCCCGTAAGGGACAGTTCTCCGACAAGGGACGGCACCAGTGATCCTCCGGCGGTTGAGACCGCGACCGCAGATCCTAGTACAGATAATCTTCTTGCCTGAAACCTTCCCTTGGGTTCTTCTTCTTCTGAATTCCCTTTCTTGGATTTTTGCTTGATTTTTCTCCCTTCTTCGTTCTTCAGATCCATCTGCTGCGGAGCCAATGGAGACTGAGGACGCCGGCAAGGAAGGCGCGCGTGGCAGCAACGATGACGCCGCCGCCAACGAAGAAGGGGCCGGTGCTGTTGAGCCCGCCGGCGAAGAGGCCGCCAAGGCTGCCGCTGCAGAAGCTGGCGAGGGGTCGGGCGATCGCTCTGACGGCCCTGAGGCCGCAGGAGCGCCAGGCGCTGCGTCGACCGCCGATCCCTCCGCCGCTGCCGCGGAGCCAGGCTCCGAAGAGCCCCAGCCCGGTGCCTACTTGAAGGCCGGCGACGGTATCTTCATCAAGCTTCCCTGGGCGTCGAGCTCCAGGGCGCCGGTCGAAGGAGAAGCTTTCGATGAGGAGCTGCTCGCCTCCGTCGGGCTGTCGTTGGTCGATGCGCCAAGCAGTAGTAGTGGCGAGCCTGAGGAGGAGCAACTGCTGCGGAAGCTGCTGTCACTCTACCGCGCACGACAAGCCAAGCTGGCTTCCCGGGAAGCGCTTGTCGCGAGGGCGGGAGTCGATATGGAGAAACGCGCGGAGGAGCTCCGGGGCCTCAATCAAGAAGCCCTCCGGTCCCTGGCACAGGAGCGGGAGCGACTCGCCGAGGAGCGTGCAACCTTCCTTCTTGAGAAGGCCGAAGCTGAGGAGGAACAAAGGCTTGCTGCCGAGAAGCAGTCCGCGCGAGAAGGCGAGTTGGTGCAGCGGAAGGCCAACCTTGACAGCTATGAGGAGGAGCTTGTCGCGCGCGAGGAAACACTTGGCGGGGCTCTCAAGGAAGCAAGGGATGCTGCCGCAACTGCAGAGGCCGCCAAGAAGGAGCTGGAGATGAGGGTGACGCAGTTGGAGGCCAACCTCAAGACGAGTGGCGAGGAGCTTGCTGTGCTCAAGCGCGAGCGCGAGAAGGATGCTGCTACTCATGGTGAGCTACAGGGTCTTCTCGCTGAAAGGAGCAAGGAGCTCAGCGCCGCCATGGACTCCAACGCGGATCTCGAGTTGAAGCTGGCTACGCTGACTCAGACGCTGGACGCCGCCAAGGAGCAAGAGGTGACCTTGTCGGAGAAGATCAAGGCCGACAAGGCGCTGCTGGCGAGCATCGCTGTTACCCAGAACTCATTTAGGGAGACGGTGGATCATTGGACCGAGGGTCTGGTGAATATCGCCGCAGTCATCGACGGGGAGCTGGCGCAACTGGGGATGGAGGACTTTGGGTATCCTTCTGACGAGCATCTCCAACCCAGCGCCAAGCTCAGCCTGTTCTTCAAGGGCGTGGCGACGGCACTCCAGCGACTCCGGGAGAGGATCCCAAAGCAGCTGGCCGACGAGTCGCGCAGGATTTGCGCGGGGGCTCTCCAGAAGGTGCTGATGAAGGTGGCCTTCCGCAACCCAGGCCTCAACCTCACCAACGTCCTCAGGTCCTTGCCGCCTGACGCCGATCTGGATGCGCTCAAGGCCCTTGTCGCACCCATTGTGGACAAGGTGAGCGAGATCAAGAGGGTTGAGGGCGATCGCGTAGACTAGGCCGCCCGTTTTCTCTCTGCTAGCCATATTATAAGATCAATTTGTTAGAGCTGCGACAAGTTATTTTGTAATATAACTCTATTTCTGTTATCAATTGCTACGTTATTTCCTTTACTAGATTCCTTCCTTTGTATGTTTTTACCCTACGCTTTTAGGGAACTTGTCGGCGCAGGCACCTGAGCCATGAGCGCTGAGTGCGGGACGTCAGCAGCCTGCTGGCGGTGCCGCTTCCGACAAGAAACCTTGTCGCGACTAGTTGCAGCACACTTAAGTTGTTGAGCGGACTCGAAACAAAGTAAGGGCGCAACTAGCTACGAGTTGGTTCCTCCGCGCACAGCTTTTCCATACAAAGCACGGTCATTCAAGGAAGATAACTTAAAAATTTAAAACTGATTGCTCAAACTTTGGCAACTTAGTTTTTCTGTCATTTGCTTCTCGGCAAGGCGAAAAACTTCCTTAAACGACGCCTGGTCCATACCATTATCTTCTCCTTTCCCCCCCCGGGAAACTTGTGTGCGAGGGTACCTTCCTTTCCTTTGTTGAGAAAAAGAAAGAAGAGAAAATAAAGATATGGAGCCTTCCGGCTCGTTATTGCTTACCGGGGGTAGGTGCTGCACAAAGCGTCAGATAACGCATGCAAGAAAGAATATAATGCATGAAATTGACAAGATGTGCGGAGCACATGAGCTTTACTTATGCACGGGATCTGCGCCCGGCTTTGTACAAAGGATTACATGCAACATCGGCAAGACTCGTACAAAAGGTGGTTGCCGGAACGGGTTCCGGCAACCGCGCCCTACGGGTAAAACTTACGAAGATGCTCAATGTTCCAGGAGTTGCTCACCGGAGTGCCATCTTCGGTCTCAAGGCGGACATCGCCAGGCCTAGTGACTCGTTTCACCCGGTAAGGGCCTTCCCACTTCGGCGTCAACTTGTTGGAATTCTTGGCGGACTGAACGCGCCGAAGAACAAGGTCGCCTTCCTCGAAGCTTCTGGCATTAACTTTGCGGCTATGGTAGCGGCGCAAAGCTTGCTGGTATCGAGCAGCTCGTACAGCAGCCTGAAGACGATCCTCCTCAAGGAGCAGCGCGTCATCTTGTCGCAGTTGCTCTTGCTCAAGCTCATCATAAGCGAGCACTCGAGGTGATCCGTATACGAGTTCCGTGGGGAGAACTGCCTCTGCTCCATAGACTAGAGCGAAAGGTGTCTGGCCAGTGGCTCGATTTGGCGTCGTTCTGATCGACCAAAGAACCACCGGCAGCTCCTCGATCCAGTTTCTTCCGCACTTGTGCAGCCTGTCGAAAGTTCTGGTCTTGAGCCCGCGCAACACTTCAGCATTTGTCCTCTCCGCTTGACCGTTGCTTCTCGGATGAGCAACAGAAGCGAAGCAGATCTTGGTGCCAAGATCTTGGACATACTACATGAAGGTGCGGCTCGTGAATTGCGTGCCATTGTCGGTGATGATCCTGTTAGGGATCCCGAAACGGCAAACAATCGACCTGAAGAACTTGATTGCTGACTGTGCTGTCACCTTCCTCACTGGTTCCACTTCCGGCCACTTTGTGAACTTGTCGATTGCAACGTACAAGTACTCAAAGCCCCCGACAGCTCGGGGAAAGGGGCCGAGGATGTCGAGCCCCCAGACCGAAAATGGCCAGGATAAAGGGATCGTCTGGAGAGCTTGACCTGGCTGGTGTATCTGTTTGGAATGGAACTGGCACGCTTCACACTTGGTTACTTGTGCAGTTGCATCCTGGAGGGCTGTCGGCCAAAAGAAACCTTGCCGGAACGCTTTGCTGGCAAGTGCTCTTGCGCCAATGTGGTGACCACATATGCCTCCGTGTATCTCTGCCAACAGCTTTTGTCCGTCTTCCTGGCAAACACACTTCAATTTCACACCATTGAGTCTTCTTCTGTACAGTGTGCTGTCAACAAACTGGTACATACTTGACTGTCGGGCTACTTTTTCTGCTTCTTCTTGTTCTTCGGGAAGTTCTCCTGTCTGAAGGAAATGGACAATCTGCTGTGCCCATGCTGGAGCTTGCGGCTCGACGACAAGGACTAAAGGCACATCTGCTTCTGTGGGAACATTCGCTTCTACGGCGAGAACCTGTGGCTCTGCCGGAGCTTGATGTTCCCCGGCAAGCTTGCCGGAGCAAAACTTGTCGGGAGCGTCTGCTTCAACGGAACAAGCCCTAAGGCCTGCCGGAGCAGACTGCTCCTCAGCATCCTTGGTGTTGATCTTGGGGACCTTTTTGGCGGCGGCTCCGGGGAGCTCTGCCGGAAAGTAGTCACCAGAAATCAACTTCCTCTTGTTGCTCTGTCCATTTGATGGTGTTACAGACGGTTGAGTCAGCTTGAGCACAAAGATCCCTGGTTCCACATGCAACTTTAGTGCGGCGCACTTTGACAGGCCATCAGCAATGTCATTCTGAGCTCTCGGAACATGCTCCATCTGTAGGCCGTCAAAGTGCTCTTCCAGCTTTCTCACTTCATCAACATATGCTTCCATCAACGGACTCTGATAATTCTTGTTTACTTGGTGGATGACAAGCTACGAGTCACCCCTGACAATGAGCTTCTTGATCCCAAGGTCTGCCGCGATCCTGAGACCGGCAAGCAACCCTTCATACTCTGCAGTATTGTTGGTTGCTTGCTCCTTGGGAAAGTGCATCTGGACTACGTACTTGAGGTGCTCTCCGGTGGGTGCGACAAGAAGCACGCCCGCACCAGCGCCTTGCAGCAAGAAGGCACCATCAAAGTACATCAGCCACTCTTTGCTCGCTTCCTTGACGGGGATGCTCGTCTCTGGAGTTTCTTCATCTTGTGTTGGCGTCCACCCTGCTATGAACTCTGCCAATGCTCTGCTTTGGATAGTTGAAGTTGTCTCAAACTTGAGGCCAAAGCTTGACAGTTCCAGTGCCCACTCGACAATCCTGCCTATCGCTTCGGGATTTTGCAGTATCCTCTTCAGCAGAAAACGAGTGACGACTGTGATCTCATGTGCTTGGAAGTAATGGCGCAGCTTTCTCGAGGCCATGAGAAGGCCAAAAAGCAATTTCTGCACACCAGAGTACCTTGACCTAGCCCCCTGCAGAAGGGAACTGACAAAGTAAACTGGGCGCTGCATCATTCTCTTCTGCATCTTATCATGCTCCTGCGCAGATCCATCCTTGTCGGGACCAGAGCTTGTCGGCGAAGCCCCCTGCTTGTCGCTGGACGCGTCTGCCGTGGTTGCTGGCTCATCATCTGCCTCCCTCTCCGCCACTAACGCAGCACTAACCACTTGATTGGTTGCCGCTATATATAGCAGCAACTTCTCTTGTGGCTTAGGTGCGACAAGTGTTGGGGTGGAGGACAGGTATTTCTTCAAGTCCTGTAGCGCAGCCTCCGCCTCCGGAGTCCATTTCATTGGACCTGCCTTTTTCAATATTTTGAAAAATGGCAGGGCGCGCTCAGCAGATCTAGAGATAAACCTGCTGAGAGCAGCCACGCATCCAGCAAGCCTTCGTACATCCTTGACGCGCTTTGGAGCTTCGATCTGCTCAATGGCCTTGATCTTGTCGGGGTTGGCTTCAATTCCCCGCTGAGACACGAAGAACCCGAGAAGCTTGCCGGAAGGGACTCCAAACACGCACTTCTCGGGGTTGAGCTTGAGGCTGATCTTGCGCAGATTTGCAAATGTTTCATCTAAATCTTGAATCAGGGTCACCCTGTCCTTGCTCTTGACCACTATATCATCCATGTAGGCTTCCACATTTCTGTGCATTTGTGTCTCAAAAGCATGGTGGACTACCCTTGCAAATGTTGAACCAGCATTCTTTAAACCGAAAGGCATCCGTACAAAACAGTACGTGCCACACGGGGTGATGAATGCGGTCTTCTCCTCATCCTCTTCTGCCATGAAGATCTGATGGTATCCTGAGTATGCATCAAGAAATGAAAGCAAATCACATCCGGCCGTGGAGTCAACAATCTGGTCGATGCGCGGCAAGGGAAATGGGTCTTTTGGACAAGCTTTATTGACATCAGTGAAATCGATACAAAGCCTCCATTTTCCGTTTGCCTTGCGCACGACAACTGGATTGGCCAACCACGTAGGATGGAGCACTCCTCTGACAAGGCCTGCTGCTTCCAACTTCTTGATTTCTTCCGCGATGAATTCTTGGCGCTCCACTGCCTGTTTCCTGACTTTCTGCTTGACGGGCCGCGCATGAGGACAGACGACAAGGTGGTGCTCAATTACTTTCCTGGGAACACCGGGGATGTCAGACGGTTGCCACGCAAACACGTCGACATTCGCCCGCAGGAAAGCAACGAGTGCGCTTTCCTATTTGGGGTCGAGAGTGGCACTGATGGTGAAGGTACCACCAGTGCCGTCCTCCTTGGCGGACACCTTCTTGGTCTCAGGTGGAGCTGCCATTGCCTTCTTACACTTGCCGGTGGAGCTCGATGGTGCGTCCTCGACGGTAGCGCAGCACTCCGAAGAGGTGCGCTTGCCAGAGTGGGCATCAGAACTCTTGCCGGACTTGGTCTTCTTCTTCCCCTCGATGTCGGGGAAACTGATCCACGAACACCTATGGGGCCGGCGGACCGTGGCCCCTTTCGGTTCGGCGGGGGGCGGAGGTCGCACGAAGAGCGGATCGAGGCGAAGCACATGAGCAGTTTACCCAGCTTCGGAGCTCTCCGAAGAGATAATACTCCTACTGCTGCTTGTTTGATTGTCTTATCTTCTTGCTCGAGAGAGAGCTAAGTGTTTTTCTGGCTTCCGAATGATCCGAACCCCCTCTACGTTGCGCATGGGCCTCCTTTTATATGCTCAAGGGGTCACCGACAGGTGGCAACGTAAACAAGGGTACAAATGTAAAAAGAGAGGTGGTTGGTACAGTTACTTGTACAGTGTTTCCTACCTAACCCTGACGGCAGGGGACAAGGGCATTAAATGCCCGTCTGTGTAGCCCAAACAGTGCAGAAAAGGACTGTCAGGGGCGCCACCGCTCGCCACGATGGCGATCTTTTCAGCTTCACATGCCACCGTGCACCGCTGGCTGCACAGCCTCCTGCCACGTGCGCCTGGAAAGGCCCCCAGAGCGACACGTTCGTGGATGCGCTGGAGCATGGGCACGGAGTGGCCGCCTGCCGCGGCAAGCGCCTTGCCGCGGCCGTTGCCTTGTCGGGTCCGGAAGCTTGTCGCTCACCGGGCCTTGCCGGGACGCGCGGCGCGTCGCGGCAAGTTCCTTGAAATGCCTTGGTTGGCCTTCCCGGCAAGCTCCTCTTGCCGGGGCCTTGTCTCCTGGGCTTAAATACTTTGTTCTTGAATGGCTCCAAGGGAACCACGGAGGACCTTGGCGGTCGCCGGCAAGCCTTGCCGCGAGGTGCTGCAACTGCCCGTGCACAAGTTCGGGGTACTAGGGTACCCCTATTCTAGTACACCGACACCACCCAGCCAAGAACACTATAAAAGGACCCCTTCTTCCTCCTCCATCCCTAACCCTAATGTCTTGTTGATCTCCACCATTTCTACACTCCATTTTGCTCAATACTCTCAATCCCTCCACCCAAACTTGTTGAAACTTTGGGGATTGGGAAAGCAAGATCCGATCAATAGTTTAACCAAACCAAATCACGTTACCCGTAATATTCATCCACCATTGACTTGTTACTCTTGGAGCTTGGGATCCTTGGCGGTTAGAGGTTCTTGGGGAAGCTTCCTCGCTTGTGGAGAAGTTTGTAAAGGTGTGGTGGTCGCCTTCAAAACCAACCCCGAGTGATTCCAGGCTCATTCGTTGGGGTGACTTGAAAGAGAATAAAGTGAGCCTTCGGTGGCATTTTGCAAGCTTTGGCTCCAACACTGCTCTAAATAGAGAGTATCTCTTCCCCAAGAAAGAGTGAACTTCGGGATAAAATCCGCGTCCTTATCTCACTTGTGGCCATTCCTTTCCCGCACTTTACTTTGCTTTGCATGCTTGTTGGCTTGCTAATTAGTTTTTTGCCTAGCTTATTTAGCCTTAAGCTTGCTTTTTCATATAGGTTCTGTTCACCTAGTTGCATATGTAGTGAACCCTATCTATCCTCTTAACCTTAAAATTGACAAGAAAGAATAAAATTTGTAGACCTCTATTCACCCCCCTCTAGTCGACTGTATCGATCCTTTCAATTGGTATCAGAGCCTCATGATCTAATATAAGGTTTGACAACCTTATAGGATATGGACGATCTAGGGAATGAGTGGGTTGTCGCACCACTTGCGGAGGATGGTCCAAACCTACCCCCTGCTGCGTCCGTAGCACTTGGTGCTCCCACCGTTGCTCCTGTGCCCCCATTAACCTGGGTGCCACTTTAACCGGGACCGATATTCTTTCAATGTTTGCAGACCTCAAAACCGCTATGTTGAAAGAAGTCCATTCCTTGGTCAAGGAGGAAATTGATGCTTGCTTAAAGCCCTTAACATTTTCCTCAAACTCATTTGATCCAAATGAAGTTCATGATGCGGATGATTCAAGAGAACCTCTTGCATCCCCGGTTCGCACTCAAGTTCCCAAGTACAATGTCGTGGAACCCTTTTACTCACCTCAACATCTGCAACACCCTCGCATTAATCATGTTGGGCCTCCGCCCCCCTTTTAAAGCTAACGTGTTTGCTAAGTGGTAACCAGATATGGAGTCTCACATTCGTAGTGCATCTACGCAACTATGGTGGATTGTGGTCAACGATTCAATCTCAAAGATCCCATGAATCTCACTCCAAGAGAAGCGGCTGATGATCAACTCAATGCTACCGCCCACAACATGTTGCACACCACAGTGACCGATAACTATGATGACTCCATTGCTCTTCTCAAGACAACCAAGGAAATTTGGGATTGCCTTGAAGAGGCCCTCAAAGGTGATGAAGCAATTCAAAAATCTTGGTTGGCCTTGCTCAAGAAAGAATCCAACTTGTTTGTGAGGAATGAGGATGAAACCGTGGAACAGGTGTACCATAGGTTGAAGTCTCTTGTGCTCAACTTAAGGACATTTGGGTGCACTTGGGCAAATGATGATTTCATTAAGGACAAGTTCATTGATGCTATGGTTCTACATCAATGCCCGCACTATCACAAGTTGACCGCGGCACAAGTTGTATCCAATTTGTCAACTCATGCGCTTTTGGAGACCAATTCCAAGAAAACTCTTTGCCATTGCTCAAGCAACCAAGAACTCAAACCTTGCTTTGAAGGCCAAGAAATTTGCTCCTCAACCCTCAAGGGATGAAGAAGTAGTTGAAGAAACTTGTGAAGAAGATGTTGAGACCACGTGTCCAGCAAATGACTTAGAAGAAATACTCCGGGACCATGGCAAACAAGGGGAAGAATCTTCAAGGAAGATCGTTTGGACAAAGAAAATTCTACAATTGTGATAGCCCAAGACACTTTGTGCATGATTGTCCATATGAGAGACCTGAAGACAAGTTAGAGAAGCTTGTGCTTAAGAAAAAGAAGTTCACCAAGTTTGCAAAGAGGAAGGATGAAAAATACGCAAAGAGGAAGGATGAGAAGGCTCTTTTCCATGAGGAGTACATCTCCGGATATGAAGATGATGGTGATGATGATCATGTGGTCATGGACGCCATCACCGTACATGCCACCACCTCCTCCTGCACCAGCAGCCTCTTTGACTCCCCAAACAAGGACAAGCCCTTCACTCATTGTTGCCTTATGGCCAAAGAGGTAAGAACAAAATCTAGATCTCAAAACCCCGCCATCCACACTTCCAATGTATCATGCAAGATAGTTGAGGATGAGTGTGAAGATGGTGTGGATGATGATGAGGAATCCTTGATGGCTTTCATGGAAACTCTTCATGGTGAATCTCATGCTCGTTTTGGTGATCTCCTTAAGTCCCTCGCCGAACATGATGATTTTTTTGAGAATGTTGAAAGCCTCCTCATAGAGGAAAAAGAGAGAGTCGAACTCCTCAGGCACGAACTACATGAAGAGAGTGTCACGAGAGAATCACTTGAGGAAGCCTTGTCTTCGCATCAAATTGAGTTTGTTAAAACCAATGATGCTTTGCAACTTGCCCTTGAGAACAAAGATGCTCTTAAGATTAGGGTTGAAAAGCTTCTAGCTGATCACACAAGACTTGTTGAGGAACATGAGCTCCTTGTGGCTAGTTCCATGGTTGTCAAAGGTGGCCTTATTGCCCTCACCGAGTCTTATGCTCAACTTAAAGCTACAACCATTAAGGCTCTTACATCTGTCCCTCGTATTGGTTTAAATGATGAACCTTGTACGGCTAACTTTGCTCATGATTAAACCTCTCTCCAAGAGGAGAATATGAAGTTGAAAGCCCAAATTGAGAAAGGGCTTCTCTCGTGTATTCAAGGGGAGAAAAATCTTAATGAACTCTTGAGCAACCAAAAGGAGTGTGTTCCCAAGGAGGGAATTGGGTTTGACCCGTCTTCCGAGAAAAAGAAGAACAAGAAGAAGAGCAGTCCTACTCCTCCTCCTCAACAAAAGGTAGTATTTGTGCACGAAGGGCACAAGGAGAAGGAGAAGGAAAAGGGGATTGTTGGGAATGGAAAGGTCACTAGGGACAAGGCTATTCCCAAAGATTTTGCTGGCAAGGACAACCCATTCAATGTCCTCATGAGAGGAAATGATGGTTGCACCTTTGCTAAATTTGTTGGAACTAAGAGCATCTCCAGCCACGCCCCCAACAGGCCCCCTAGAGCGACTTTTTTCGTGTCGGCGCCGAAAAAAACCTAGTCGTGGCCCAAGACACCAAAATCCGCCGCTCGGCCCGTTTTTGGGCCCGGTGATACCAGGCCGAACCCAGCACACTAGGGGGCGCTCGGGGGCTCCGGCGGAAGGGGAAAACACGCTTGGGCCGCACTGTCAAGCGAAAAGTCAAGGCAATCATCCATATTCGCCCCACCCCCTGCATGCTCGGCCACCACCCTACTGATCCTGGTGCGCCCACCGCCCAACACCGCTAGATAGGCCATTCCCTGCCAGAAAAGAGAGAACGTTTCTCCGCGGCAAACTCTCCACCACCTTCCGGGTGAGTTTTCCGGCGCTCCGCCCGCGCAGGGCGGTACACTGGCGGCGTGCGCCCACCACGCCCGCGAGGTGTTCGGTGATTTGTCTGCTTGGCGATGGATCGGATGATGAGGAGGCGCTCGCGGCGTTGCTGGAGGAGGAAGCCGATGCCGACGTCCAGGATGAGGAGCATCTCATGGTCCTCGCTGCACTCGCCGGCCGGCTCGCGAGCAATGAAAAGCTCCGGAGAGGTGGTTCAGCGCCGGGCGGCTGAAAGCAAAGAACCAACATCGTCTGGAAGGCTATTGCATGCTCTACTCTGACTACTTCACCGACACTCCATTGCATGGGGACAAAGTATTTCGGCGCTGTTATCGGATGAGCTGAAAGCTTTTCCTTAGGATTGTGAATTCCATCCGGGAGTTCGACATCTACTTCAAGTGCAAGAAGGATTGCACCAGCACACGTGGATTCACCTCAATCCAGAAGTGCACGATATCTATGAGGATGCTTGCATACGGAGCTCTCAGTGATTCACTCGACGACTATGGGCGCATGGCTGAGTCCACGACTAGTGAGTGTTTCTACAAGTTCTATAGGGCAGTGGTGGCAGTGTTTGGACCACAATACTTACGATCACCCAATGCTGAAGACACTGCTCAGATCCTAGCACAGAATGCAACAAGAGGATTTCTTGGGATGCTTGGAAGCATCGACTGCATGCATTGGAAATGGAAAAACTGTCCATTTGCTTTGCGGGGGATGTACAAAGGTGCCAAAGGCGGTTGCAGTGTGGTACTTGAGGCAGTGGATATACACGACCTCTGGATTTGGCACTCCTTCTTTGGTATGCCAGGAACTCACAATGACATCAACGGACTGTAGTGCTCCCCTGTCTTTGCCAAGCTTGTTGAAGGTCATTCTCCCCTGGTGAACTTCGAGGTCAATGGGCGGCACTACAACAAGGGATACTACCTAGTAGGTGGCATCTATCCAAGATGGTCCACATTTGTGAAGACTATCTCAAACCCTGTGCCAGGAGGCAAGAACTCGCACTTTGCAATGGTTCAGGAGGCTTGCAGGAAGGATGTCGAGCGAGAATTTGGTGTGCTCCAATCTCGATTTGCTGTTGTCCGGTACCCCGCTCAGACCTGGTCGAAAGAGCAAATGTGGGAGATCATGACACTTTGTGTCATCTTGCACAACATGATCATTAAGAGAGAGCAGGAAGAGGCAGTGTTTGACACTAAACCATATTACAGGTAGGATCCTCTTGCCCAAGTTGATCACAAGCTACCGGCAACCTGGACTGCCATCCTCAATATGCGTCAGGAGATCCGAGACCCACAGGTGCATCAACAGCTGCAGCAGGATCTGGTGGAGCACCTATGGAGGCTCAAGGGCAACGCCTAGCTTGACGTGTGATGAAATATGAGTTTTTATTTGGTGAACTATATAATTTGTATTGAACTATTTGTTGAACTATTTGATTTCTATTGATTTTATGTGATGAACTATGTGATAAAAAAAATTACTTTTGTTGAATTTGCGCTGAGCCACGGCGAATATGTGCCGATTTGCGCCGATATCGGGCCGATTTGTCACTAATAATGGGCCGAAAAGCGAGCACATTTGCGCCAAAAATGGGCCGATATCGGCGCCTGGGGTGGCGGCTGGGAACCCAATCGCCTGCAGAGCCGATTTTAGCGCCGACTCTCCCCCAGGCGGCGATTTTTAAGCCTCCTGGGGGGCCAACGGCTGGAGATGCTCTAACTATGATGATTATGCTTGGACTATTTGGGTTCCTAAGACCCTTGTTGATAACTCTATAGGACCCATTGCAAGATGGGGACCTGAAATCAAAGTTTGATTCTTGTAGGACTATATCTTCGGTGGAACACAATAGGTGATCGATAATGGATGAACCAATCATATGACCAAAGAGAGGGAGATGCTTGTGGAGTTTGTTGATTCGATTAAGGCCTCTTCAAACATCTCATTTGGTGACAATAGCAAGAGCAAGGTATTGGGTTTGGGCAAGGTGGTAATATCTAGTGATTCATCACTTACGAATGTCATGCTTGTTCAATCCCTTCACTACAATTTACTTTCAATGATTCAATTGGCATGTGCCGGTTATGATTCTCATTTCGGTGAATTTCATGTGACCGTCTTTAAGAGAGGCAATCTCAAAGTGGTCTTTGTTGGGCATGTGGAAGACAACCTTTACGTCGTTGATTTCTCAAAATATGAAACTCATCTTGCAACATGCCTAATGGCCAAGTCCGACATGGGGTGGCTATGGCATCGATGCTAGCCCACGTTCACATGAGAAATTTACAAGCTCTCTTAGAGGGGGAGCACATCCTTGGACTAACTGATGTGTCTTTTGCCAAAGATCGTCCTTGTAGTGCTTGCATTGCCGGGAAACTACATGAAAAAGCGCATAAAGTGAAGATTATCATTACCACTTTGAGGCCTCTCGATCTCATTCACTTGGATTTCTTTGGGCCTCCATCTTATGATAGTATGGGAGGGAGGAGGTATTGCCTTGTCATTGTCGATGATTACACAAGATATACATGTGTGTTCTTTCTCAAGACTAAAGATGAAACTCAAGACACCTTCGTCAACTTTGCCAAAGAAGCCCAACATCAACATAATTGTGAGATCAAGGCAATTCAAAGTGACAATGGCACCGAGTTCAAGTATTACACGATGGACGAGTTCTTGAGTGACGAGGGGATCAAGCATCAATATGGTGCGCCTTATACTCCCCAACAAAATGGTTTTGCAGAGAGGAAGAACCGGACTCTCATTGAGATAGCTAGGACCATGCTTGACGAGTACAAGTCTCCATACAAGCTTTGGGCCGAAGCCATCAACACCGTGTCATGCTTCAAACTGGCTTTATCTTCGCAAGCTCAAGAACAAGACCCCATATGAACTCCTAATTGGGAGAAAGCCTAACGTCAAATACTTTTGAGTATTCGGTTGTAAGTGTTTTATTCTAAACAAAAAATACCGTTTAGCAAAGTTTGAGCCCAAAACTTATGAGGGCATATTTGTTGGATATGCGTCAACCTCTCACGCTTATCGAGTTCTCAATAGATCCACCGGATGCATTGAGGAAACATTAAATGTGGAGTTTGATGAAGATAATGGCTCCCGTGTGGAGTAAATTGTTCCTAGTGTTGTAGGTGATGAGGCTCCTTCACAAGCTATAAGGACTATGGGGATAGGCCACATTCATCCACAAGAAACACCCCAAGTCCAAGTAGAAGAAGGAGTAAGAGCCCCTCTTGTGGAGTCTCCACAAGGGAAGTCATCACTGCGGCCATAAGTGCAAGATGCTACGGGAGATCATGGACCTATCCAAGAACAAGACCAAGTCCCTCATACAGCCGAGCAAGATCAAGGCAATCTCAACCAAATGATGAAGAACCAATTCTTGAGGCTCAAGATCAACCTCAAGTTCAAGACCAAGATCAAGATCAACCCCAACCTTAAGTGTCTTCCTCATCATCGCTTCCTAATGAACAAGAGATTGAGGTTGTGAAGAGAAGGGTGTCTCCAAGGCTAAAACACCCTCAAGGTCAAGCTTCTTCAACAAGTTCAAAACCAAGTGAAGAAGAGCTTGCACTCAAAGAGCAAAAAGTAGCCGCCAAGCTAAAGCATCTCCAACATCTCACCGAGAACATTTGTGGAAGCATCAAAAGGGGGTAACTACTCATAGACGTTTGGCAAACTTTTGTGAACATCACCCATTTATCTCTTGTGTGGAGCCCCTTAAGGTTGAAGATGCACTTGATGTCCCGGATTGGGTAGATGCCATGCATGAAGAACTCAACAACTTCACCCACAACAAAGTATGGACTCTTGTGGAGAGACCCAAAGAACATCATAATGTCATTGGAACCAAGTGGATCTTTAAGAACGAACAAGATGAACATGGACAAGTCACTAGAAACAAGGCAAGGTTAGTGGCACAAGGGTTCACCCAAGTTGAAGGTTTGGACCTTGGTGAAACCTTCGCCCCCGTTGCCCGTCTTGAGTACATTCGTATTTTGCTTGCATATGCTTCTCATCATGATTTTAAATTGTATCAAATGTATGTGAAGAGTACATTTCTTAATGGTCCTCTTAAAGAGTTGGTGTATGTCAAGCAACCTCCCAGTTTTGAAGATCCTGATCAGCCCTCTCACGTTTGTGAACTCCATAAGGCACACTATGGACTTGAACAAGCACCTCGTGCTTGGTATGATCACATTACGACATTCCTAAGTGAGAAGGGTTTCTGGATCAGGGTAATAGGCTCCACTGTCCTCACGAAGAGGGTAAAAAGAGAATTTTTTATGTGCCAAATATATGTTGATGACATTATTTTTGGTTCCACCAACCATGCTATGAACGTTGAGTTAGAGAATCTTATGACCAAGGAATTTGATATGAGCATGATGGGAGAGTTGTAAGTCTTCCTCGAATTTCAAGTGAAGCAATTAAGAGGAGGAACCTTCATCAACCAAGCACTTTATATTCTAGACATGCTCAAGAGGTTCAAAATGCAAGATGTCAAACCCATGAAGACACCCATGTCGGCGTTCTCGGAAGTAGGGTACCCAGACTTGCCTGCCTGTGGCCCACGGCGTGGCTCCTTCAACGGCCTGGTACGGCCCACCTTCAAGACCATCGAGACAAGACCCTCGCGAGGGGCCAAGCCTTGTGAGGAAGACGACACCAAGACCTCCCAAGGGAGCGGCCTCCTCAGGCGACCTCCTGAGGAGGGGAGATTTCTATGCAGGTACCCAGCATCATGAGGCTCTGATGATGCAAGCCATGACGATCGAGGCAAGCAGGCGCCAGCGGGCGCAGAAGAGATAGTTTCCTCTTTGGTGCTAAGGAGGCAAGGACAGACGTGGGTTCCCGAGGAATCTGGCAAAGGTTTCTATTCTGGTGCAACAAGACCAAGACCATCAGCACGACAGGACGGATGTCATCGCCGAGCCCACTGCTGCGTCACGACAGGAGCTTTGTAGGCGAAGACCACCTTTCGTCAGGATAAGATGTACTACTTGTCCCCTTTCAAATTGGCTGTTGTGGGATCCCTTCCCACCTGAGTTTTGGGGGAAGAGGACCGAGGCCACTATAATATAGGTTAGCCACCACCGTAGAGGGGATTGGCTCATTGCCACCCTGCTCGACTCATTCTCTCCCTCGAGCCCTCGCGAGGCAGCTCTGCCATTGTAATACTTCCTCTTCCAACCTCCTCGTGAGGCCAATCCACCACAAAGCAGGAGTAGGGTATTACACCGCAAGGTGGCCTGAACCTGGGTAAACTGCCGTGTTCATCTTCTTCCTTACTCATGCAAATCGGGCTAGGCTGTGGGGCGATGAGTTGATAGGCTTGGGGGGTTGAGTTCTTCACACACACCCCAGAGTTCGAACCTTTCTTGGGTTTGCAGAGCCCTGAATCCGACATTTGGCACGCCAGGTAGGGGCATGTTGAAGTCCTTCTTCCACCATTCTCTCCGCCTCGGTATCGTCGCTCCCATGGCCGACGCTCGCCGTGTTCGTACCGAGCACCGGGCAACTCGTGTCGCCCAGACGGCACCCATGGGCAACAACACTCCTTGCCACTCTGCTTCCCCCATGGCCAATGCAGTCACTGACCCTGCTACTCGCGAACAGCAGGACTCGTTGCTGCCACCCTCTGTGTGGCGTGATGGCACACTGCCACTCCGTCGCCCACTCCAGCAACGGCGTCATCCTTTCATGCTCGCCGAGGGCCGGCGAATACGCAGGCTGCGGTTCTCATGGCGCGTGAGCTCCCGCGCTACCGCCCCGCCAACGACCTCTGCGATGACTAGCTCGGCCGCATTGCTGAGCTCGTCCGCACCGCCAATGAGGCTCCTGCGTTGTCTTGCTTGCTGCCTCCCTCACCATCCCAGACGGGTGATGTGGCTCACGGTGCACCTCCTCTCTTCCTCTGCGCGATGTCGACCCCGAGCCCAGGGGTGAAGTGCCCCAACGCGACCCGTCGCGCAGGGTGCCGAAGCGCGATGAGGCGAGCTGCCAGGTGGCGCAGCACCCGCAGGTCAATGTGCGCGTGCTCCTGGCACCTCAGCGCCAGCACCATGACCTTGCACCGCCGGAGCCTATGGCGCGTGGGCATCAAGACCAAGCTCCTCTTGTGCGCGTTGTGCCTATGAGCGCGGTGGGCTACCATGCCTTCACCCCGGAGCTGCGCCGCGTCGTCTGGCCCGACAAGTTCAAGCCAGATCTACCTCCATGCTATGACGGCACTCCCGACCCCGCGGAATTCCACCAGCTCTATGAGCTGAGCATCAAAGCAGCGAACGACAACGACAAGGTCATGGCGAACTGGTTCCCCATGGCCGTCAAGGACGGCGCGCGTTCTTGGCCCCTGAACCTCCCGGTGGGGTCGATATCCTCCTGGGATGAGCTTCGCGAGCGCTTCATCACAAACTTCCAGGGTACTCACGATCGTGCACCTGCAGTAGGTGACCTGCGGCGTGTGAAGCAGTAGCCGGGCGAAGCCTTGCACAAGTACATACTGTGCTTCACCAACGTACGCCTCAAGATCCCAAAGGTGTCAGACGACGCCATCATTTCAGCATTCTCTGATGGTGTCGAGGATGTCAAGATGAAGGTGGAGCTCGCCATCCACGAGGACTTGTGTTCGGCCCTGGAGATGTTCAACATTGCGAGCAGGTGCACAAGGGCAGAGGAAGGTCGCCTCTCCCTCCTGGAGCTTCCGGAGGCCTATCCCGAAGACAAGAAGGCCAAGGCCAAGGAGGCAAAGCGCAAGGGCCCTATTGTGCTTGCGGCCGAGTCCGAGATGAAGCGCGGTCGTGACCGTGACAAACCCCCAGAGGCAACCGCCCGTTCTTCATCTTCCACAACGTTCATGGCCACAACACCAACGAGTGCCAGGAGCTCAGGGCAATCCAAGATGGGGGCCTTGGCCGCCTCCCCGAGTGCAACAACCGCGGCTATGGCCGCGGAGGAGGCCACTGGGACAACTGTGACCCCCGCCAGGACTGGCGCGATCATCGCCGCGAAGACAGTTGGCAGGGCCAGCCTCGTGACGGCCCTTGGCGGGGCCGACCTCGTGAGGACCGTCCATAGGGCAACGCTGGCCTCCCTCCACTGCCACCGCTGCCAAGCAGAAACAACGACAACCAGCAAGACGATGGGGCTCGAGGCCTCCAAGAGCGCCGCGCGATCGCCTGCATCTTGGGTGGTGCTCAGGCTCCCGCCTCTCATCGCATCTTCAAGCAGTTCGCTCGTGAGGGAACGCGGCCCTCCCTAAGATTGGGGCGCCGCGTCCCCTCGGGTGGTCCAAGCACGCCATTACCTTTGACTCCATGGACCAACTCAAGTGCTCAGCCGCCGCTGGCTCGCTCCCGATGCTCTACATGCTGACCATCGGCAACGTCCTCGTGACCAAGACCCTCATTGATGGTGGCGCGGGGTTCAATGTTCTCTCTGTCGAGACGTTTGAAATGCTCCAAGTGCCCTACGACCAGCTCCTGCCCACCAAGGACTTCTCGGGGGTGACTGATGGCTCCACCATCCCCCTGGGCCAGGTGCGCCTCCCAGTCACCTTTGGCAAGCGCGACAACTATCACACCGAGCTTATCGACTTTGACATCACCCACATCGGCCTCCCGTATAATTCCATAATTGGGTATCTGGCCCTCCCCAAGTTCATGGCAGCAACTCACCATGGCTACAATGTCCACAAGATGCGAGGAAGTGGCGGTATCATCATGGTCGCCTGCGACAAAAAGGATGCGGTGTGCTCCCTCGAGCGCGCCTACCAGGCTGCAACAGATGAAAACTCTGATGGCGAGGGTGCCATCCTGCCTCCTCAGGCCATCCCCAAGAAGAATAAGCGGCTCCCCCCAAGGGCCGTCAGGAGGCTGGGGCACCTGACGATCGTACCTCAGACCCCGCGCCCGCTACTGGGGCGCCCTTCCCTCTCGCATAGGAAGGTGCGCCTGGCGCTCCCTCAGGATGGGCTTGGGGGCTCTCATCTAGAGGGCCTCTGACCTGACCAGCATGATGAGGGAGGCATTCGGGCACCACGTGGAGTTGTGTTTTGACGCGCGCCTCCGTGAGCAAGGTGCTAGGCGCGAGGCGCCAAGCACGCAAGAGTTCATCACCAAGGCAAACGAAGAGCTTCAGGAGGCGCGAGCCATGCGTGGCGGGCATCGCCCCGCACCGCCGAGTGCAGTCGTGGTCCCTGATATAGGCAGCGGGCTTCACGTCTGCGTCAACATCCCAGGCCTCAACAGGGCTGCTTCCCAGGACCTCTTCTGGCGTCCTGCGCCGGCCGGAGTGGGGCTATCCTTGCAGCTACGTCCGCATGCTATTTGGCCTGCTGAACGTGGCCGCCTCGTACCAGCGCTACATGCAGGGTGTCTTGGCGGCCCACGAGGCTAGGCACTAGGCGGTCTTGACGGAGGAGGTGTCGGACCCTCGTGAGCCCCCCGGACCTCCAGAGCTTCCCGGGCCTCAGGAGCCAGTCGGCTCATGAGGAGCGATCTCTGCACCGCGCATCTTAGCTACTCCAACGCTTCCGCAATGATGGTACCAGGTGACCTTTTCGGTTTGTTCAGTTGAGGGCACCCCCGGGCTGCGTTATCCTCAAGCTATCAGGGATTGCTTCCCCCAGTTAGGTTACCTCAGTTCATGTACCCTGGATTGGTTATGTTTCACGAGCTATTCTGGCTTTTTGACCTTGCGACTGGTCGTACATCACCTCTGGAGTCGCCCCATGGGCCTCGCACGTTGGCAGCTCTCCTCTCGAACGTCCCATGCGAGGGGGCTATCGGCACGGAGCATGTGCTCAGGTCCGTCCCTGTAGCGCTGATAAATCTAAGAGACTGAGTTCTAGATCATGGGCCGACCCCATACATGTCACCTCACCAAGTCCTTACTGCCTACGTCTTCTCACGGAACGTCCTCGCGCGAATCGGCAAGCGCGCGTAGCCCCCTATGCTTAATGACTAACGAACCCGCAGGGGTTCAGGAGGCAAGGCCCCACGGCCACGGCATGTCAGCCCCGACATCTTGCAAAGTCTAAGTGAAAGTTGTCCTAAATCCTATGTGGCGGCGGGTATGGATTTTACCGAGCACCGCCGCGTGGTAGGCTATTCCTCTTTTACGCAAATCTCTTGCATGTTAAATGGGCCCCCCTGAGCATCGTGACTCAGGAGCTCCTACTGGCTCTCGAGCCATCACCCCTGGCCTTGGCCACGGTATTGCGACCTGGCATACCAGCGGCGGCTGAGCTCCGCTCCAGGGCTGGGTCCTGAGGACGTAGAGCATTATGAGAACAGAGGGAGAGGAATCGCCACGCTCGCGGGGGAACGCAGGGAAAAGAGCCCAGCCCGCCGCTGCCAATGTTTGCTCGACAACTTCCTAGAATATGAATGCATCAATCCCCTCACACGCCCCTAGCGGGGCCTTCTTCTAATCCGATGCAGGCCAGGGGGCATGCAAGGTCGAGATCCCCAGGAAGGCTCGCCTCCACGGCGGAGAAATCACCGCAAAACACAATCCCTCCACGCTAAGTTATTCCACGCACACCAGCATGAGTTTTTTCCGCCAGCATTTTATTCTTTCACGACCTCGCTCGGGCAAGGGACCCCCCTTTTTAACCTTTTGATGGTTGCCTGAGCGTCAAGGGGACCCCCCCCCCCGAGCATCGCACCCCAAGGGCTCTTACCGAACCTAGGGTCGCTCACCTCCTGGCCTAGCACACGACATCGCGACCTGGCATACCAGCGATGGCTGAAGCCCACCTGGGGACTGGGTCCTATCGACGTAGAGCAACACGCTGTTGCGAGATCAAAAAGGGACCAGTGCCCAATCGGGAAACATGAGCGCGGAAAAGAGCATGAGCTGGAGGCATTAAAATAAAGGCATGAGCGCCATGGTTCTTAGATGCCCCCTTAGGGCCCTTCATGATTCTGATACAGGAAACAAAACAAAAGAAAGGACTAGTGAGGACCGCTGCTCGGGAGGTGTAGGTCCGGGCATCATCACGTCTTCTCCCTACGCCCGGGCATGGCGGCGCGACGGCTCGGTGTAGCATCGCTCAAGCTCTTTGCGGGCGAGGTACCACCGCTGCTGGAGGTGTCGCAAACAAGGCCAAGGGCAAGTTCATCGTCGGTGGCCTTGCCGCCTTGCCGACACTCGTCGCCGGCAAGAAGGCCACCGTCGCGGTCGCTGCCCCTAGGGCAGCACTCTAGGCGCTCGCCGTCCTCCCCGAAGAGCTTGAAGAAGAGTGTCGACACCCCATCATAATCAAAGTGGAGGGAGTGCCTCCCTTCCAAGTTGCAGGCATGGGCGATCGCTCCCCATCCCCGAGTCATGAAGACGTTGTTGGGTGAGGTGGCCTCGACCTCTGCCGATGAAGCTTGGCCGCAGCAGCCGTCATGCTGCAGCCACAACTCGATGGGGCCCCTCATTGGGATCTCCCCCGCAAAGGTCTGTGGGAGTCGGATCCAGGTGCGCGGTGGCGTCGCCGCCCACACCACGAACTCAAGGGCCGTGTCCCCGGCATGCACTAGCGAGCGAGTCAGTCGAGCGGTCGTCGCTTGCTCTCTATCCCGGCTTCTTCCTCCGTGACTTTCGTGGCTTCTCTCATGAATTGGGCCCTAAGCACGGACGCTTGCACTGACGGGAAAACCCGGCGGAGCGCGCTCGCACCAGGGTTTGACAACTGTGGTGCTGCAGTGGTTTTGCGGGGACGGTTGTGCCTCTTGTTCGGCGGGAGCAGCTCTAGCTCCTCCTGCGGGGACATGCCCTTCTCTTCGGCTGAGAACCTCCTCGTTGGCGCCATGGTCGCGTAGACAAGGTGGCGGCACGGTGGATATGAAGAGGAGTGAGAAGCGAGAAGATGGAGATGGGATGGGGGCTTCACCACCCTTGCCCTCTTATAGGCGGAGGAAGACTAACCGTCGGCCTCTCGCATTCAAGCAATGATGGCCCCGCTGCATGTCCCAGGCAGTTATTAAGTCGGGCAGTTGCTGAGGCGACATGGGGAAGTGGAGATACCCCTGTCCCGTCAAGCGCCACGCGTCAGCATGGCCCGCAGATGATTGGGGCCCACGGCACTTTGCCCTTGCCCTTTGGCTTCGCCTCGAAGCCAAGTCCGAGCACGCCTTGGGCCCAGGGGCTACTGTCCGCATTCTGGGAACTAGGGTACCTAGACTTGCCTGCCTGTGGCCCATGGCGTGGCTCCTTTGACGACCTGGTATGGCCCACCTTCAAGATCATCGAGAGAAGACCCTCACGAGGGGCCAAGCCTCGCGAGGCGGACGACACCAAGACCTCCCAAGGGAGCGGCCTCCTCAGGCGACCTCCCGAGGAGCGGGGGTTTCTATGCAGGTACCCATCCTCATGAGGCTCTGATGACGCAAGCCATGACGACCGAGGCAGGCGGGCGCCAGCGGGTGTAGAAGAGGCAGTTTCCTCTTTGGTGCTAAGGAGGCAAGGAAAGACGTGGGTTCCCGAGGAATCTAGCAAAGGTTTCCATTCTGATGCAACAAGACCAAGACCATCAGCACAGAAGGATGGATGTCATCGCCGAGCCCACCGCTGCATCACGATAGGAGCTTTGCAGGCGAAGACTACCTTTCGTCAGGATAAGATGTACTACTGTCGCCTTCCGAATCAGCCGCTGTGGGATCCCTTCCTGCCTGAGTTTTGGGGGAAGAGGACTGAGGCCACTATAAATATAGGTTAGCCACCACTGTAGAGGGGATCGACTCATTGCCACCCTGCCCGACTCATTCTCTCTGTCAAGCCCTCGCAAGGCAACTCACCCACTGTACTAGTTCATCTTTCAACCTCCTCGTGAAGCCAATCCACCACAAAGCAGGAGTAGGGTATTACAACGCAAGGTGGCCCGAACCTGGGTAAACTGTTGTGTTCATCTTCTTCCTTACTCACGCAAATCGGGCTAGGCTGTGGGGCGACGAGTTGATAGGCTTGAGGGGTTGAGTTCTTCGCGCACGCCCTAGAGTTTGAAGCTTTCTTGGGTCCGTGGAGCCCTGAATCAGACAACCCATGCCCACTAATGATGGCCAACTAAATCTTGATCCAATGGTAAACATGTGGATCAAAAGGTATACTGCTCAATGATCAGTTCTTTGCTTTACCTTTGTGCATCTAGACCGGATATTATGTTGAGTGTATGTATGTGTGCAAGATTTCAATCCGCCACTAGTACACGTCGATGATATATAAACGGTTTTTAACCCCTTTCCGCGACGACATTTGGAACCGTCGCCAAGTGAGTGTGGGTGATGGGGGGGGGGTCCTTCCCACACGACCCAGAAACCATCGGGCATAGGGAGCCTTGATGCATACAGTTGTCCCTATATAACCGTTTTCGATATCTCGAATATCCCAAACGCTTCATACTTGCTACTCATCTATGCTCGCATTGCCATCGCAGTCGGAGTTTTGTGGTTTTACCTAAAACCAGGCATATTCCAGGCAAGGGAGTTTTCCAGGCACGTACCAAACTGGCTCTATGTTTACGATGCCTGACACATCACAAACAATTCATGATTATAAACCGTGTAGATAGGTAGACAATCACACACATTTAGTTTTCCCGCATCGTATGTGATAGTGTCTGACATCACACACGCTTTGCAAACGGCAACTGTCTGCATTGTTACACACGTTTCCTCTCCGTGACCCATGTCAGATTATGATGTATATCATACACGCTATGCTTTATTAACCGTGTGTGCCGTAATGACCTACACACCGTAATTTCACCCTAATTTAATTGCTGCTATTTAAAATTGTACCTGATTTAAACTTTAAAGTAGGCTATAGCTTTATTCATATCCATTAGGTTCAAACAACCAATGCACTATTCGATTCACAGGTACATATGTTTAAGAATTACATAAGCACAAAATGAAGAATGTTCTATACTTGTACTATTACAGACGGTAAAGAAAGAGGCGACAGACATTCTGGTTGCTGAACAAGGTGAAGCGGAATGACCCTATTGTGCTCTCCTAGATGCAGGAGGCACGCACGACTCTAGTCCAACCCCTTGTGTTGGCTGGCCGCCAATCATGTAGTTTGAGAGGTAATCGTGAGTAAACTGCTGCAGGATCCACTGCAAAGGAAAAAAGATTTGGACATTGTCATCTAACACAACTCATTACGAGCAGTAAAAACAAGGCTACATGGTTCTTACTTACCATCATGCAGTTCACTGTTGTCTTGCATAAAGTGTAAACAAATAGTTTGATTGACATCTTTTAACCCATTTTAATAACAATGTTTATCAGTTTCCTCACTTGATGCTGATTCATGAATATCTCATTGCCCCATACGCAGAAAGGGTCGAAGTGTGGATCTTTGGCAATGACATATGTACCTAAAAGCACCAAGTTAATATTAGAAGTTAAACAACAATTGCAAAATGATGTAGTACAACACTCCCTCCATCTCATTATATAAGATTTTATTACATGTATATCTAGACATCATCAGAACATTAGGGTAACACTCTTCCTTGTTGCTATGTAGCTTGGGATTGCATATTTAGTCATTCAGTACAAGGCATGTTGCTATGTAGCCTCAGATATATTAAATATGGCCCTAGTTAACCTACTGATAAATGGGTTACAGATATATTCAGTGAAATGTTCGATTCGACAATTAAGCCCTTATCAGCCCCCAGGCTATATGGTACTAGCTACCAATATCCTGAACAGTGAGTACATATAAGCAATGCTATGAAACTAACCTCGATCGAAAATAGCATTGTTCTCAATATTGTCCTGTATGAGTACATATAAAGGCATGTTAAAGCACAACAGGCTAAACATTAACCAAATATATGCATGGTAGACAACATAATCTACAAATGATAGCTTTAGTGTGCAGGCTTAAGCACGCTAGTTAAGCAAAACAAGAAGTGGAAAGGTGTGTTAATTGCATGAGGCATATAACATTTTAAAACAAGCAAATAGTCATTCAAACTGGTATTGTGCAGGTCTAAAGTACACTAGTTATTGTTAAAAAACAAAAAGGCATGTTAACTGCAATATCCTTAACAACAACCAAATATCGTAATTCATAGTGGTATTGTTGAAACTGTTATTGATGAAATTGAACTGCACGGCAAATAGTTGCACATATAGAGCATCACATTGTGAAGAACTGAAATAAACAAGGCATAATGCCATCTCTAGCCGATACTTTAAAAGTTAAAGCATATAAACACTTAGTGGATATATATATACTGCAACAATTTTTGGCCGTTTCTAGTCGATCCCCTGAACTTAACGTTGTAAACTTCAATTTGATCAAGTTCAAAGCAGGTTCAACCGAAAGTAGCATGCATTCAAACATAAACATATATAGTTTTGCATAAACGAACATAAAACATAAATTTAAACTAAGCTAAACTACTTTCGGTCGAAGTGGAGGCCGAGCCAATCCTTCCTCGTCAGGTACGGTGTGCCGCGAGCCGGGTCTGGGCTGGTGCCGTCGTCGGGTTTTTTGGGGAAGACACTCCTCCACTCGTCGACGTCGATCTCCTCGTCCTCGCCGCCCACCTCAACGCCCTCCACACCGCCATCCTCGCCGCCTTCGACCTCATCATCGGAGGAGATCGTGAGAACCTTGCTGCCCTCCACGCCGGCAAAGATCGACCGCTCCGCCTCCACGAGCTCCGGGTGCTGCCGACAGAGCTCTTGCATGTAGGCCTCGTTGGCGGCCTCGGCCTCGAGGCGCTCCCATGCCTCGCGGTCCTCCCGCACCATAGCCGAGCTTACCACCCCTGGCTTCGGCGGAACGAGGTCAACCGGACGTGTGCCGAAGGGGAAATTGAGCCTAGCCGCCGCGCCATGGTAGAGGACCTGCCAGCGGTTGTACTCCATGGCCACGAGCTCGGCCGTGTGGATGCTACCCAGCCACCGGCGGGTGTGGGTCAACTTGGCAATCTGGTCGGGTTTGACCAGGTAGACCTCCAATAGACCCGTGCCCGGATCCTGAATCTGGTTCAGAGTCCGCCCATGACCCTACCCATGGGTCAAGACTAAGACCCACGCCTGAACCCATCGGGCAACCCGACATAAACGGGCACCCATCGGGTCCACATGTTGGTCGGCGCACAACTAAACGACTGAAGACGCATGTTCTCTCAGTCTGTACTTTATAAGGAAAGCTCCACCTCTTGTGTTCTTAGCTATGCGAGGTGGGACTAAAGAAGGAGCAGCATACCAGCAGTGTTGCACGCACACGTAGATTCCAATATTTAGGGCCCAAAAGTAAGTTACCTGAGGAGCTAGCCAAAAGCCCATGGCCGAACTAGCTTTGGGCCAAAATAACATGTGAATGAGCCCACAGATGATTATGTTGAGGGAAAACGTTCGTGTGGGCTTGTTAAACATGTCGTGTAACTTGTTCTGTTTTTTTACTACTATCAATTACAAGTAGTACAGTGCATCTTGGGTTATACTTCTATACTTATGAAGGGCATTCAAATAAAAGTAGGAAAATGCAATATAGGACAAATATTTATTTAATTACGAATATTAATCGGGCAACCCAACGGGTCACCTGTGGGAACAAACCTATACTCATACCCTACCCATGACTAATCGTGTTACCCATGGGTAAAACCCATGGGCGGAATCGGCGACCCATACCCTATCCATTCGGGTCGGGTGCCCATGGGTGCGTGAACCCATGGGTCGAATTGCCGAGTTGAGGTGTGGGTCTCCCGATCTGTAATCTCGATGACCCACATCACCCACCGCCGCTGCCGGACCCCGAGGTATGACCTTGTTGGCTGCCGGGTCCGAGGTGGGACGGGGAAGTCCTCGAACCGGCGTAGGGGCGCGGCGGCGGGTGGATCGAGGGTGATGGCGGATCAATAAAGAGCCCATGGAGGTTGACGGGGACACCTCGGCAGCCACCTCGCCAGCGTCGGGCAAAGAGGCCGCGATACACCTCTTTTTGGCCATTGGCTCCTCGAGCTCCCCGACACATAGGCAGTGTTGGGGAACGTTGCAGAAAATTAAAATTTTTCCTACGGTTTTACCAAGATCCATCTATGAGTTCATCTAAGCAACGAGTGATAGGAGAGGGAAGCATCTACATACCACTTGTAGATCGCATGCGGAAGCGTTCAAGGGAACGGGGATGATGGAGTCGTACTCGCCATGATCCAAATCACCGATGACCAAGTGCTGAACGGACAGCACCTCCGCGTTCAACACACGTACGGAGCGGACGACGTCTCCTCCTTCTTGATCCATCAAGGGGGAAGCAGAGGTTGAGGAAGAAGGCTCCAGCAGCAGCACGACGGCGTGATGATGGTGGAGAGGCAGTACTCCGACAGGGCTTCGCCAAGCACTCAACGGAGGAGGAGAGGTGTTGGGGAGGGGAGGGGCTGCGCCTTGGATCAGGTGTTCAGCCCTCCCCTCGCCCCTCTATTTATAGGGGAAGGGGGAAGGGGGCTGGCCCCCTCTAGATGAGATCTAGAGGGGGGGGCGGCCAGGGAGGGGGGCTTGCCCCCCAAGCAAGGGGGGCGCCCCCACTAGGGTTCCCCCCCAACCCTAGGCGCATGGGCCCAAGGGGGGGCGCCCAGCCCTCCAGGGTCTGGTTCCCTGCCCCTTGCAGCCCATGAGGCCCTCCAAGAGGGGTGGCCCCTCCCGGTGGACCCCCGGAACCCCTCCGGTGGCCCCGGTACAATACCGATATGCCCCCGAAACTTTCCGGTGTCCGTATGACAACTTCCCATATATAAATCTTCACCTCCGGACCATTCCAGAACTCCTTGTGACGTCCGGGATCTCATCCGGGACTCCGAACAACATTCGGTAATCACATACAAGTCTTCCTAATAACCCTAGCGTCACCGAACCTTAAGTGTGTAGACCCTACGGGTTCGGGAGACATGCAGACATGATCGAGATGGCTCTCCGGTCAATAACCAACAGCAGGATCTGGATACCCATGTTGGCTCCCACATGCTCCTCGATGATATCATCGGATGAACCACGATGTCGAGGATTCAATCAACCCCGTATACAATTCCCTTTGTCAATCGGTACGTTACATGCCCGAGACTCGATCGTCGGTATCCCAATACCTCGTTCAGTCTCGTTACTGGCAAGTCACTTTACTCGTACTGTAATGCATGATCCCGTGACCAAACACTTGGTCACTTTGAGCTCATTATGATGATGCATTACCGAGTGGGCCCAGAGATACCTCTCCGTCATACGGAGTGACAAATCCCAGTCTCGATCCGTGTCAACCCAACAGACACTTTCGGAGATACCTGTAGTGCACCTTTATAGTCACCCAGTTACGTTGTGACGTTTGGTACACCCAAAGCACTCCTACGGTATCCGGGAGTTACACGATCTCATGGTCTAAGGAAGAGATACTTGACATTGGAAAAGCTCTAGCAAAACAAACTACATGATCTTGTGCTATGCTTAGGATTGGGTCTTGTCCATCACATCATTCTCCTAATATGTGATCCCGTTGTCAACGACATCTAATTTCCATAGTCAGGAAACCATGACTATCTGTTGACCAACGAGCTAGTCAACTAGAGGCTTACTAGGGACGTATTTGGTCTAAGTATTCACACGTGTATTACGATTTCCGGATAATACAATTATAGCATGAATAAAAGACAATTATCATGAACAAGGAAATATAATAATAATCCTTTTATTATTGCCTCTAGGGCATATTTCCAACAGTCTCCCACTTGCACTAGAGTCAATAATCTAGTTACATTATGATGAATCAAACACCCATAGAGTTCTGGTGTTGATCATGTTTTGCTCGCGGAAGAGGTTTAGTCAACGGATCTGCGACATTCAGATCCATATGTACTTTGCAAATATCTATGTCTCCATCTTGAACATTTTCACGGATGGAGTTGAAACGACGCTTGATGTGCCTGGTCTTCTTGTGAAACCTGGGCTCCTTGGCAAGGGCAATAGCTCCAGTGTTGTCACAGAAGAGTTTGATCGGTCCCGACGCATTGGGTATGACTCCTAGGTCGGTGATGAACTCCTTCACCCAAATTGCTTCATGCGCTGCCTCCGAGGCTGCCATGTATTCCGCTTCACATGTAGATCCCGCCACGACACTCTGGTTGCAGCTGCACCAGCTTACTGCCCCACCATTCAACATATACACGTATCTGGTTTGTGACTTAGAGTCATCCAGATCTGTGTCGAAGCTAGCGTCGACGTAACCCTTTACGACGAGCTCTTCGTCACCTCCATAAACGAGAAACATGTCCTTTGTCCTTTTCAGGTACTTCAGGATATTCTTGACCGCTGTCCAGTGTTCCTTGCCGGGATTACTTTGGTATCTTCCTACCAAACTTACGGCAAGGTTTACATCAGGTCTGGTACACAGCATGGCATACATAATAGATCCTGTGGCTGAGGCATAGGGGATGACGCTCATCTCTTCTTTATCTTTTGCCGTGGTCGGGCATTGAGCCGAGCTCAATCTCACACCTTGCAGTACAGGCAAGAACCCTTTCTTGGACTAATCCATTTTGAACTTCTTCAAAATCTTATCAAGGTATGTGCTCTGTGAAAGACCTATGAGGCGTCTCGATCTATCCCTATAGATCTTGATGCTAATATGTACGCAGCTTCTCCAAGGTCCTTCATTGAAAAACACTTATTCAAGTAGGCCTTAATGCTGTCCAAGAATTCTATATCATTTGCCATCAAAAGTATGTCATCTACATATAATATGAGAAATACTACAGAGCTCCCACTCAGTTTCTTGTAAACGCAGGCTTCTCCATAAGTCTGCATAAATCCAAACGCTTTGATCATCTCATCAAAGCGAATGTTCCAAGTCTGAGATGCTTGCACCAGCCCATAAATGGATCGTTGGAGCTTGCATACTTTGTTAGCATTCTTAGGATCGACAAAACCTTCCGGCTGCTTCATATACAGCTCTTCCTTAAGATAACCGTTAAGGAATGCCGTTTTGACGTCCATCTGCCATATCTCATAATCATAGTATGCGACAATTGCTAACATGGTTCGGACGGACTTAAGCTTCACTACGGGAGAGAAAGTCTCATCGTAGTCAATCCCTTGAACTTGTCGATAACCCTTAGCAACAAGTCGAGCTTTATAGATGGTGACATTACCATCCGCGTCCGTCTTCTTCTTAAAGATCCATTTGTTTTCTATTGCTCGCCGATCATCGGGCAAGTCAGTCAAAGTCCATACTTTGTTTTCATACATGGATTCTATCTCGGATTGCATGGCTTCAAGCCATTTGTTGGAATCTGGGCCCGCCATTGCTTCTTCATAGTTCGAAGGTTCACCGTTGTCTAACAACATGATTTCCAGGACAGGGTTGCCATACCACTCTGGTGTGGAACGTGTCCTTGTGGACCTACAAAGTTCAGTAGCAACTTGATCCGAAGTACCTTGATCATCATCATTAATTTCCTCTCCAGTCGGTGTAGGCACCACAGGAACATTTTCCTGAGCTGCACTACTTTCCGGTTCAAGAGGTAGTACTTCATCGAGTTCTACTTTCCTCCCACTTACTCCTTTCGAGAGAAACTCTTTTTCCAGAAAGGATCCGTTCTTGGCAACAAAGATCCTGCCTTCGGATCTAAGGTAGAAGGTATACCCAATCGTTTCCTTAGGGTATCCTATGAAGACGCATTTTTCCGACTTGGGTTCGAGCTTTTCAGGTTGAAGTTTCTTGACATAAGCATCGCATCCCCAAACTTTTAGAAATGACAGCTTAGGTTTCTTCCCAAACCATAATTCATACGGTGTCGTCTCAACAGATTTAGACGGTGCCCTATTTAAAGTGAATGTAGCTGTCTCTAGTGCGTATCCCCAAAATGATAGCGGTAAATCGGTAAGAGACATAATAGATCGCACCATATCCAATAGAGTGCGATTACGACGTTCGGACACACCGTTACTCTAAGGTGTTCCAGGTGGCGTGAGTTGTGAAACGATTCCGCATTTCCTTAAGTGTGTACCAAATTCGTGACTTAAATATTCTCCTCCATGATCTGATCGTAGGAACTTTATCTTTCGATCACGTTGATTCTCTACCTCATTCTGAAATTCCTTGAACTTTTCAAAGGTCTCAGACTTGTGTTTCATCAAGTAGACATACCCATATCTACTCAAGTCATCAGTGAGAGTGAGAACATAACGATATCCTCCGCGAGCCTCAACGCTCATTGGACCGCACACATCGGTATGTATGATTTCCAATAAGTTGGTTGCTTGATCCATTGTTCCGGAGAACGGAGTCTTGGTCATTTTACCCATGAGGCATGGTTCGCACGTGTCAAATGATTCATAATCGAGAGACTCTAAAAGTCCATCAGTATGGAGCTTCTTCATGCGCTTGACACCTATGTGACCAAGGCGGCAGTGCCACAAGTATGTGGGACTATCGTTATTAACTTTACATCTTTTGGTATTCACACTATGTATATGTGTAACATTACGTTCGAGATTCATTAAGAATAAACCATTGACCATCGGGGCATGACCATAAAACATATCTCTCATATAAATAGAACAACCATTATTCTCAGATTTAAATGAGTAGCCATCTCGCATCAAACGAGATCCAGATACAATGTTCATGCTCAAACTTGGCACTAAATAACAATTATTGAGGTTTAAAACTAATCACGTAGGTAAATGTAGAGGCAGCGTACCGACGGCGATCACATCGACCTTGGAACCATTCCCGACGCGCAACGTCACCTCGTTCTTCGCCAGTCTCCGCTTATTCTGCAACTCCTGCTGTGAGTTACAAATATGAGCAACGGCACCGGTATCAGATATCCAGGAGTTACTACGAGTACTGGTAAGGTACACATCAATTACATGTATATCACATATACCTTTAGTGTTGCTGGCCTTCTTATCCGCTAAGTATTTGGGGCAGTTCCGCTTCCAGTGACCCTTCCCTTTGCAATAAAAGCACTCAGTCTCAGGCTTGGGTCCATTCTTTGACTTCTTCCCGGCAACTGGCTTACCGGGCGCGGCAACATCTTTGCCGTCCTTCTTGAAGTTCTTCTTACCCTTGCCCTTCTTGAACTTAGTGGTCTTATTGACCATCAACACTTGATGTTCTTTCTTGATTTCAACCTCTGCTAACTTCAGCATTGAAAATACTTCAGGAATGGTCTTCACCATCCCCTGCATATTGTAGTTCAACACAAAGCTCTTGTAGCTCGGTGGGAGCGACTGAAGGATTCTGTCAATGACTGCCTCGTCCGGGAGGTTGATCTCCAGCTGGGACAAGCGGTTGTGCAACCCAGACATTTTGAGTATGTGCTCACTGACAGAATTGTTTTCCTCCATCTTACAACTATAGAACTTGTCGGAGACTTCATATCTCTCGACCCGGGCATGAGCTTGAAAAACCATTTTCAGCTCCTTGAACATCTCATATGCTCCGTGTCGCTCAAAACGCTTTTGGAGCCCCGGTTCTAAGCTGTAAAGCATGCCACACTTAACGAGGGAGTAATCATCAGCACGTGACTGCCAAGTGTTCATAACATCTTGGTTTTATGGGATGGGTGCTTCACCTAGCGGTGCTTCTAGGACATAATCTTTCTTGGCTGCTATGAGGATGATCCTCAGGTTCCGGACCCAGTCTGAATAGTTGCTGCCATCATCTTTCAGCTTGGTTTTCTCTTGGAACGCGTTGAAGTTCATGTTGACATGAGCGTTGGCCATTTGATCTACAAGACATATTTTTGCAAAGACTTTAGACTAAGTTCATGATAATTAAGTTCATCTAATCAAATTATTTAATGAACTCCCACTCAGATTGACATCCCTCTAGTCATCTAAGTGTTACACGATCCGAGTCGACTAGGTCGTGTCCGATCATCACGTGAGACGGACTAGTCATCATCGGTGAACATCTCCATGTTGATCGCATCTTCCATACGACTCATGTTCGACCTTTCGGTCTCTTGTGTTCTGAGGCCATGTCTGTACATGCTAGGCTCGTCAAGTTAACCCTAAGTGTTTCTGCATGTGTAAAACTGTCTTACACCCGTTGTATGTGAACGTAAGGATCTATCACACCCGATCATCACGTGGTGCTTCGAAACGACGAACTTTAGCAACGGCGCACAGTTAGGGGGAACACTTTCTTGAAATTATTATAAGGGATCATCTTATTTACTACCGCCGTTCTAAGTAAACAAGATACATAAACATAATAAACATCACATGCAATTATATAATAGTGACATGATATGGCCAATATCATATAGCTCCTTTGATCTCCATCTTCGGGGCTCCATGATCATCTTCGTCACCGGCATGACACCATGATCTTCATCATCATGATCTCCATCATCGTGTCTTCATGAAGTTGTCACGCCAACGACTACTTCTACTTCTATGGCTAACACATTTAGCAATAAAGAAAAGTAATTTACATGGCGTTCTTCAATGACACGCAGGTCATACAAAAATAAAGACAACTCATATGGCTCCTGCCGGTTGTCATACTCATCGACATGCAAGTCGTGATTCCTATTACAAGAACATGATCTCATACATCACAATATATCATTCATCATTCATCACAACTTCTGGCCATATCACATGACATGACAATTGCTGCAAAAACAAGTTAGACGTCCTCTAATTGTTGTTGCATCTTTTACGTGGCTGCAATTGGGTTCTAGAAAGAACGTTTTCTTACCTACGAATAACCACATCGTGATATTGTCAACTTCTATTTACCCTTCATAAGGACCCTTTTCGTCGAATCCGCTCCAACTAAAGCAGGAGAGACACACACCCGCTAGCCACCTTATGCAACTAGTGCATGTCAGTTGGTGGAACCTGTCTCACGTAAGCGTACATGTAAGGTCGGTCCGGGCCGCTTCATCCCACAATACCGCTGAAGCAAGAAAAGACTAGTAGCGGCAAGCAAGTTGACAAGATCTACGCCCACAACAAAATTGTGTTCTACTCGTGCAATAGAGAACTACGCATAAACCTGGCTCATGATGCCACTGTTGGGGAACGTTGCAGAAAATTAAATTTTTTCCTACGGTTTCACCAAGATCCATCTATGAGTTCATCTAAGCAACGAGTGATAGAAGAGGGAAGCATCTACATACCACTTGTAGATTGCGTGCGGAAGCGTTCAAGGGAACGGGGATGATGGAGTCGTACTCGTCGTGATCCAAATCACCGATGACCAAGTGCTGAACGGACAGCACCTCCGCGTTCAACACACGTACGGAGCGGACGACGTCTCCTCCTTCTTGACCCAGCAAGGGGGAAGGAGAGGTTGAGGAAGAAGGCTCCAGCAGCAGCACGACGGTGTGATGATGGTGGAAAGGCAGTACTCCGACAGGGCTGGCAAGCACTCAACGGAGGAGGAGAGGTGTTGGGGAGGGGAGGGGCTGCGCCTTGGATCAGGTGTTCAGCCCTCCCCTCGCCCCTCTATTTATAGGGGAAGGGGGAAGGGGGCCGGCCCCCTCTAGATGAGATCTAGAGGGGGGGGGGGGCAGCCAGGGAGGGGGGACTTGCCCCCCATGCAAGGGGGGCGCCACCACTAGGGTCCCCCCCCAATCCTAGGCGCATGGGCCCAAGGGGGCGCGCCCAGCCCTCCAGGGGCTGGTTCCCTGCCCCTTGCGGCCCATGAGGCCCTCCGAGAGGGGTGTCCCCTCCCGGTGGACCCCCGGAACCCCTCCGGTGGCCCCGGTACAATACCGATATGCCCCCGAAACTTTCCGGTGTCCGTATGACAACTTCCCATATATAAATCTTCACCTCCGGACCATTCCGAAACTCCTCATGACGTCCGGCATCTCATCCGGGACTCCGAACAACATTCGGTAATCACATACAAGTCTTCCTAATAACCCTAGCGTCACCGAACCTTAAGTGTGTAGACCCTACGGGTTCGGGAGACATGCAGACATGACCGAGATGGCTCTCCGGTCAATAACCAATAGCGGGATCTGGATACCCATGTTGGCTCCCACATGCACCTCGATGATCTCATCGGATGAACCATGATGTCGAGGATTCAATCAACCCCGTATACAAATCCCTTTGTCAATCGGTACGTTACATGCCCGAGACTCGATCGTCGGTATCCCAATACCCCGTTCAGTCTCGTTACCGGGCAAGTCACTTTACTCGTACCGTAATGCATGATCCCGTGACCAAACACTTGGTCACTTTGAGCTCATTATGATGATGCATTACCGAGTGGGCCCAGAGATACCTCTCCGTCATACGGAGTGACAAATCCCAGTCTCGATCCGTATCAACCCAACAGACACTTTCAGAGATACCTGTAGTGCACCTTTATAGTCACCCAGTTACGTTGTGACGTTTGGTACACCCAAAGCACTCCTACGGTATCCGAGAGTTACACGATCTCATGGTCTAAGGAAGAGATACTTGACATTGGAAAAGCTCTAGCAAAACGAACTACACGATCTTGTGCTATGCTTAGGATTGGGTCTTGTCCATCGCATCATTCTCCTAATGATGTGATCCCATTGTCAACGACATCTAATGTCCATAGTCAGGAAACCATGACTATCTGTTGACCAACGAGCTAGTCAACTAGAGGCTTACTAGGGACGTATTTGGTCTAAGTATTCACACGTGTATTACGATTTCCAGATAATACAATTATAGCATGAATAAAAGACAATTATCATGAACAAGGCAATATAATAATAATCCTTTTATTATTGCCTCTAGGACATATTTCCAACAGGCAGAGGTTGAGGATGGAGGCAGCGGCAATGGCGGCGACTTACCAATGGTTTCGGGGGTGGTGTGTGTCTGTGTGAGCGGAGGTTTTGGGGAGTGTGTGGTGTGTGTGGAGGGGGGTCAACGTGGTGTTTGAGGAAATACCACGGCAACTAAAAAAATTACTAGGCGGGGCTATTGAAAATTTGGATCAAGGGCGAGCAGATATTTTTGAGATTGCGAGGGATGCAGAGGAGGGAGTAAAATGCTGGGGCTAGTGAAAATTTGAATCAAGGGACTGAAGCAGAGCAGGAGTAACAGACATCGCACACGGTCCGGACATACTAATCGTGTGCTATCAATCATTAAAACCTTCCAAGCGGTAGATATTTTCGAGATGACGAGGCAGTAGATATTTTCGAGACCAGAAGGCAAGCCTCGTGGAGCCCAATCTACTGTGTGAGGGACTGCAGGGCACGGGCGTGGTACACGAGTAGTCTGACCGAACCATGTCTGTTGCGTACCCAATCGCAGACGGTTTCTACATCCAACTTGTGTGCTGTTTATTAATTTGGCAAAAAGAATACCACGGGAGAGGGTCAGAACATGAACACACTTGCATGTGGACCAGATATATGTATGAAAAGGGTGGTTTGATGTTCGAATACCTAATGCACAAATTTGATGTGGCACCTGTCGCATAAAAGCACAGTATTGCTAGTCAGCCACCCCCTACGAACCCCACTTCTTGTCAGCGGTAAGGGAATTCTATCTACGAATGCATGCCCCCAAGTAGCTAGGTCTGAAATCTTACCCTACCGTAACACAAAACCTATAGGAGTCCATCATATATATAGAGAGGATATATAGAGAGGATATCTACGAATGTATGTATATATATAGGACAAATATTTCCTACAAGCAGTGGTAGTTACCACCACTTGCGTTTTGTATGTTGTATGTAGTATCTATCAAAATTGAGAGTATGTACGTGTAGTATGTAGTATATAATAATGATTAGGTAGTATATATACTAATTTTTAGGTAGTATATACCATGTTTTGAGTATGCTCTTTTTTACGTACAAATATGTACGTATTTCACAAATATAACAAAAACTATGGGTTCATATGTAATTTTTTCATGTAACTTGCTTTGAAATATCTTAGATATAGTATATGAATATATTTAAAATGATAAAATAGTATATATATTACCACATGGTAATATATGAGACATATGGGATAACTACCACCGGATGGTAGGATGGCTATTTGTTACTGGTAACAAAATAATATTCTGTTACCCGTGCCTCTTATAGGGCCCCGTCCCACCACCACCATCTCCCACGGGCGCCAAGGTCCCTGCCGCCGGCGTGCGCGCCACCGCCACCACCTCCCACAGGCGCCATGGTCCCTGCCGCCGGCGCGCGCCACCGCCACCACCTCCCACAGCCGCCGCGGCCCCCACCACCGGTTCGCGCCGCGCCATCTCCACCTCCCACAGCCTCCATGGCTCCGTCGCCAGGGCGCGCCCTGCCACAACTACCGCCGTTGGACGTCGTCGCCGTGCCCCCTGCACGCCAGCGCCTCCGAGACCTCGTCCGACATGACCGTTGCATCGCCTGAATTGCCAAGCGCCGCCACCGCCCAGCTTCTTTCCCTGACCACGGCCGGCCTCCTGTGCCGGGCAAACCTCTTCTCTTCCTTCCGGGCGCAACCGCGATCTCCTTCTCAGTTCAAAATGAGCTCTAGCCGCTGTCCAAGTCGGCTCTCCTGCTTGGATCCCTCGCCAGACCCGATCCAGCTCTGCTGGCTGCTATTGTTCTCTGTTTCTTCTCTGTGCGTGTGCGTGGGTGATCCAAGGGGGTGGAGGAGGAGTGGGGAGTGAGGAGGGCGTGGGGCGGATGGATCCGTCGGGCGCGTTCGTGCGGAGCTCGAGAAATGTGTTGCTGGCATCGCTGGTGAGGAGCGGGACCGGCGGCATCAGCGGGAGCGGGAGCAGCCGCGGGAGGGGCGGCGCCGGCGGGAGCCAGACAATGGTGCGCCGGGTGCTCCACGGCGTCATCACCTTCATCTTCGCCATCGGTACGGACGCTCTCCCCTCCCCTCCTCTGTTTTGCCTACACTGCTTCGAATTTGGATTTCTTCAGATATCTTCAATTAGTGAGATAATATTCTTGTGAAATACGTACACCCTAGCTTCAAGCTCCAGTTCATCCTGGCGAACTTCTAAGGGAAACAAGGGAGGATATTTCGATGATTTAGGCATGGGGGTTCCTGCTCATGTACGTACTGAGAGCAGGATCCGAGCGGCGCTCTCCAAATCTTAGCTCAAAGTTTCTGTTTCTGCTCCATTTCTCAATTCTTTGCTGGCAATCTTTTTTAAGGAGTTACAGATTCTTGAGTTGCAAAACCAAAGTTTGGTTTCCACTACTGAGAAGCAAAGTTTTGCTTCTAGCGATTCATTCAGACCCTGAGCAGAGTGTTTTCCCCTAAATTAAGAGCGTGATGTTTGTGCAATTTGGGTTGATCTGCTTCACATACTGTGCAATCTTATTACTACTTTGTTTTTGAGAAACTCTATGCAGACCACAAAGACTCATGTTCTGAACATTTGACATGTGTATGTGTGTGTTCCTGTGCAAGTCGAATCCCATTCAGGTCCAACTCCATCACCTCTGCTTCACTGGTGAAAACAGTGCGACCCGAGGAACCACGGGGGGTCGAGGACGTCCAGCTCCGCAGTCCAACTCGGCGTGATTCACATCATGGATAGCCCCCATGTAGCAGCCCACTGTGTATTTTATCATCAGTTCGTAAAGAAAAGCTGAATCAGTGCAGTGTGTGTGTGTTAAAAAATATAAATCAGTTTAATATTGTATGGTAGTTCATTGTCCAGAAATTTTGTCATAGTTCCCGCTTTTCAGTCCATCTACTTCCCGGTCACAAGTCCAATTAGAAGAAATTCAAAATATGAAAAATAATATCCATTTTGTTCTGGTAATCATCTTCAACCAATTTGGTATGTATCAGACTTGCATATGTTGACTAGTAGGGTAGATCTTCGTTGTATAAGAAGCTAGATGTTGATTTGCAATTATGTTGTGACAAAATTTTCAGTCATCTTGAGTCTGTTGCCTTTATCACTTTAGATCCTTTTTCTTGTTGGTCCAGTGCATGTCCCGCAATGAGCCAGGACAGGGAAGTTGTTGGACACTGCCGTCTTCATGGGCGCCTAGGTGGATTAAGCGGTACTAGAATTTAATTTAATCTAGTTCCTCTGAAAATGCCGAACTGAAACCATGTCATGTCGTCATACGAAGCAGGAGCAAGTAATAGATTTAGTATTGCTATTGTCTGGTTGCTGCAGACTAATAGATTTAGCGTTGGTATTGTTCATCTTTCATATGCTTTTTTAGTACATCTACCTCCTCATCGTAAGTCTGATTTCCTTTATGTTTCCATCTTCCTATAGAAGAAACATGAGCGTGTGGTTAAGCATGAGAAATGAGCATCTGTATTGCTCTTGGTTTATCAATTTGTAGAGCAAAACATGTTGTAAGTGCATCTAGTGCCCCTTAGTGATTTTAGTGTATTGAAGACTTAGAGGTTAAGGGACTAATGTGTTTATGAGTGTACACAGGTCTATAAGTCTATGAGGAGTTTGATATTTACAGAGAAAGTCGACCCCTAAAAATGAATATTTTCGACTCAAGATTTTGGTATTCCTGAAGACTTTCATGAAGACTTTGAAAGTGAAGAAATTGGTGTGTTCGTGAAGACTTGATATTCATGCAAGGAATATGAAGCTTGAAGACTTTGTTTTTATAGTTTTGTTTTTCTCTTTCTTGAGTCATAAGAAACACCGTACTATTAAAGGGGTCGAGGAAATACTAAGAAAAAAATTTCATGTGATGCTCAACTCAAAATCCTACACCTACCAATCCCTTCGAGTGAAGACATTGGAAATCTCATAAATTTAGTCAATTTCTTCAGTGACAGAGACGAAGTTCTTCTGGTCACTGAGGAATTTGTTCTGACTGAGGAGTTAGGAATTCGCCAGTGCGGATTGCCTACACAGTGAGGAACATGATAGCCCTGAGGAATTTGAGAGTCAAATTTCCGACCGTTGCTGTGCTGCGCGCCAGCTGTCCCAAAATATCTTATCCACCTAACGGTCATATCATTGAAGGGCATTTATGTCTTATCATGTCGGGCTGCTCCCTAGGCTATAAATAGCCGCCCCCTACAACCACTAGTTGGTTGGCTGCTCCGAGAGACACTGACACTTGTCATTTGAGACCAACTCATCCTCTGAGGACTTTGAGCAAAAATCATCGAGTGCGGAAAATCCCAAACCCAAACACCTACAAACCCAAAGTGATTGAGCATCACAAAAGAGATTGATCCTGCGTGGATCCGACGCTTGTGACCTTTGAATACTGTGCTTCTTCCAGACGGTTAGGCGTCATGGTCTAGAGCATCCAAGAGGAATTGTGGATCGCCGAGTGACCGAAGTATGTGAAGGTTTGGAAGTCGCCTGAAGACTTACCATGAGTGATTGGACGAGGTCTGTGTGACCTTAGTTCAAGGAGAATATGATGAGGACTTGGTGTCCTGAGTTGCGTGCTCAGCGACTGGGTGTTCGGGACTGTGTGTCCTCGAGTTTAAATACTCAGCCGCTCCAACCAGACGTACAACTGAGATAGCAGTTGGAACTGGTCTACCAAATCATTGTCTTCACCAACCTTACTGGTTCTATTTTCTCAACTCTTTGATTTCTTCATTACTGTGTTGAGTGATTGTTCATATCTGTGTTTAAAGACTTTGACTGAAGACTTTCTCAATTTTCTCAGTTCAATTTCTTCAGTCTGTTTGTCTTCATCTTGTGTTATCCTGTGTTTACGCTTTCTGTACTCTGTGTTTGTCTTCATTTCATCATGATGACTATGTGTGTATTCTGTCATGCTTACTTCTGAGTACTTATTCCGCTGCAAGTAGTTCTTCGCTAAGGAATTTCCTCACCGGCAAATTCCTCAGTGAAGAATTCATAAAAATCGCCTATTCACCCCCCCTCTAGTCGATATAACGCACTTTCAATTGGTATCAGAGCGAGGTACTCCCTTGTTCTGTGTGATTTTGGTTTAACCACCTGGAGTTCTAGTTATGTCGACCGCAGGTATGATCAAGGTCTCTGCTGGATATCCTACCTTCGATGGCACGGACTACCCCTATTGGAAGAATAAGATGCGAATGCATCTTGAAGCAATTGACAACGATCACTGGTACGTTGTGGAAAATGGTGTTCCCTCACTCACACCTTCCCTGAATGCTGCTGATGTGAAGAGATTCAAGCAACTCGATTCTCAAGCGAAGAATATTATATGTGGTCATCTGAGTAAAGGGTAGTATGGTAGAGTGAGTGCTTTGGAAACTGCTAAGCTTATCTGGGATAGGCTCTCCAAAGTAAACGAAGGAGTCTCAACTCAACGTGACTCTCATGTCGACGTTCTTCGCAATCTCTTCAACCGCTTCAAAAGACTCGACAATGAAAATGTTCAGCAAACCTTCGATCGCCTCACTGATATCTCAAATGAGCTTCAAGCGCTCGGTGCCACTGACATCACCGACCATGAGGTGGTGAAGAAATTGCTGAGATCACTCGATTCTTCATTTGACACTCTGGCACTGATGATTCAAGAGCGTGCTGATTACAAGCCACTAGATCCCGCTGATATCCTCGAGAGGCTAAATACTCATGAGTTCCAGCTTGCTGAAAAGAGAGATCTCTATGGTTCAAGCTATGGCAAACCACGTGCCCTGAAGGCCAAGGCAGTGTCTGAATCTGAATGTGAAGATTCTGGTAGTAGCCTTGGTGATCCTGAAGAACTGAGCCAGGAGCTAGCACTGCTCGTGAAGAAGTTCCAGAAATTCTCAAGAGGTGGTCGCTTTGGAAAATCTTCAAGGGGCAGTGATTCCTCATCAAGTGACTATAAGAGAAGGCTATGCCACAAATGCAAGAAGCCTGGTCAGTACATTCAAGATTGTCCTCAGTGGGACAAGGAATTAAAGAAGAAGAAATACAAGGATTATAGTTCCGATGATGCCAAGAAGAAGAATAAATCTTCAAAGTCTTCATCATCAAAATCCTCAAAATCTTCATCCCACAAGAAGAGCAGCTCCAAGAAAGCTCGGGCATTCATTGGCAAGGAAATGGATTCTGAGGCTGAATCTGAGGATCATGAGGAAGAGGAGGCATCCGAGGAGTCAGAGTCAGGTGTGGCAAGTCTAGCTCTTGCTACCGCATTTGTCAGCAAGTCTATCTTCAACTCTGAAGAAAATGGCAACACCAACAACGCTGATGAAGGCAATGATGACTACGCTCCCACCTATTGCTTCATGGCAAAGGCTGCTAAGGTAACTAAATACCCCTCCTCTGAATCAAGTGAGGATGAATCTGATGAAAATCTTAAGCGTAGCTACTCTAAACTTGCTAAGATTGCTGTGAAACAACAAAAGGCTATTGAAAAACTTCAAAATATGCTAGACAAAAGTGATGATATGTTGGGTGATGAAATGGACCGCACCAAAGACTTAACTGAAAATCTTCAGAGACTTCAGTCTAAGTTTGACAACCTTCAAAGTCATCATAAAACTCTCTTATCTGATCACGAGAAGCTTTCTTATGAATTTCCTCAAAGAAAGCAAGATCTTGAGAAGCTAAGAGCGAGTTATGAAGATCTTCAGAAGGAGCGCGACTCATTACTTGCTCAACAAATCAGCGCTACTCAGGAAGAATTTGACCCTCCATGCTTAAAGTGCATTGAACATGAATCTGCTATTTCTTCACCTGAATGTTCAAATGCTTCAAATGTTACAAATTCTTCACCTGCCTCTGCTATCACTAATTCCTCACCTGAGGACATTGCTAGTATCACTGATGATGCAGGGCTGAAGGAATTGTATATGACCGGCATGTACAAAAGCCTCAAAGGGCATCAGACTCTTTGTGATGTGCTTGAGAAGCAGATCCTCAACAGAAACCCTAGGAAAGAGGGTATTTCCTTTGAGAGGAAACTCAATGCTGATGGAACATATTGGAAGCCTGAGCAGTACCCCAAAACCTCATGGGTTGCTGCAAAGGGACCTCCAGTTGATCCATCTAACTTATCTGGCTTTACATGTGAATCTCCTCATTCTTCTGATGAGTCATTTGACTCCAACTATAAACTGTTCAAATATCAGAATGGTGAGGTATTTGCTAGATATGTTGGCACTAACTGCAGGAACGGTTCCCCTATGAAGAAAATTTGGGTTCCCAAAAGTTATGTGAAAGTCTTCACGTGAATGTCCTCATGACACCACCTGTGAAGAATAGGAACCCCAGATCAAACTCTTCATATGGACCAAATTCTTCATATGGATCCAAGTCCTCATACGTACCAAATTCCTCACATGGATCAAATTCGTCAAAAGGATCAAAATCCTCATATGATTATCATCGTGCTAACAACTCTGTTTCGCAGGGTAGAGCTAAGGGCTATGAATATGTGCATTATTCTTCAAATCATTATGTTCATAAGTCTTCAAAGAATTTCTCTGCTTATTCACATGCTTACCCTAACCCCTCTTATGTGAAACGAAATGGATTGGCCTCTATGCCACCATTCTCATATGGAGCTCGTAGAGTGATGAACTCTTTGCCACCCCTTCAGATGTGGGTGGTGAAGAAAAAAAACTAATCTCTTCTACAGGGTCAGGTCTTCAGACATGCTTTAACATCTGAAGAATTTGCTGGGGCCTGACAAAATGCCTGAAAGGACGCATGCGAATCATGATGAAATGAACTTTCATTTCACACGTCCTCACACTGCTTATCTGTGCTATTGCTTGATGAATACAAAACGCCTCGTCGTTTTTGGATTGATGCAATTGATACCGCGTGCCACATCATCAACAGAGTATATCTTCACAAATTCTTCAAGAAGACTGCCTAAGAACTCCTCACTGACAAGAAACCCAATGTGAGTTATTTCAAAGTCTTCGGTGCTAAGTGTTGGATTAGAGATCCTCATCACAATGCTAAATTTGCACCGAAAGCACATGAAGGTTTTATGCTTGGTTACGGAAAGGACTCGCACACCTACAGAGTCTTCAACAGTGTTCTTCACAAGATTGTTGAAACTGTAGATGTGCGGTTCGATGAAACTAATGGCTCGTAAAGAGAGCACCTACCTTCTGTGATAGATGAACCAGCACCTGAGGATTCTATCAAGTTCAAGGCTACTGAGGATGTCATTCCTACCGAAGAATCTACTGAAGAATTCATTCCAGAACGCGAAGATCGTCGAGCTAATGCACCTAAGGAAAATGCTGAAGAAAATGGTGCTGAAGAAAATGCTGATCAAGTTCCTCGACGACAACCAGCTCATCCTCGCGTTGCAAAAGAAGTGCAAGTTGAAAAGATCATCGATGACATTGAAGCACCAGGTCCTCTCACTCGCTCAAAAGCTTCACATTTATCTAACTTTTGTGGGCACTATGCTTTTGTCTCCATCACAGAGCCCACTAAGGTAGATGAAGCATTTCTAGAGCCTGAGTGGATTCAGGCCATGCAAGAAAAATTACATCAGTTCGAGCTCAACAATGTCCGGGAACTGGTCAAACGTCCAGATCCTCACAAGCATAATATCATTGGCACAAAGTGGATCTACCGCAACAAGCAAGATGAAAATGGCCTTGTGGTGAGGAATAAGGCACGACTTGTAGCTCAAGGCTACACACAGGTTGAAGGAATTGATTTCGATGAAACTTTTGCACCTGTTGCTAGACTTGAGGCTATTCGCATATTACTTGCTTATGCTAACCATCATAATATCACTTTATATCAAATGGATGTGAAAAGTGCATTCCTCAATGGTAAGCTTGAGGAAGAAGTATATGTTGCTCAACCCCCAGGTTTTGAAGATCCAAAGAATCCTGACAAAGTCTTCAGACTCAACAAGGCCCTCTATGGCCTCAAGCAGGCCCCTCGGGCGTGGTATGATACTTTGAAGGAATTCTTCGTGAAGAATGGCTTTACACCCGGTTCACTCGACCCTAATCTCTTTACTAAATCTTATGATGGTGAACTGTTTGTGTGCCAAATATACTTTGATGATATTATCTTTGGCTGTACTGACCAATGTTATAGTGATGAATTTTCCTATATGATGAGTGAAGAATATCAAATGTCCATGATGGGAGAGTTGAAATTCTTCTTAGGTCTTTAAATTCGTCAACAACACAATGGCATATTCATATCTCAGGAGAAATACCTCAAGGATGTTCTGAGGAAATTCGGCATGCAAGATTGCAAAGGAGTCAAAATTCCTATGCCCACAAATGGCCATCTACGCACTGATGAAAATGGTATTGACCTCGATCACAAGGTATACTGCTCCATGATTGGTTCGTTATTGTACTTATGTGCATCTAGGCCAGATATAATGCTTAGTGTCATGTGTGCCCGATTTCAAGCTACACCGAAGGAATCACACCATAAGGCTGTGAAGCATATTCTTCGATATCTAGCTCACACACCAACACTAGGACTATGGTACCCCAAGGGCTCTACTTTTGATCTCATTGGATATTCTGACTCTGACTATGCTGGTGATCGTGTGGACTGCAAGTCAACATCTGGTACTTGTCATTTCCTCAGACGATCTTTGGTCTGTTGGTCTTCGAAGAAACAGAACTGTGTGTCACTGTCTACTGCGGAAGCTGAGTACATTGCTGCTGGTTCTTGCTGTGCTCAATTGCTGTGGATGAAGCAAACTCTCAAGGACTACGGCATCAACATGAAGAATGTTCCTCTCTACTATGACAATGAGAGTGCCATCAAGATTGCTCACAAACCAGTTCAGCACTCGAAGACAAAGCACATTCAGATTCGTCATCATTTTCTTCGCGATCATGTGTTGAAGGGCGACATCTCTATTGATCATGTGAAGACTGAAGAATAACTAGCCGATATCTTCACAAATCCCTTGGATGAGAAGAGATTTAGCAAGTTGCGGTGTGAGCTCAATATCTTAGAATCTTCGAATGTTCTTTGCAAAGGACACACATCCTGACACTTATGCAAAATTGATGACTTAGATGTGCAACACATGAAGAAATGTTTTTCTTCAATCAATGAAGAATAACACTCTAAGTGTGAAGAAATTAATGAAGAATTTGATTCTCAGAACCCTATGACAATTGTGCGCGGTGTCTGAAATCATCATTCTTATATGATGGGTCACGCCACCACAAAAAGTTGAAAACCTTCAATTTGAGTTTTTCCTCAGTGTTGAAATTCCTCAGTTGTTCAAATTCTTCAACTTTTCAAAATCTTCACTGTTTCCGTCGTTTTTCTTCATTGGCTATATATATATATATATATATATATATATATATATATATATATATATATATATATATATATATATATATATATATATATATATATATATATGAGTTTATGTCCTATACATCATTCACTTATGGCTATTTCTTCAAGTTGCATTTTCTGCTAAGTGAATGTGATCGGACCCTTCCCCCTCTATGCTATACTCAACCCAGTCTATTCACAAATTCTTCATGTGCGTTCTATTTTGAAACTCGTCCAAAATCTTCACCGTGTCCTTGTCAGCTGAAGAAATTGCGAACGGAACTTAAAAACGAATCTTATCCAAACTTTCGGTTTTGCCGCTCAAACTGTTCCGCATCCCACGATGGACTTATCTATTCACCCACGATCTAACATGATCTCCACTTTTCAGTACGTGGGTGACACATGTCAAGCGAATGAGAAGGGTCAGGGGCATGTTCGTCCTAAATCTTTGGGCGAATAGTTTTTCATTGCGACTATAAATACCCCTCTCCCCTTCCTCACTTCCTTTACTCCGCTCGACCGCTCTCTCTCTCGCTCGAGCTTCTCAAACCCTAGCGCCTCCGCTACTCCATCGTCGCCGGTGAGGAAGAGCTTCACTACCTCGACCTCGTCGTCGTCGTACTCGCGCCGACCATGGAAATCTTCACTCTGTCGCCGCCGTAGCTGTCTTCCTCCGCCAAGTTAGGGCGTGGAAGATCTGAACTGACGAGCTTCAAATCTACACTTCTCAGTTCGTCGTGTTCTTCATCAAGGGTAATTAAAAGTTAATTTTACTGCCCTCTTTGATTCAAATTTTCACAACAAAATCTTCAAAGGTGTTTTATTCTTCAAATCCTCACACACAAAACACCTCACTAGTCATCTGCTCTTGATTCGTTTCTCTAAGCATCATTTTTCTTCAAGATTCCTCAATTGTGTGGATCCTCAATCTATACAACTCTAGAACCTAAGACAAAGAACGCTTAGTGAAATTGTTCAAGACTCGTCTGGTCAAATTCCTCAAACTTGTTCTTTTTGAAAACCTTCTGAGAACGCATATGACCTCTTCAAATTCCTCGCAATTATACTCTGTTCATAGGTACTCATGTCCGCTGCTGAATCACTAGGTTCTCATCAACTTAACTCATTTGCAGCATTCCTCGAAGAAAAGTTGTGTACTTCTTCAGAGAATTCGATTGTTCAATTCCCTCAACTGAAGAATATGGCAGACGGTAAGAAACCACATAAAGGAGGAAAGAGGCCTGAGGTCATGACTGCGTTTGAAATTCCTAAGGACATCTATTCTCACTATTACACACCTGATGAGGCTAAGTTCGGAAAGGAGAACAAAAATCAGCGCAAGGTGCGCATACAGAGGATTGAAAGGAGATGGGCAAGAGAATGGAGGGAGTACAGATATGTAACTCCAAAGTATATGAAGAAATTCGCACTAAATCCTCCATGCCCAAGAGCTCCATTGGCACCTGGCAAAGAAGCTGACCACACCAGCATCAACCGTGGTGAGGATTTCCCTGACGAATGGGCCAAACGCCAAGCCAAGTTGGCAAGACAAGCCAAAGAAGCAGTGAGGAAATTCAATGAAGACTTTGCTACTGCTGCTGCCATTGAGGCCTCTGTCAGGCCTAGAAAATCAATGGCAAAGAAGCCCGCTGAAAGTGCGTTATGTCGACTAGAGGGGGGGTGAATAGGCGATTTTTATGAATTCTTCACTGAGGAATTTGCCGGTGAGGAAATTCCATAGCAAAGAACAGTTAGTAGCGGAATAAGTACTCAGAAGTAAGCATAACAGAATACACGCATGGTCATCATGATGAAATGAAGACTAGCACAGAGTACAAAAAGCGTAATCATAGGATAACACAAGATGAAGACAAAACAGACTGAAGAAATTGAACTGAGGAAATTGAGAAAGTCTTCAGTCAAAATCTTCAAACACAGATATGAACAAACACTCAACACAGTAATGAGGAAATGAAAGGGTTGAGGAAATAGAACCAGTTAGGTTGGTGAAGATAATGATTTGGTAGACCAGTTCCAACTTCTCTCTCAGTTGTACGTCTGGTTGGAGCGGCTGAGTATTTAAACTCGAGGACACGCAGTCCCGGACACCCAGTCGCTGAGCACGCAGCTCAGGACACCCAGTCCTCACCGTATTCTCCTTGAACTAAGATCACACAGATCCCGTCCAATCACTCGTGGTAAGTCTTCAGGCGACTTCCAAACCTTCACAGACTTGGTCACTCGGCGATCCACAATTCCTCTTGGATGCTCTAGACCTTGACGCCTAACCGTCTGGAAGAAGCACAGTCTTCAAAGGTAACAAGCGTCGGATCCACGCGGGATCAATTTCTTCAGTGATGCTCAATCACTTTGGGTTTTGTAGGTGTTTGGGTTTGGGATTTTCCTCACTTGATGATTTTCGCTCAAAGTCCTCGGAGGATGGGTTGCTCTCAAATGACAAGTGTCAAGTTCTCTCGGAGCAGCCAACCAGCTAGTGGTTGTAGGGGGCGGCTATTTATAGCCTAGGGAGCAGCCCGACATGATAAGACATAAATGCCCCTCAATGATATGACCGTTAGGTGGATAAGATATTTTGGGACACCTGGCGCGCAGCACAGCAACGGTCGGAAATTTGACTCTCAAATTCCTCAGGGCTATCATGTTCCTCACTGTGTAGGTAATTCGCACGGACGAATTCCTAACTCCTCAGTCAGAACAAATTCATCAGCGACCAGAAGAACTTCATCTCTGTCACTGAAGAAGGTGACTGAACTGTATGAGATTTCCAAAGGCTTCACTCAAAGGGATTGGTAGGTGTAGGATTTTGAGTTGAGCATCACATGGAAATTTTTCCTTAGTATTTCCTCGACCCCCTTTAACAGTACGGTGTTTCCTATGACTCAAGAAGGAGAAAATGAAACTACGAAAACAAAAGTCTTCACGCTTCATGTTCCACAAATGAATACCAAGTCTTCAAGGTCACACCAATTTCTTCACTTTCAAAGTCTTCAGAAAGTCTTCAGAATATCAAAGTCTTCAGTTGAAGAACTTCATTTTTAGGGGTCGACTTTCTCTGTAAATATCAAACTCCTCATAGACTTATAGACCTGTGTACACTCACAAACGCATTAGTCCCTTAACCTATAAGTCTTCAATACACCAAAATCACTAAGGGGCACTAGATGCACTTACAATCTCCCCCTTTTTGGTGATTGATGACAACATAGGTTAAGTTTTCAACGGGGATAAACATATGAAGTGTATAGACTGATATTGAGGAATTTGATTACAAGATATAGAAGAACTCCCCCTGAAGATGTGCATAGAGAGGAATTTGCTTTTGAGGCAATGCACATTTGAAGAGTTGAATCATGGAGATCTCCCTCTATATCTTGTAATTCATACACGCATTTGATATATAATATGAAGAATTTGAAATGCATGATGAAATATGGTGCCTGATGAGATTCAGCATGCGTGCAAAGTCATTAACAAGGAATAAGCATGCAGAGCATAATGCAACAAAAGTATCAGCGCACCATCGGGTTTAAGATTACAACTCGATCCAAATAAAAGTTTCAGAAGAACGAGAGTTGTAACTTAAAAAATGCCCTTAATATAGACCCGCTTGAAGACTAACTCAGATTTCTCCCCCTTTGTCATCAGATGACCAAAAGGATTGAAACTGAGGACTAACGCCCCTGAAGAATTTCAAGTCGATGGAGGAGCGCCAGCATTGTCGGGGTTGTTTGTTGTAGCAGGGCCTGCTGCAGTGTCGTCCAAATCTTCATACTCATCAGTGTCACGGGATGAAGAATAAGAACTGGCCACTAAGGAAGGAACTTTGACCTTCTTGAATTTCTTCGGTGGAGGTGCAGACCAGTCAAATTCTTCCTTGAGACCCATAGTCTTCAGTTCTTCAGCGCTATAGACATGAGTGAGGACAGCCCAGGTGCGGTTGAAGGTTTCATGAAGGTAGTATTGGTTCTTCTTCACTACATTGTGTGTTGAGGTCATGTTGTGAAGAATTGAGCCAAACTGACGCTTGACCCATTTATGATTGCGATCAACCTTCTGATGAAGACTGAGGAGTAACTCACGGTCAGTCATCACCCTGGGTGTTGTGGCTTGAGGATTTTGCTTGGCTGAGGTATTTGCGGCAGAGTCATGTGTGGCAGAATCGTCATTGGTAGAGTAAGATGCAGCTCTGCGAAATTGACCATCCAAAGGACGAATGCCTTCATCGATCACAGCAGCGGCCTTGCCTTTGTCATCAGCTGATGAAACTGTCCGTTTGAGGACTTCAATGGGAGGCAAGTAGCTACCGTGGTTTAGAGTGTCAGCTTTGTAATTCAGTGAAGATCTTGTCTTGATGAATCTCATAATCCAAGGAGCAATAGGGCTTCAGCTCGAGTGGTGACATAGCAATATTGGCCAGAGTCCTCATGAAGAAATCATGAAAGTTGACGGGAACGCCATGAATGAGGTTGAAAAGCATATTCTTCATGATGCCAACGACTTCTTCATCATTTGAGTCGTGGCCTTTAATAGGACTCATTGTCTTCGTCAGAATTTGATAGACAGTTCGAGGCACATACAATAATTCCTTGATGAGGAATTTGGTTCTTGGGGCCTGCCTTGGCTTCAAAGACTTCATCAGCACTTGCATATAGTGATTTGAAAGTTCTGGTTCGTTGTAGATACAACGAGCATCATCAACTGGAGGACTGAGTGGTAGAGCACGAAGCAATTCAGTTGCTGGTGCCTTGTAGTGAGTATTTTCAGACATCCAGTCTAATACCCATGTGTTCACGTCTTCAGTGTTTCCGGTGATGTGCAGGGTTGCATAAAATTGAAGAATGAGTTCTTCATTCCAGTCACAGATATCAATGCAGAAATTCAGAAGTCCTGCGTCGTGAAGAACACTGAGGACTGGCTCAAAGCCGGGCAGATACTCCATGTCCACATGAGGAATATGTGCATGATCGAAGACTTTGTCTTTGTTGAAGAGCACTGAGGAAAAGAAATTGGCTTGGCTGGCAGTCCAGAAACGCCTGTTCCTTATGCGAGCAGAATCATATGGATTATAATCAGTGAAGAATACGTGCTCGGCAAAGAAATCTTCAGCCTTGAACTTCTGTTTTCTTGAGAACTGATTCTTTTGCTTTAGCAGAGGGGTGTCAGTGAGTTGCATCACCACCTTAGGAATCGCGAGCTCAGGTTCTTCAGGCTGAGGAATTTCTTGTTCCTCAACAGGTGCAGTCTGAGGATCAGCAGCAACAGGTTCATCAGCACTAGTGGCTGGAATTTCTTCATGCACAGAGAGAGTGGGTTGAGTTTCTTCAGAACCTATTTGAACTGTTGGTGCAGGGGACTGAGGAATCTGTTGGAGCGGGGTGAAGAGGGGAGTATTGGGATGCTGACTTTCCCAAAAGTCATCATTCATCACAGGTGTGGTGCATCCTATATCCACATCTTCATCTTCAATTTCCTCAACACCTGCCTCTTCAGCTATGAACTGAGGCATAGGTGAGGAAATGACTGGCGTTGAGGGGATTGCGTCCACCTCAATTTCCTCATCAATCTGCTCTGACGAAGCAGCAGGATGATGTTCTTCCTCAGATCCGATGGGGATCTCATAGTTTCTCCAAAAGGAACAAGGTCCTTTGACGGCATGGAGGAAATTGGAACAGCATCAATTGGATTTTCAAGTGAGCTGGTCATTGGCTTCATTTTCTTCGCAGCCGAAGAATTTGACAAAGCTGATGCCTTCCTTTTCTTCACTGCAGCTCGCTCTGCAGCCTTGGTTTTCTTCACATCAAATGCACATGGAAGAATTGGAGTTGGTGTAGGCGCAGGAGGAGCTGAGGAATCTGGTTGAATTTCTTCAGGCGCAACTGGTGAGTTGCCCTGACTTCTTCAGTTTCTTCAGGCGCACCACTAGTGGATGCCCTGGCAATTTCTTCAGCAGCTGGAATGGGATCATCAGCCCTGGAACTAGCATTTTCATCATTAGCCTGAACTTCATCAGCGTTGCTGGCATGTTCTTCAGTCGGCTGAGCTGAGGCTTCAGCCTGAGGAATTTCATGTTGCGTTGAGGCTGCAACATTTGTGAATTTCTTCGTCAGGTTGACGAATCTGACGTTGGCCCCTTGCCAATCAGCATAATAAGCATCGAAGTTTTTGCTGAGGTCTTGAATTTCACTCTGGACCTTGAGAAGTTCTTCAGGTGTCATTTTGACAACGTTTTTCTTCAGGAACTTCTCCTTTCTGTATTGAGCTTTCTTGATCTCTCTTGCCTTTTCAAACTTCCATTTCTCTTCAGTGATGAAATGGGTCAGCATGTGATTTTGACCAGCGGTCAGATGAAAATCAGGCATGGGGGTGTTTGGATCCTTGTGCCAGAGATCAATATAATCGAGGATTTTCCTCGGATCCAACAGCAGTGGCACAAATGTGCCTTTGGCTCTAGCGGCCTTCACATGTCTGTCTCTGATGATTTCTGCGAGTTCATCATCAGAAGCTTCATCATCAGATGGCACATGGAATGCGACCTGTTTCTTCTTTGGACTTGGCCGAGGACCTCGTCCAGCTGTTGCTTTGGTCTTCAGCAGAGTCGGGCCAGATGATGAAATTGGTGCAGCTGAGGAACTTGCTGAGACACCAGAGGCAATCGAGAAACCAGCAGTCCTTTGACATGTAGTCAGATGCACAGGAGCTGAGGACTTTGTCGGAACTGCTGAGGACTTGGGTGGAGCAGGAGCAGTGTGAGGAATTTGCCGTGAGGGCGCTGCTGAGGAACTTGGCCGTGAGGGCGCTGATGGTGAAGCACTTGGCTTATGAGCGGGCTTCTTTGGCATGGATTTCCTCGGTTGGACCGAGGCCGCAGTAGCAGTAGCAGTGGCGGAATCCTCATTGAATTTCTTCACTGCCTCCTTGGCTTGTCTTGCCAATTTGGCTTGGCGCTTAGCCCATTCTTCAGGAAAGTCCTCACCACGTTTGATGCTTGTGGGATCAGCTACTTGGCCAGGTGCCAATGGAGCTCTTGGGCACGGAGGATTGAGGGCGAATTTCTTCATGTACTTTGGAGTCACATATCTGTATTCCCTCCATTCCCTTGCCCATCTCCGTTCAATCTTCTGAATGCGCACCTTGCGCTGATTTTTGTTTTCTTTGCCATATTTTGCTTCATCAGGTGTGCAATAGTCAGCATAAATTTCCTCAGGGATCTCAAACGCAGTCATAACCTCGGGTTTCTTTCCTCTTTTCTGCGGCTTCTTACCGTCTGCCATATTCTTCAGTTGAGGAATTTGAACAATTGAGTTCTCTGAAGAAGTATGCAGTTTTTCTTCGAGGAATGCTGCAAATGAGTTAAGTTGATGAGAACCTAGTGATTCAGCAGCAGACATGAGTACCTGTGAACAGAGTACAGGTGCGAGGAATTTGGAGAGGTCATATGCGTTCTGAGAAGGTTTTTCAAAAAGAACAAGTTTTCAGGAATTTGACCAGATGAGCCTTGAAGAATTTCACTAAGCGATCTTTGTCTTAGGTTCCAGAGTTGTATAGATCGAGGATCCACACAATTGAGGAATCTTGAGGAAAATCATTGCTTAGAAAAAAATCAAGAGCATAGTTTGTTTGAGGTGTTCATATGTGTGAAGATTTGAAGAATAAACACCTTTGAAGATTTTCAGGAAAGTTTGAGAATCAAAGTGAGTAATAAAAGTAACTTTTAATTACCCGAAGTGAAGAACACGACGAACTGAGAAGAACAGATGGGAAGTTCGTCAGGTTAGATCTTCCTTGCCCTAACTCGGCGGAGGAAGACAGCTATGGCGGCGGCGGAGTGAAGATTTCTGCGGTCGGCGTGAGTACGGCGGCAACGAGGTCGAGGCAGCGAAGCTCTTCCTCACCGGCGACGATGGAGTAGCGGTGGCGCTAGGGTTTGAGGAGCTCAAGCGGGAGAGAGATGGTCGAGCGGAGTAAATGAAGTGAGGAAGGGGAGAGGGGTATTTATAGACACAGTGAAAAACTGTTCGTCCGAAGATTTGGGTCGAACGTGCCCCTGCCCTTTCTCCTTCACGCGACATGTGTCACCCACATAATGTGTAGTGGAGATCGTGTACGATCGTGGGTGAATAGTATAATGCATCGTGAGATGCGGAACAGTTTGAGCGGCAAAACCGAAAATTTGGATAAGATTTGTTTTAAAGTTTCGTTCGCAATTTCTTCAGCTGACAAGGACACAGTGAAGATTTTGAACGAGTTTCAAATAGAACGCACATGAAGAATTTGTGAACAGATTGGGTTGAGTATAGCATAGAGGGGGAAGGGTCCGATCACATTCACTTAGTAGAAAAAAAACCCCGAAGAAATAGCTATAAGTGAATGTTGTAGAGGACATAAACTCATACATATATCTAGCCAATGAAGAAAAAGAAGGAACCAGTGAAGATTTTGAAAAGTTGAAGAATTTGAAAAACTGAAGAATTTCAAAACCGAGGAAAAACTCAAATTGAAGATTTTCAACTTTTTGTGGTGGCGTGACCCACCATATAAGAATGATGATTTCAGACACCGCGTACAATTGTCGTAGGGTTCTAAGAATCAAATTCTTCATTAATTTCTTCACACTTAGAGTGTTATTCTTCATTGATTGAAGAAAAACGTTTCTTCATGTGTTGCACATCTAAGTCATCAATTTTGCATAAGTGTTAGGATGTGTGTCTTTTTCAAAGAATATTCGAAGATTCTAAGATGTTTAGCTCACACTGCAACTTGCTAAATCTCTTCTCATCCAAGGGCTTAGTGAAGATATCAGCTAGTTGTTCTTCAGTCTTCACGTGCTCGATGGAGATGTCGCCCTTCAACACATGATCATGAAGAAAATGATGACGAATCTGAATGTGCTTTGTCTTCGAGTGCTGAACTGGGTTGTGAGCAATCTTGATGACACTCTCATTGTCGCAGAGGAGAGGCACATTCTTCACGTTGACGCCATAGTCCTTGAGTGTTTGCTTCATCCAAAGCAGTTGAGCACAGCAAGAGCCAGCAGCAATGTATTTGGCATCCGCAGTGGACAGTGATACGCAGTTCTGTTTCTTCGAGGACCAACAGACCAAAGATCGTCCAAGGAAATGACAGGTGCCAGAAGTTGACTTGCGGTCCACACGATCACCAGCATAGTCAGAGTCAGAATATCCAATGAGATCAAAAACAGAGCCCTTGGGGTACCATAATCCTAGTGTTGGTGTGTGAGCTAGATATCGAAGAATATGCTTCACAACCTTATGGTGTGATTCCTTCGGTGCAGCTTGAAATCGGGCACACATGCAAACACTAAGCATTATATCTGGCCTAGATGCACATAAGTACAATAAAGAACCAATCATGGAGCGGTATACCTTGTGATCGAAGTCAATACCAATTTCATCGGTGCATAGATGGCCTTTTGTGGGCATAGGAATTTTGACGCCTTTGCAATCTTGCATGCCGAATTTCCTCAGTACATCTTTGAGGTATTTCTCCTGAGATATGAATATGCCATTTCACTGTTGACGAATTTGAAGACCTAAGAAGAATTTCAACTCTCCCATCATAGACATTTGATATTCTTCACTCATCATATAGGAAAATTCATCACTATAACGTTGGTCAGTACAGCCAAAGATAATATCATCAACGTATATTTGGCACACAAACAGTTCACCATCATAAGATTTAGTAAAGAGAGTAGGGTCGAGTGAACCGGGTGTAAAGCCATTCTTCACGAAGAATTCCTTCAAAGTATCATACCACGCCCGAGGGGCCTGCTTGAGGCCATAGAGGGCCTTGTTGAGTCTGAAGACTTTGTCAGGATTCTTTGGATCTTCAAAACCTGGGGGTTGAGCAACATATACTTCTTCCTCAAGCTTACCATTGAGGAATGCACTTTTCACATCCATTTGATATAAGATGATATCATGATGATTAGCATAAGCAAGCAATATGCGAATAGCCTCAAGTCTAGCAACAGGTGCAAAAGTTTCATCGAAATCAATTCCTTCAACCTGTGTGTAGCCTTGAGCTACTAGTCGTGCCTTGTTCCTTACCACAAGGCCATTTTCATCTTGCTTGTTGCGGTAGATCCACTTTGTGCCAATGATATTATGCTTGCGAGGATTTGGACGTTTGACCAGTTCCCAGACATTGTTGAGCTCGAACTGATGTAATTCTTCTTGCATAGCCTGAATCCACTCCGGCTCCAAAAATGCTTCATCTACCTTAGTGGGCTCTGTGATAGAGACAAAAGCATAGTGCCCACAAAAGTTAGACAAATGTGAAGCTTTTGAGCGTGTGAGAGGACCTGGCGCTTCAATGTCATCGATGATCTTGTCAACTTGTACTTCTTTTGCAACGCGAGGATGAGCTGGTTGACGTCGAGGTATTTGATCATTTTCCTCAGCACCATTGACTTCATCATTATCTTCAGGTGCGTTAGCTCGACGTTCTTCGCGTACTGGAATGAATTCTTCAGCAAGTTCTTCAGTAGGAATGACATCCTCAGTTGCCTTGAACTTGATAGAATCCTTAGGTGCTGGTTCATCTAACACAGAAGGTAGGTGCTCTCTTTGCAAGCCATTAGTTTCATCGAACCGCACATCTACAGTTTCAACAATCTTGTGAAGAGCGATGTTGAAGACTCTGTAGGTGTGCGAGTCCTTTCCGTAACCAAGCATAAAACCTTCATGTGCTTTCGGTGCAAATTTAGAATTGTGGTGAGGATCTCTAATCCAACATTTAGCACCGAAGACTTTGAAATAACTCACATTGGGTTTCTTGTCAGTGAGGAGTTCATAGGCCGTCTTCTTGAAGAATTTGTGAAGATATACTCTGTTGATGATGTGGCACGCAGTATCAATTGCATCAATCCAAAAACGATGAGGCGTTTTGTATCCATCAAGCATAGTGCGAGCCATCTCAACAAGAGTTCTGTTCTTGCGCTCCACGACGCCATTTTGCTGAGGAGTATAAGGAGCACATAACTCATGAGTAATACCAAGTTCATCAAGATAGTCATCAAGACCGGAGTTCTTGAACTCAGTTCCATTGTCACTTCTGATGTGCTTGATCTTCACACCAAAGTTGGTTGAAGCCCTCGAGGAAAATCGTTTGAAGACTTCCTGCACTTCGTGTTTGTAAGTAACAATGTGTACCCATGTGTATCGAGAGTAATCATCAACAATGACAAAACCATATAGAGATGCATCATTAGAGAATGCTGAGTAATGATTTGGTCCGAAGAGGTCCATGTGAAGCAATTCGAATGGACGAGTAGTGGTCATGATAGTCTTCGCTGGATGCTTGGCCTTGGTCATTTTTCCAGCTTCACAGGCTCCGCATAAGTGATCCTTGAGGAATTTGACATTCTCAATGCCAATGACATGCTTCTTCTTTGCAAGCGTGTGCAAATTCCTCATGCCTGCGTGACCAAGCCATCGATGCCATAGCCAGCCTTCTGAAGCTTTTGCAAGTAGACACACGGCTGGTTGTGGTCCTGTAGAGAAATCAACAATATACAAATCTCCTCTCCTAAAGCCTTCAAAGACTTTGGAATTGTCAGCTTCCATAATCACAACACAGCGATACTTGCCAAAGACAACAACCATATCAAGATCACAAAGCATTGAGACTGACATGAGGTTGTATCCTAAGGACTCAACAAGCATGACTTTGTCCATGTGTTTATCCTTAGAGATCGCAACCTTACCAAGACCCAATACTTGACTTTTGGCTTTGTCAGCAAAGATGATATGCTTCAGATGTGACAGTGATAAGGGAGCATCCATCAAAAGATTCTTGTCACCAGTCATGTGATTTGTACATCCACTATCGAGGACCCATTCAGTGGTTTTGGGTTGATCATCCTGCAGATGAATTAGTGTAACTTACAATCTCATATGCTTCATCAGTGAAGAATATGATATCAAGTTCATCAGATGAATTTCATCAAGCGGTAAACAGATATAGCAGTAGGAGGACGTGTGAAATGAAGATTCATTTCATCATGGTTAGCCTGCGTCCTTTCAGGCATTTTGTCAGGTCCCCAGCAAATTCTTCAGACGTTAAGGCACGTCTGGAGACCTGACCCTGCAGAAGAGATTAGTTATTTTTCTTCACCACCCACATCTGAAGGGGTGGCAAAGAGTTCATCACTCTGCGAGCACCATACGAGAATGGTGGCATAGAAGCCAAACCATTTCGTTTCACATAAGAGGGGTTAGGGTAAGCATATGAATAAGCAGAGAAATTCTTCGAGGACTTATGAACATAATGATTTGAAGAATAATGTGCATATTCGTAGCCCTTAGCTCTACCCTGCGAAACAGAGTTGTTAGCACGATGATGATCATAAGAGGACTTTGATCCAGTTGAGGAATTTGATCCACGTGAGGAATTTTGTCCGTAAGAGGATTTGGATCCATATGAAGAATTTGGTCCATATGAAGAGTTTGATCTGGGGTTCCTATTCTTCACAGGTGGTGTCATGAGGACATTCACCTGAAGACTTTCAACATAACTTTTGGGAACCCAGATTTTCTTCACAGGGGAACCGTTCCTGCAGTTAGTCCCAACATATCTAGCAAATACTTCACCATTCTGATTTTTGAACAGTTTATAGTTGGAGTCAAATGACTCATCAGAAGAATGAGGAGATCCACATGTAAAGCCAGATAAGTTAGATGGATCAACTGGAGGTCCCTTTGCAGCAACCCATGAGGTTTTGGGGTACTGCTCAGGCTTCCAATATGTTCCATCAGCATTAAGTTTCCTCTCAAAAGCGATACCCTCTTTCTAGGGTTTGTGTTGAGGATCTGCTTTTTGAGCATATCACAAAGAATCTGATGCCCTTTGAGGCTTTTGTACATGCCTGTAGTGTACAGTTCCTTCAGCCCTGCATCGTCAGTGATACTAGCATTGTCCTCAGATGAGGAATTAGTGATAGCAGAAGCAGGTGAAGAATTTGTAACAGTTGAAGCATTTGAACATTCAGGTGAAAAATTAGCAGATTCACGTTCAATGCACTTTAAGCATGGAGGAATAAATTCTTCCTGAGAAGCGTTGATTTGTTGAGCAAGTAATGAATCGCGCTCCTTCTGAAGATCTTCATAACTCACTCTTAGCTTCTCAGGATCTTGCTTTCTTTGAAGAAATTCATAAGAAAGTTTCTCATGATCAGATAAGAGAGTGTTATGATGACTTTGAAGGTTATCAAGCCTAGACTAAAGTCTCTGAAGATTTTCAGTCAGGGCTTTAGTGCGATCCATTTCTTCACCCAGCATATCATCACTTTTGTCTAGCATGTTTTGAACCTTTTCAAAAGCCCTTTGTTGTTTTACAACAATCTTTGCAAGTTTAGAGTAGCTGGGCTTGAGATTCTCATCAGGTTCATTTTCACTAGATTCAGAGGAGGTGTATTTGAGTACCTTTGCACCTTTTGCCATGAAGCAATAGGTGGGAGCGTAGTCATCATCATCTTCATCAGGCTTGTCGGTGGGGTCAGTTTCTTCAGTGTTGAAGATGGACTTGCTAACGAAAGCAGTAGCGAAGGCCAGACTCGCCACACCAAATTCGGATTCTTCAGACGCCTCCTCTTCCTCATTTTCCTCAGATTCAGCTTCAGAGTCCATTTCCTTGCCAATGAATGCCCGAGCCTTCTTGGAGCTGCTCTTCTTGTGAGATGAAGACTTCGAGGATTTTGATGACAAAGATTTTGACGATTTCTTCTTTTTCTTCGCATCATCAGAACTGTAATCCTTGTATTTCTTCTTCTTCAATTCCTTTTCCCACTGAGGACAATCTTGAATATAATGACCAGGTTTCTTGCATTTGTGACACAGCCTTCTCTTATAGTCACTTGATGAGGAATCACTGCTTCTTGAGGATTTTCCAAAGCGACCACGTCTTGAGAACTTCTGGAATTTCTTCACGAGCAGTGCTAGCTCCTGGCTCAATTCTTCAGGATCACCCAGGCTACTACCAGAGTCCTCACATTCAGACTTAGACACAACCTTGGCCTTCAGGGCACGTGGTTTGCCATAACTCGAACCATAGAGATCTCTCTTTTCAGCAAGCTGGAACTCGTGAATATTTAGCCTTTTGAGGATATCGGCAGGATCAAGAGACTTGTAGTCAGCCCGTTCTTGCATCATCAGACCTAGAGTATCAAATGAGGAATCAAGCGATCTCAACAATTTCTTCACCACCTCATGGTCAGTGATTTCAGTGGCACCGAGGGCTTGAAGCTCATTTGAGATGTCAGTGAGGCGATCAAAGGTTTGTTGGACATTTTCATTGTCGAGTCTCTTGAAGCGGTTGAAGAGATTCCGAAGAACATCAACTCGAGAGTCACGCTGAGTTGAGACTCCTTCATTCACCTTGAATAGCCTATCCCAGATAAGCTTAGCAGTTTCCAAAGCACTCACTCTTCCATACTGTCCTTTACTCAGATGGCCACATATGATATTCTTCGCTTGAGAATCGAGTTGCTTGAATCTCTTCACATCGGTAGCGCTCAGTGAGGGTGAAACAGAGGGAACACCATTTTCCACAACATACCAGAGATCGTTGTCAATTGCCTCAAGATGCATTCGCATCTTGTTTTTCCAGTAGGGGTAGTCCGTTCCATCGAAGGTAGGACACCCAGCCGAGACCTTGATCATACCTGCGGTCGACATAACTAAAACTCCAGGCGGTTAAACCAAAATCACACAGAACAAGGGAGTACCTTGCTCTGATACCAATTGAAAGTGCGTTATGTCGACTAGAGGGGGGGTGAATAGGCGATTTTTATGAACTCTTCGCTGAGGAATTTGCCGGTGAGGAAATTCCTTAGCAAAGAACAGTTAGCAGCGGAATAAGTACTCAGAAGTAAGCATAACAGAATACACGCATGGTCATCATGATGAAATGAAGACTAGCACAGAGTACAGAAAGCGTAATCACAGGATAACACAAGATGAAGACAAAAAGACTGAAGAAATTGAACTAAGGAAATTGAGAAAGTCTTCAGTCAAAGTCTTCAAACACAGATATGAACAAACACTCAACACAGTAATGAGGAAATGAAAGGGTTGAGGAAATAGAACCAGTTAGGTTGGTGAAGACAATGATTTGGTAGACCAGTTCCAACTGCTGTCTCAGTTGTACGTCTGGTTGGAGCGGCTGAGTATTTAAACTCGAGGACATGCAGTCCCGGACACCCAGTCACTGAGCACGCAGCTCAGGACACCCAGTCCTCACCGTATTCTCCTTGAACTAAGATCACACAGATCCCGTCCAATCACTCGTGGTAAGTCTTCAGGCGACTTCCAAATCTTCACAGACTTGGTCACTCGGCGATCCACAATTCCTCTTGGATGCTCTAGACCTTGACGCCTAACCGTCTGGAAGAAGCACAATCTTCAAAGGTAACAAGCGTCGGATCCACGCGGGATCAATTTCTTCAGTGATGCTCAATCACTTTGGGTTTTGTAGGTGTTTGGGTTTGGGATTTTCCTCACTTGATGATTTTCGCTCAAAGTCCTTGGAGGATGGGTTGCTCTCAAATGACAAGTGTTAAGTTCTCTCGGAGCAGCCAACCAGCTAGTGGTTGTAGGGGGCAGCTATTTATATCCTAGGGAGCAACCCGACATGATAAGACATAAATGCCCCTCAATGATATGACCGTTAGGTGGATAAGATATTTTAGGACAGCTGGCGCGCAGCACAGCAATGGTCGGAAATTTGACTCTCAAATTCCTCAGGGCTATCATGTTCCTCACTGTGTAGGTAATTCACACTGACGAATTCCTAACTCCTCGGTCAGAACAAATTCATCAGCGACCAGAAGAACTTCGTCTCTGTCACTGAAGAAGGTGACTGAACTGTATGAGATTTCCAAAGGCTTCACTCGAAGGGATTGGTAGGTGTAGGATTTTGAGTTGAGCATCACATGGAAATTTTTCCTTAGTATTTCCTCGACCCCCTTTAACAGTACGGTGTTTCCTATGACTCAAGAAGGAGAAATGAAACTAGGAAAACAAAAGTCTTCACGCTCATGTTCCACAAATGAATACCAAGTCTTCAAGTTCACACCAATTTCTTCACTTTCAAAGTCTTCAGAAAGTCTTCAGAATATCAAAGTCTTCAGTTGAAGAACTTCATTTTTAGGGGTCGACTTTCTCTGTAAATATCAAACTCTTCATAGACTTATAGACCTGTGTACACTCACAAACTCATTAGTCCCTTAACCTATAAGTCCTCAATACACCAAAATCACTAAGGGGCACTAGATGCACTTACACCCGCTCACAAGCCAAGTGCTTCACCAACTGTGCCCTCACTGCCAAGTTCCTCAGCAATGCCCTCACGGCCAGAATCTTCAAAGCCCTCACGGCCAGTTCCTCATGCTGCTCCTACTCCTCCAGATTCCTCTGCTCCTCCCCAAAAGTCCTCAGTTGCTCCGACAAAGTCCTCGACACATGTACATCTGGCCACGTGCCAAAGGACTGCAGACATCTCTATTGCCTCTGGTGTCTCAGCGAGTTCCTCAGTTGCACCAAACTCTTCATCAGGCCCCACTCTGCTGAAGACAAAGGCCACAGCTGGTCGAGGTCCTTGACCAAATCTGAAGAAGAAACAGGTTGCCTTCCAAGTGCCATCTGACGATGAAGCTGATGATGATGAACTTGCAGAAATCATCACAGACAGGCAAGAAAGGGCCGCTAGAGCCAAAGGGACAAATGTGCCACTGCTTTTGGATCCAAAGGCGATCCTCGACTACATTGATCTCTGGCACAAGGACCCAAACACTCCTATGCCTGATTTTCATTTGACTCCTGGCCAAAGTCACATGCTGACCCATTTCATCACTGAAGAGAAATGGAAATTTGAGAAGGCTAGGCAAATCAAGAAGGCTCAGTTCCGGAAAGAGAAGTTCCTGAGGAAAAACGTTGTCAACATGACAACTGATGAACTCCTCAAGACCCACTCTGAAATCAAAGCCCTCAGTGATGATTTCAATGCCTATTATGCTGATTGGCAAGGAGCCAAAGTCAGGTTCGTTAAACTGACTGAGAAGTTCACCAATGTTGCCGCCTCATCGCAACAAGAAATTCCTCAAGTTGAAGCTTCTACTCAGCAAACTGAAGAACATGCCAGCACCGCTGTTGACTTTTAGGCTGCTGATGAAAATGCTAGTTCCAGGGCTGATGACTCCATTCCAGCTGCTGAAGACATTGCCAGGGCATCCACTAGTGGTGCGCCTGAAGAAAATGAAGAAGTCATGGAAACTGCATCAGTTGCACCTGAGGAAATTCAAACAGATTCCTCATCTCCTCCTGCGCCTACACCAATTCCTACCCTTCCATCTGCATCAGGTGTGAGGAAGACCAAGGCTGCAGAGAGAGCTGTAGTAAAGAAAAGGAAAGCATCATCTGCTTCAGATACTTCAGCTCCGAAGAAAATGAAGCCTATGACCAGCTCACTTGAAAATCCAATTGATGCTATTCCGATTTCCACCATGCCATCAAAGGACCTTGTTCCTTTTGGTGAAGAATATGTGATCCCTAGTGGATCTGATGAAGAAAATCATTCTGCTACTTCGTCAGAGCATTTTGATGAAGAAATTGAAGCGGATGCGATCCCTTCAACGCCTGTTGCTACCTCGCCAATGCCTCAGTTCACAGCTGAAGAGGCTGGCCTTGAAGAAATTGAAGATGAAGACATGGATATTGGATGCACTACGCTTGTGATGAATGATGACTTTTGGGAAAGTCAACATCCCAATTCTCCACTCTTCACCCCAATACAACAAATACCTCAGTCTCCTGCACCAACCGTTCAAATGGGCTCTGAAGAAACTCATCCCACCTCGTCTGTGCATGAAGAAATTCCAGCCGCTACTGCTGAAGAAACTGCTGTTGCTGATCCCTTGAACACGCAGACTGCCACTAAAGAGGAACCAGAAATTCCTCAGCCTGAAGAACCGGAGATTGCGATTCCTGAGATTGTGATGCAACTCAGTGACACTCCTTTGCCCAAGCCAAAGGATCCATTCTCAAAGAAGCAAAAGTTCAAGGCTGAAGATTTCTTCAACGAGCATGTGTTCTTCACTGACTACAATCCCTATCATCCTGCTCGCATAAGGAAGAGGCGTTTCTGGACTGCTAGTCAAGCCAATTTCTATTCCTCAGTGCTATTCGACAAAGACAAAGTCTTCGATCATGCACACATTCCTCACGTGGACATGGAATCTCTGCCGTGCTTTGAGCCAGTCCTCAGTGTTCTTCATGATGCAGGATTGCTGAATTTCTGCACTGACGTCTGTGATTGGAATGAAGAACTCATTCTTCAATTCTATGCAACGCTGCACATCACATGAAATTCTAAAGATGTGAACTCATGGGTGCTGGACTGGATGTCAGAAAATACTCACTACAAGGCACCAGCAACTGAATTGCTTCGTGCCCTCCCACTCAGTCCTCCCCTTGAAGGTGCTCGTTGCATCTACAACGAACCTGAGCTTACAAATCATTACATGCAAGTGCTGATGAAGCCCTTGAAGCCAGGGCAAGCCCCTCAAACCAAATTCCTTGTCAAGGAATTACTATATGTGCCACGGACTGTCTATCGTATTCTGACGAAGATAATGAGTCCTATCAAAGTCCACGACTCAAATGATGAAGAAGTCATTGGATCATGAAGAATATGCTTTTCAATATCATTCATGGCATTCCCGTCAACTTCCATGATTTCTTCATGAGGACTCTGGCGGATATTGCTATGTCACCATTTGAGCTGAAGCCTTATGCACCATGGATTATGAGGTTTATCAGGACAAGGTCTTCACTCAATTACAAAGCTGATACTCCGAACCACGGCAGCTACTTGCCTCCAATTGAAGTCCTCAAACGGACATTTTCCTCAGCTGATGACAAAGGCAAGGCAACTGCTGTGATAGATGAAGGCATTCGTCCATTGGATGGTCAATTTCGCAAGGCTGCATCCTACTCCACCAATGATGACTCTGCCACATATGACTCTGCCGCAAACACCTCTGCCAAGCAAATTCCTCAAGCCACAACACCCAGGGTGATGACTGATCGTGAGTTACTCCTCAGTCTTCATCAGAAAGTTGATCACAATCATAAATGGGTCAAGCGTCAGTTTAGTTCAATTCTTCACAACATGACCTCAACACATAATGCAGTGAATAAAAACCTCTACTACCTCCATGAAACCTTCAACCGTACCTGGGCTGTTCTATCTCATGTCTACAGTGCCGAAGATCTAAAGAGCATGGGTCTCAAGGAAGAATTTGACTGGTCTGCACCTCCATCGAAGAAATTCAAGAAGGTCAAGGTTCCTTCCTTGGTGGCCAGCTCCTATTCTTCATCGCACGACACTGATGAAAATGAAGACTTGGACGACACTGCGGCACGCCCTACTACGACAATCGATCCCAACGACGCTGACGCTCCTCCATCAACTTGATATTCTTCAGGGGCGTTAGTCCTCAGTTTCGATCCTTTTGGTCATTCGATGACAAAGGGGGAGAAATCTGAGTTAGTCTTCAAGCGAGTCTATTATATGGGCGTCGTTTTTGCTAAGTTACAACTCTCGCTCTTCTGAAACTTTTATTGGATCGAGTTGTAATCTTAAACCCGATGGCGCTCTGATACTTTTTATGCACTGTGCTCTGACACTTTTGATGCGTTATTCTGCATGCTTGTTCCTCGTTAATATTATTGCACGCATGCTAAAATTCTTCAGGCACCATATTTCATCATGCATTTCAAATTCTTCATATTATATGTCAAATGCATGTATGAATTACAAGATATAGGGGGAGATCTCCATGATTCAACTCTTCAAGTGCGCATTGCCTCAAAAGCAAATTCCTCACTATGCACATCTTCAGGGGGAGTTCTTCTATATCTTGCAATCAAATTCCTCAATATCAGTACTTACACTTCATATGTTTATCCCCGTTGAAAACTTAACCTACATTGTCATCAATCACCAAAAAGGGGGAGATTGTAAGTGCATCTAGTGCCCTTAGTGATTTTGGTGTATTGAAGACTTATAGGTTAAGGGACTAATGTGTTTATGAGTGTACACATGTCTATAAGTCTATGAGGAGTTTGATATTTACAGAGAAAGTCGACCCCTAAAAATGAATATCTTCGACTGAAGATTTTGGTATTCCTGAAGACTTTCATGAAGACTTTGAAAGTGAAGAAATTGGTGTGTCCGTGAAGACTTGATATTCATGCAAGGAATATGAAGCTTGAAGACTTTTGTTTTCATAGTTTTGTTTTTCTCTTTCTTGAGTCATAGGAAACACCGTACTGTTAAAGGGGGTCGAGGAAATACTAAGCAAAAATTTCCATGTGATGCTCAACTCAAAATCCTACACCTACCAATCCCTTCGAATGAAGCCATTGGAAATCTCATACAATTTAGTCAATTTCTTCAGTGACAGAGACGAAGTTCTTCTGGTCACTGAGGAATTTGTTCTGACTGAGGAGTTAGGAATTCGCCAGTGCGGATTGCCTACATAGTGAGGAACATGATAGCACTGAGGAATTTGAGAGTCAAATTTCCGACCGTTGTTGTGCTGCGCGCCAGCTGTCCCAAAATATCTTATCCACCTAATGGTCATATCATTGAAGGGCATTTATGTCTTATCATGTCGGGCTGCTCCCTAGGCTATAAATAGCCGCCCCCTACAACCACTAGCTGGTTGGCTGCTCTGAGAGAAACTAACACTTGTCATTTGAGAGCAACCCATCCTCCGAGAACTTTGAGCGAAAATCATCGAGTGAGGAAAACCCCAAACCCAAACACCTACAAACCCAAAGTGATTGAGCATCACAAAAGAGATTGATCCTGCGTGGATCCGATGCTTGTTACCTTTGAAGACTGTGCTTCTTCCAGACGGTTAGGCGTCATGGTCTAGAGCATCCAAGAGGAATTGTGGATCGCCGAGTGACCGAAGTCTGTGAAGGTTTGGAAGTCACCTAAAGACTTACCGCGAGTGATTGGACGAGGTCTGTGTGACCTTAGTTCAAGGAGAATACGGTGAGGACTTGGTGTCCTGAGCTGCGTGCTCAGCGACTGGGTGTCCGGGACTGTGTGTCCTCGAGTTTAAATACTCAGCCGCTCCAACCAGACGTACAACTGAGACAGCAGTTGGAACTGGTCTACCAAATCATTGTCTTCACCAACCTTACTGGTTCTATTTCCTCAACTCTTTCATTTCTTCATTACTGTGTTGAGTGATTGTTCATATCTGTGTTTGAAGACTTTGACTGAAGACTTTCTCAATTTCCTCAGTTCAATTTCTTCAGTCTGTTTGTCTTCATCTTGTGTTATCCTGTGTTTACGCTTTCTATACTCTGTGTTTGTCTTCATTTCATCATGATGACTATGTGTGTATTCTGTCATACTTACTTCTGAGTACTTATTCCGCTGCAAGTAGTTCTTCACTAAGGAATTTCCTCACCGGCAAATTCCTCAGTGAAGAATTCATAAAAATCGCCTATTCACCCCCCCCCTCTAGTCGATATAACGCACTTTCACATGTACCAAAGTCAAAGTCTCGAACAAGCCTCTTTTTGCATCTTTTAGTGCTCGCTTAGGTTGGCGTCAAATTATTTGTTTCTTCCGATGCTGTAGAACTTGAATTTTTTTTGGGGGGGAAATACAACTTGAATTTTGGGTATATCTTTTGGTGCATATTTCTGTCTGTATAAAACTTGTATGTTACGTTTTCTTGAGAAAAATGGATGCAGCATTCACAACAGTTTTGGATAACTAAGTAGAATGACTAGTACTGAGAGCAAGTATTCTACAAAATGTACAGAATGATTTTATAATGGATAAGGACATGAAATCATATCTTACTTCCAAGTTTGAGCACTTGACTATTTTGTATCTTTCCTGTTTCTAATAGCAAGTTCTGCAATTGATCCGCCATGACCTCCCTCCCCAGCGCGCGTCGTCCGGCCCTCTTCCCCACCGTGTGCAGGCAGTTCAACATGCGACCATGGACCATTCAATGTCTCCGTCGTGGACACGCCCCTCTACCTCCTTCTAGTTGCCTGTCGCCCTGGTGTGGCCAGGGCGTTGGGTTCGCCGCCGCTGCGACCAGCAGTCCAACCCGGCCTCCCCAGGCCATTCACTCGTCACAGCTCCCAGGTCCCTGCCCACCCCCCTTCTTTCTTCTTCACCGCATAAGCTTTTTCTGAGTGCATGCCACGTGTTTGCTAAAATGTCTCAGTGCACTCGCCTACTACTTTTGATATGTTCATGTTCGTTCGTAGCTAATGTCAAATCTGGTTTCGCTTGAGGCAGGGACGGAGAAGTGAGCAAAAGGAGAAATTGATCAATTGCTCATTATGCAGCGGTGGTTTTCCTATGCACATGTTGACACAACATATCATCAAAATGGGTATGATCAAAATGCCTCTCATAGGATTTGCTATAAAATGTGTACACCTTTGTAGGCTTTTTCAATTGCTCGCAAAAACAGATTTGTAGAAGTTCAACATAAAAAGTGAAATCAGTTAGTTGATGGAAAATAATTCACTTAGATATGTATACACTGCAGTAGCAGTTCGATTCAAAAAAATTCTAGAGTTTGTTAGACCAAAACTAGAAACACATACTGTGGTTTAGGGCCTAGACCACAAAAACTTTAGTAACTAAATCATTTCTCCACTTTGAGCAATTTTCATGTGTGATCTGTAATTTAGGTGCTAATATAAGAATTCGTGTCCTCAGGGAGTTCAAAAACTACACAATGAAAAAGTTCGCCCCACAGTACGTTTAAACAAAGATACTCTAGAAAGTTTATTGGAAAGAATACTTAACATGAGTGGCATGTTTGTTTTAGTGTGCCTAAAGAATGGCCCGAGGACACAAATGTAGCCTTTCTTCACTGTTTCTCTTGCTTATTAAGATCTGAATTCATAACCTATCTTGAACTGGATGTTGCTGCAGTTTGGGGATTTTATATTATATGGCATTTGGGGATTTTATATTATATGGCATTTGGGGATTTTGCAGCAGTTTGCCAATAAAGGTTTACACCTCTTCAGATTATGAAAAACTAGTAAGTTCAGACTCTAGAAGGTGAGATCATCGTTTGTTAAGGTCTGGTGTTTAGTTGGTGGTTATGTGGTACCTACACCGTCACTTTTCATCAAGACCTCAAGAAGAGATATCATCTCAAGGTGAAAAAAAATCCTTTTACTGCTCTCTTTCTTCTCTCACTCATTCATCTTATTATATGCATACAAAATTCATGTCATCCTGAATTTGTTACACTGGTGCGGGAGCAAGAAGTAGATGCACAAGTTCATCTTCAGTGACACACTCGGTTCAAATTCTAATTTTTAGTTAGTATAATTCTTATTTGTTTAGTTCAGCACCGATTTCTGACTTCCTCGGCCATCACCACCATCTCGTGTAAGTTCACTACCGAGAACAAGCACGACCACCTACAGTCTCCGGTGGTCGCCTTGGCCGCCCTCGGCCACGAGCTCGTCCACCATGGTTACTCGCAGCCGTCCAAGTGGAGCACGGACATCAATCCATGTAGAATTGAATCCACCATCTTCACCAAGCAGAATAGTTGTGCTAGTTCAATTTTTTCAGTCCATCTTCTGTGTGCTATTCAGTACATTTAATGCCAAATCATAAGTACAATTGCCTCATCTTCATATAACATTAAGGAATTCAATTTATAATGTTGTGTACTGTCCTAATTTTTTGGTACCAGGTGAAGTAATAACCATCTGCATTTCAGAAGAGTTGCCAACCGTTAGCACTGTACTCTAGCTAGGCAAAATGCATACTGTCTATAGTTTATTTTTACAGTACTGCTGTGAATGTAGACACATAATTACCTCCCAAAGTAATTATGCCTTGCATGAAGCTTAAGCCTTTTCCTCATCAAGAAGCAGCTGTTGAATGTATGTTGAATCGAGGGCAAAACTCTGAGCCCTTAATGCATACTCTGTGCAAGAATTTCTCCAAAGAGGATGGCTTTCTTTACTTCATAATTGTTAGAACTCCATTTAATTTAGGGGCCGCACGCCCAAGCCGTTCACCTCCGCCACCATAACTTGCTGGCTTTGATATTCTAGGGCAGCATGAATGATCAGTACTCCCTTTAATCAATGTGCGCTCATCGAGCCATAGTAGCATCTCATTTGTCCTAAATTCTTCCACTCTCTGGAAAGAAAGTCCTGGAATGGATGTGGACAGAGTATACTCCCATGGTTTTTCGAGAAATCGTACAATCCGAGTACCGTAGTACATGTGTGTATTGTGATTTTAATTGTGAGTTGGAGTTCAGAAATAAGATAACAAAAAGGTACATAAAAGAACCCAAAAGCATTCGGTACTTCTTGAAACCTATAGTTCAGTTCAACATGTTTTTTTATCATCAGCTCGTTAAGAACCCCACAAATGGTTCAATGTGTATGTTCAAAAAGATAGCTGGCTATATATAAAAAAATCAGTAGCTCGGCAAAAAGGAGTTCATATCAGTTCAGGCTTTAGAGGCCTTGTAAAATCACCAGTCTTTGAACCTTTAACCTGTCATTATATTGCTGACTCCCCTATATGAAGGTGCTTGTCCAGCAGGCTATAGAAGGCTATATATAAATGCTGTTTTTGATGTCTTGTAGTACATAGAAGGCTTAAAAAAATCATGTTTCTCTAGTTGAAAATTTTGATGTTATGTAGGTGCTTGTTAGGACTTGGGCACGAGCTCGTCCAGCAGGGGTGCTGGTAGCCGTCCAAGTGGAGCGTTGAAAACAGTACGAGTAGAATCACGGGTCGCGGCCACCAACTTCACCAAGTGCTGCACATCCGTCCAAGTCGAGCACACACACAGGAAGAACACCAGCGCCTTTGCTTTGCACATTGCTTGGTCATGCATAATTGCTGATGGATGCAGCAAGTGTTTTATTACTTTGATCTTCTACAAGACTCAATTTTGTCTCAGTTTTCGTGGATGCTAGCCGGCAAGTGACATAATTTTGGTTGCCATTTCTCTATGTAGCAGATTCCATCCGCACAAAAAATGCTACTGCAAATTCTTCTATGTAAAATATGAATAAGGTTCAATTCACAAAAACATGTGGAAGTTCGCTTGGGAAATTCTGTAGTCTATTTGATTATGTCAGGATGTACAGAATGACGACTCTTTATTGTGTTCCTTCAGCACAATTTAAAATTACTCATTGACGTATGTATAATTGGTTTTTCTTTGTTTACAGAAAAACTAATATGTGAGGATTATCTCAGGTTTCTTTTTGAACTTGTAGCGTTACTGTACATGAACTTGTACATTACCTCGTTATCAATTTATGCGTATGTGTGTTGGTAACCACTGCTACTAGCTACTAGTTACCGATCTAACCGTTGTATTAGTGCAGCTGCTCTATGTAATTAGCCCCTTGTTGGGTGAATCTTGTACTATTTGCTAGCTTTGGCATTGTAAAAATACAACAAGTTCACAGCTAAAAAAGTTATAAGTTCAACACAGCGTAATAGATTAGTTTTTTGTTATGGATAGTACAGATGCACATTGTTGTGTAGTACATGTGTCCATTGATGTGTTCAACCCCGCCTTGCGCAGCATCCTACCGACCGGACCAGCCGCCGGCCGAATCCAGCCTCGCCCCCGAGCTTCTTCCTCGCCGAGACACGCGATAGCCACCCCAGTCCGGGCTTAGTAAGTACCTCAGTACGAGTTAAAACGATGGTCCGTTCGGAATAAAAAAATGGCAGAAATTCAAATTGTAAAGTTCAAGCAAAAAAAGAAATCGCATGAAAATCCTGCTTAGTAAGTACCTCAGTACAAGTCGTAAAATGAGAGAAGTTCAGAACAACGTTGGCAAAAAAATGTTGAGTTAAAAAAACAAAAAAAACACATTTTCTTTTTGGATAAAATATTATTCAGTTCGATGATACAAACCATACAAGTACATGGGCGACGATACAGTAAACCGTTGAAAACTTACGAGAAAAATATTACCCAAAAAACAGAGCAAAGTCTAGTTAATGAAAACACGCTTAGTACAAACCCATGCAAGCATCAGTACAAGTACCTTTTTTCGGAACCATTCAAAATTACTTTACAAAAAATAGCTCAGTACAAACGTACACATATATCAGTACGACTACTCTGTTTTTCAGACGAGAAAACAGCAGGATCCATCATGCCGTATCCAAAATTACTCTTAAATGGTTGCGAAGTAGAGAAAACGTTCGACATGACTAAGCTTTACATTTTTGATAGCTATCCAACGGTATATTATTTGCCATATTTCGACAAACTTTGAAAAAAATAGTGTTCAAAATTAAATTTGACCGTATTTGAATTCTTTTTTAAACCGTAAGGAATGAGAAAAACATTTCTATACGAAAAAGTTGCGCATTTTCCATAGCTTTCCAACGCCGTATCATTTGCGTCAATCCGACAAACCGTTTGCAAAAAACGCAAAAATACGTTTCGCCCAGAATTTCACCATTTTTCAAATTACTTTTAAATCATACATAATTAGAAAAAAAACAATACATATATGGAAGATGCGGATTTTCACCAGCTTTCCAACGCCATCTTATTTGCTCAATTCCGACAAACCGTTTGAAAACTGAGTCCAAAATACGATTCACGTTGTCGGTTTTAAAAAAATAGTTTTTTCAAAACTGCTCTTAAACCATAATGATTTTGCAAAAACGTTCAATATACTTGAAATATGGTTGTCAAGAGCTTTCCAACGATATATTGCACGCCCCGTTCCGACAAAAAAATTACAAAAAGTTTTTGAACTAAAGAAGACGATCTGTTAAATACAACCGAAAGCATCAGTTCAGCCGCTTCGAAAACATCAGTTCAACCACCTGAAACCGTCAGTTCAAAAAGGGTAACAGAATAATATTCTGTTACGCGTAACAGAATAACCCAGATGTGTGTATATATACAGATGGTCTATTCTGCTAATATTAGCAGAATAACTATTCTGCACACCACTTCCGCACTGCACGCTGAATGCAAGTGCACGTCATTCTTTGAACCAAGTGTGCTGCAGCACTCACACGAGTGAACTTCTCGTCGGAAAAAACTGCACGCGTTGTTTTTTCAATACTGTTTTTGCTCTAATTTTTTAACCGTTTATCGGAATGAGGCGTGTAATATACCGTTGAAAAGCTATGGATTAGGCGCAACTTCGACATATTAAACACTTTTCGAGATTCCACACGGTTTAAGAGCGGTTTTGAAAATGGTGCGGCGTATGACGAGTGTCAGCGAGCGTTTTTTCTAATTCGCTTGTCGGAATGAAGCAAATGATACGTCGTTGAATAGATATGGTCGAGGCGCATCTTTTCCATATATAAATCTTTCTCTAATTCGTTACGGTTTAAGAGCAGTTTCAAATTTACTAAATCGCGGAATTCTGTTTTTCTAGTTTTTTAAAATTTTCGGTACTGTTTTCACTTCAGTTTTTGAACCGTTTGTCCAAACGAGGCGTGTGATACACCGTTGGAAAGCTACGAATGAGGCGCAACTTTCATATATTGAAATATTTTTGAGATTCCTTACGGTTTTAAGTTAATTTTGAAAATCGTGCGGCGGAGAACGAGTGGCAGCGGCCGTTTTTCGTGAAATTTTTGCAAACCGCTGGTCGGAATGATTCAAACGATACGTTGTTGGAAAGATATCGACGAGACACAACTCTTTCATGTAGAACACTCTCTAATTCTTTACGGTTTAAGAGGAATTTCGAATTTACCGAAATGCGGACACTCTGTTTTTTCGCGACCCGAAATCGTCGGATGTACTGCATCAAATAGAAAACTGCACTGCTTTCAGACCAAAAGACCGCACTTCATCAGACCGACAAGTGCACTGCATGATTTCTTTTTTGTGGGACGTAAATTTTCCCAAACGAGGTACCAAACCGCACTTCTTTAGACCAAAACCCGCACTTCATCAGACGGACAAGTGCGCTGCATGATTTCTTTTTTGTGGGACGTAAATTTTTCCAAACGAGATAGCAAACCGCACTTCTTTAGACTAAAACCCATACTTCATCAGACGGACAAGTGCACTGCATGATTTCTTTTTTGTGGGACGTAAATTTTCCCAAACAAGGTAGCAAACCGCATTTATTTAGACTAAACCCACACTTCATCAGACGGACAAGTGCACTGCATGATTTCTTTTTTGTGGGACGTAAATTTTCACAAGCAAGGTGGAGTGCACTTCACGCCGAGTGTTGGTGAACCGCAATACTACGAAAAGTGAACCTCGAGACTTCCAAATTTTCCGAAACAAGGCAGTGTGAACTTCATGGTTTCTTTCATTATTTTTTTAACTTATTTTATGAAACACGAAACACTTTTGTGGGATGACTGCAGGGCACATCGAAGGTAAAGTGAACCACAACACAAATCTAAGTGGGTTGCATCAACGGTTTTCTACAAATCGAAACACAAGCACTTCTTGCGCCCGCGCACAAGACTGCAAGCTCACCACCAGGAATTACAACGAAATCATACGTATAGACGTGTATACTCCCATCGCATAACAAAAACAAGCACTAGACGTCTCCTAGAAGAAAACTGCACTGCAAGACTATAAAGAAACAAAACTAAAATGACCGAATTGAAACAAAACTAAAATGACCGAATTGCACGCACACGCGGTCCGCACCACGCGAACATAGACGGGGATACCATTATTTTTCCATTCTACTTTTTGTGATCAAGGAATCGGGCAAACTTCAAACGGCCAAACGCTTGAGACCTTGCGATCTGCCGCCCCGAGCACAGCTGACTGCACTCACGCATGTGCCACACTACACGGACACGCCGGCGAACCGCACGGAGGCGAGCTCACCCGAATCCGGTACTGACCGCACTGTTGTAACTGAGCTGCACACAAGCCGACGGAACGGACACATCGTGGCTGGGGTCGCCGAACTGAAGAGGAGAACAATCAATCCACAAATCCGGCAACTGAACCGCATGTAGCATGACTCCCGTGCTCTATCGCCAGTGAGGGAAGGAGGAGCTTGAGGGAGGAAGCCATCGCCCCGATCTGGATGAGGACAGGGCGTCCGCACTGTACGGGCGGAGATGAAGTTCGATGGGAAGGGAGTGGGGTGCAGTCCTTTTTTCCCCCTGGTCGACGCGGCGGCCGTTGGTGCCCACGGGCGAGACAGAAGCCGGATCCGGCAACGAATACGAGATAGAGGAAAAGCCAGCGACCTTTGGAAGATGGAGGCGCCCGAATCCGGCGACCACCGCGGCCCGTCGGCGTGGGGAGGGGGGCGGAGTACCGGGGTGAGGGGACGCCGCCCCTCTGTTTCGAATGGTCGTGTCGCTGGAAAGGCACAGGAGGAGGATCCCGCCGGATCCAGTGGTCGCAGGGGGCAGGTAGGTGGCTAGGCGGGGGTGGGAGGAGGAAGGTGCAGGAGGATCCCGCCGGCTGCTGCTCGAGGGTGGACGGGGGGCATGTACTGAGGGGCAGCGATGTGGGAGCCGCTCGTTGGGAGACGAGGGAAGGTAGTCTCCGAGGGAGGGAGATGTGCACGAGGAAGGCCCTGCTCACCTCGCACGATGCAGCAGGTGAAGTGGTGGCACGGGGT